>NC_067283.1:65488054-65798201 GCF_020740795.1 Apus apus | reverse complement strand
TAATATTAAATTATTTTTTATGCTGATTCCTCTATCTAAATGTAGCTGAGTGTAGGCTCAGTGATTTACAGTGCCCATTGCTGATCACTGCTGAGCATTAATATCTTGTTGTTTAATATCTTCATTAGCAATATTGACAGTGGCATTGAGAGCACCCTCAGCAAGTTTGCTGATGACATCAAGCTGGGTGGTGCAGTTGATATGTCCGAGGGACAGGAGGCCATCCAGAGGGACCTGGACAAGCTGGAGAAGTGGGCCCAGGTGAACCTCATGAGGTTCAACAAGGCTGAGTGCAGGGTCCTGCACCTGGGCCAGGGCAACCAGAGCTATCCATACAGGCTGGGGGAAGACATGCTAGAGAGCTGCCCTGTGGAAAAAGACCTGGGGGTACTAGTGGATAAAAATCTGGACATGAGCCACCAATGTGCAGTTGCAGCCCAGAAGGCCAACTGCATCATGGGCTGCATGCATCAAATGAAGCCTGGCCAGCAGATGGAGAGAGGTGGTTCTGCCCTTCTACCCTGCTCTGGTGAGATCTCACCTGGAGTACAGCATCAAGTTCTGGAGCCCCCAACACAAAAAGGACATGGACCTGTTGGAGCATGTCCAGAGGAGGGCAATGAAAATGATCCGAGGGCTGGAGCACCTCTCTTGTGAAGACAGGCTGAGGGAGCTGGGGTTGTTCAGCCTGAAGAAGAGAAGACTCTGGGGGGACCTGATAGCAACCTTCCCATACCTGAAAGGAGCCTATAAGAAGGCTGGGGAAGACCTGTTCACAAGGGTATACAATGATAGGACAAGGGGTAATTGTTTCAAGCTAGAGAAGGGTAGATTTAGGTTGGAAATGAGGAAAAAGTCCTTTACTAGGAGGATGGTGGATCACTGGAACGGGTTGCCTAGAGGTGGTGGGGGGCCCATCCTGGGAGACATTCAGGGTCAGGCTTGATGGAGCTCTGAGCAGTCTGTTCTAGTGTGAGATGTCCCTGCTTATTGTAGGGGGGTTGGACTAGATGACCTTTAGAGGTCCCTTCCAACCCAAGACATTCTATGATTCTATGATTAACTAGAGCCTAAGGTAGTGCTTCCTAAAATGAAGAAAGGAGCCTTGTACTTAGTGCTCTCTTTAGCAATGTCACTGAGTCTGCTAAAGGTGTGGACAAAACTTGAGACAAAACCAATGACATTCCTGTAACATATTGTTCATATTAAGTAATAACTTTTATTGTCTTTTTTCCTAAATGAAATATCAAGCTTTGCTGTCCTATATCCAAATTGAAACCACTCCCTAAATAGCAAAAGCAGAGTTGATTTAAGCCAGTCTATGCTGCTGCAAGAGGAAATCTTGTTGTGTTTCCATTCTATTCCTGCTTTTTTATCAGCACCATGCAGGCACCTGGTGAGCTGGACCAGCAACCTGATGCCCCTGAGGGGTAGTCGATCCTCTCCGTCATAGTCTATAGATGAATTTTTCGCTGGATCTGCTTGGTAGAGCCCTGATACAGTTTGTTACTTGGCTGTGTGTATGTGCTAGCAGCAGCAGCAGGGAAGGATGAGATGAGGGGGACAATCTGTTTAATGGCAGTATGGACACAGGATGGTTAAAATAAGGGAGTTTTGTTTCTCCTTCCTCTAGTCCTGACTGTCCTGAGGTCTTGCTCCCTTCCTTGGGCCAGTTCTGGAGCACTGAGCCAGTTGAACTCATTAGTCCAGCAGAGAAATGTGTACTTCTTGCCAGATTAATGAATTCACATAATATTCACATAATACCCTGCTATTCGCCAGAGCTGGCATGAGGTGACTATGGGGGATGGAGAGAGTACAAAAATTCCTTTTTGATGGTTGGAAGTTATCTTGATCTACTTTGTCTTAGTGAACTTGACTTTTAAGTGCAGGTTTTATTTTTGAGGATTTACTGATTTATATGTTTTAATAACTTAAACCTTGAAATGGGAAGCAAAGAGGCCTGAAAGTAAAAACTCAATGCTTCTCAGAGGTGCCCATATAGTCAAGTAGAAATTAACTCATCAGGTTTTTTTTTACATCTCTGACAAATTCATTTTAGTATATGACCTGTGTTGTATAGTGAGATTTACTTAAGTTTGTCAGACTGAAGTCAACTCAGTTACAAAAATAGGTGTTTTCCAGTAGTGTGTCATTGCTGAGTACTTCTGCCAGCACTTTTCCCCCTCTGTGCTATGGGAAAGACCCCTTACGAACTGGGAAGACTGTCCTATTTGGTAAATATTTTTGGCCAAGAAATAGCCTGTTTTTAAGTTTGGAAGTCAAACTGCAACTGTAACCTACTTTCTTTTTTTACATAAATTCTTTGAAGAAATGGTGTGTTAAAGTAGTAAACTACAGCAGCTGTTTGTTTACTGGTTAGTATCTTCTGCTTAGAGTTGCATCTCCAGGCAATATGCTTTGAGTAACTGCAGCTGTAGTGACTGTTGCTGTGACGTTTGTATACATAGATATATCTGTAAGAGCTGAAGACACTTAGGATGATGCACAGAATTTGTAAAGCTGTTGTAAATATCTAATCCTAAGCTACTGGATATTTTAACTAGATTTTTCTTAGAAATTCTGTTCTGCTTTCCTGCTGATATTTTAGGATAAGAATAAAGTGTGAGTGCATTTAGAGATAAGGAGACAACTTGTTGGTACTGACAGCAGCTCTCAAATAGCTGAAATGAGTCAGTTAAGGACTAAAGCACATTCACTGACTAAAATGCTGCTACATGCAGTCAGGATTGTCCCATGACATCTTCTGCCCTTTCACAATACTGAGTTTAGTGCTTTGAAGGCCTGTAGAAATAAGGAGTTAGGAACGTTAAAGCTGTGTGCCAGCACTGCTTCCTCTGCTCCCAACCTGGGGTTGGAACTAGAAGAGTTTTTGTGCAGTAACGTGTTCGGTATTAACTCTAGTGAATGAAGTTGTTCAGGAAGGGACTGGAATATGATAGTAGCACGAGGAGATTGGGATCTGAGTGAGCACTCTACTCAGATTTTGCTGGGGGAATAAGCCTACTAGAATTGTATCGTGCTGTGTCTTACATAATTCACCTCTGAAGATCTGTCTGGATCAATGGGTTGTGTGGTATGCCTGTCACCTTCTGGAAGGATTAATGATGCCTGTGTGGGGAGATAGTAGTGCCAGGGAACCCACGATAATCAAACCAGAGAGCTGGTAGCACAGGAGCAGTAAAGGGAGAGGGCTCTGCTCCTGACAGGGTAAGCTTGTGTTGCTTGTGCAGGGAAAGAGTGTTCAGACACATGCTGAAGTTGAAGAATAAGAAAACGAAAAGTTAGTGTAAGACTAACATGCCAGCTTTAAAGACAGTATAAGCCATGACACTGCTGAAATGTCCTGGCAAGAATATGGAGTGTTATGTTTAAAAGTGTAATTGGTCAGAGGTACCTCAGCTGCCTGACTGGGACAGGAATCCAGCCATGGTTCTTCTTTATGAATTGTCTTTCAATTGTGATGGACAGATAGTGGATGCCATAAGGGCAGTTTCATTTTCTTGATTTTTATTTTTTGTGTGTGACTTATTTTGAGGGGGGAGTTGGGTTTCTATAGTAAGATCTGTGTTTCATGGTGGCTTGTTCATAATAGTTATTTCATAGTGCCTTTAATGAATACTTTCTTTTTGCAGACAGAAAATGGAGGTGTGTTTCCATGTGTTTTGCTTTGTCATGAAGCCAGCAATATTCTGGAGCATAAAAATGTGCTTCTTGTCTTCCACTGTACCTAAGCCAGATGGAGCGGGCTATTAGTACTGCCTATAGTATGGTTGTGCTGAGTGAGTTCCAGCTCTTGAATTGGTTTGGGAAGTTACCTTGTGTTACCTAGTTTACTCTTAAAGTGCTGATGGTGGGGAGAATGCTAGCATGGCTGCCTTATGCAAGCAAGGGTAAAACCAATCTGGTTTTAGATATGGATGGTAAAATGTCATCTTGGTTAATTATTAGTCTAGCTAGATTCTTCAGTTACTCATTTGGATTACTAATGACTGGGTGTTTACTCTTCTGGATGCCTGCAACTTCTTCCATCTTGATTCTCAGGTAGCTTTCAGTTCCAGGAGGATTTCTTCAGCAAGAGGATCATATAGGCCTGTTTTATGGCAAATAATATCTGTTCTCTGATGGAAAAGAGAACTCCAGTAATACTGAACGTAGTAGTGCTTGGCTTTTTGGAAAGGGTATTGCCTTGGATGGAGTTTGTGTCCTGACCATTTGCTCATTTTGGCAAATTTCAAATCCTGTGAGTTCCTGATACGCTTATTGATAGTTAGCAAAAGATTTGCCCTAAAAAAGGTGGTCAGTGTGTAACAGGGAGAGGTGGAAAAAAGGGGCTGGGGTAAAGCAGGGACTGAATCTTTGCTAGTCCTGTGCATTGGACTGTTTGTGAACTCTAGTATTGTGTGCAGTTAGTATTTTTTATTGGAAAGCTGAGGCTTAAGTGTTGATGCAGAACAGCAGCGATATCCTGAGTATGGCATACTTGTGTGCATCTTAGTGTGGCAGTTGTGGTGGATGTGTTGATTATGCTGTATTCTGTCTGTTTTAAACTGTCCCTGGATATTTATTCTGTCCTTGTGCAAGAAGTAGGAGGTTAAATTACAGATTGTTACGAAAGATGTCAAATTGTAAATTAAGATGACTTTCTTTCTGTGAAAGGCTTTTTGTTTTCTACCTTCCCTTCCTCCTCTTTCCCCGCCCCTCTCTTGCCTCCAGATTCAAGGGTGTCCAATTTGTTTGTAACTCCTGTAAGTTGGTGTTTGCATTATTGTGTATGAAGAATTTGAGTAAGTTATATGGGCTGCTTCTTTAATTTGTGTGCAAAAATTTTTAAGAAAGTTGAATACAGCGGAGTTCTTGTTTCAGAATTGTTTACTAAACTGTAACTCCTACATGCTCAAATAATACTCTCAATTTTCTACACCTGAATAATAATTTTGACTAGAAAAATTTTGTTTCCTAAACCTGGAAGGATATCAAAGTAGCTTGCTAGAGCCTTTGGTAGGTGTGTTAGCAACTGATGATGGAGTTAACACAAAAATCTGTTTTAAGTCTTGCTACTTGTCAGTTTCCAAAGTGTTGAAATTGCTGAATTAGCTTTCACCTTTGCTTGCAGAGTATATCAGCTGGTTCTGTGGCTGCAGTCAGGGAAAGAGGGAAGCTCCATGCTGTACACAGTCTGCTGCACTGGGTTGAGATTTGACAGGAAGGTGTGCTGAAATTTTGAGGGCATGATGGGAAATAAGTGACTGCCTAAAACAAGACTGTGAATGAACATTTCTTAAATGTAGAATGTAAGCATTGCAAATAATTGATAATTGTCAAAACAGAAATGGCTTTTATGTGTTCAGTAGTTGCAGAATATTAAGGTTTGGAGATCCAAAATTTTAACATACCATGAAATTAAATTTGATCAAAATGGATCTAATTAACAGTACTGCAGTGAGGCATTTGTTATTCAACTACAGCTGTTTCTTCTGTGATTTTTTTCAGGATATTCTGATTGTTCAGAGCATAACAATGTGTTGTTTTGTTTTGTTTTTTTTTAATACACATTGTTACTGCAGTTCAGGATTAGAAAAAATAGAAGTATTTAAGTTCTCTGATTTTAGCAGCTGTTACCATCACTGTCACTGTAGATAATTGCTGAGCTTCTGGATTTGTTCAAGTGAAGGCATCTATAAGATGAGTCCTCAGAAAAAGTCCATGCATAAGGTATTATTTAGAAAAAGAATTTCCTGGTGACCTTGTGACTTGACAAGCTTCTGGTGAACTTTGGCTGAAATTAAAGAATTTTGAACATTGCCAAGGTCACTGGAAGGTGTAGAAGCTGATAGGTTATTAGTAAATCAATGTTGGGTGAATTTTTGTCAGGTGTGTCCCAGAGGTATAGAGATCCTATATCAAGGATCTGACTCCTCCATCTTATTCTTGTCCTCATTATTTGCTATTTAATGTCTGTCTCCAGTGTCTGTGCAGGATTGGATGCCAGTGTATGCTGTTGAATGTATTTCTGTAATTAACAAGTGTGTTTTTCTTTCAAGCAGGGAATCATTAGCAGAGTGACAGAATCAGTGAAAAACATTGTACCAGGATGGTTACAGAAGTATTTCAATAAAAGTGAAGATGAATGTGTAGATAGAAATGAATCTACGAACCAAGAAGAGAATCCAGTAAACTATCACCATGATTATGCAAATGAAGATACGATAGTGATTGATGGGAGAGTCACGCCTGAATCAGCAAGAATTAATTTAGAAGGTATGTGAAAAGCCATTTAGTATTCTGGCCATCTGTATTTATTCACAGATTTCTAGTTTCGAATCTAAATTTCCAAGGGAAACTGGAAGGAGCATTTTGACAGAACTAAGAACAATACAAAACAATAACAAAAAACCCCACAACCCCCCCCCCCAAAAAAAAAACCCACAACAAAACCCAACACCAACAAAAACCCAACCCCACAAAAAAACCAAACCAACAAAAAAACACCAAAAAAGCACCCCAAAACCCAAAAAGTCCCTACGCAAAACAAAACAAACCCAAACCAAAAAAACCCACCAAAAACCCAACAACTGCTTGTGAAACTGTCTTGTCTTTAAACTGTAAACGTAATTGCAAGGTTGTCTTACAGCTCTTGGAAGTCATCAGTTAACTTCAGGTAGTCAATTAGCCAGGTGCAAAATATTGATAATATTAATTTGCAAGTATGCAGGGTTTCTTTTGAAAAGGTCTGGCATGAAACTCTAATTGCCTAAGGTAATAAAAACATTAATTTGTTTAGTTGTCCTCAACACAAAAGACCAGATGCTTGAATGCCAGAAGAAATACTGTTCTTTTTGAAATATTTGGTAATGTGAAGGTGTGTGCATGGCTAGCATGGGGTCTTTGAAAACCTATTTGGACCCTTGGAAGAGAAGTTTGCAACCCTTCACTGTACTGTATAGAAGAATAATCTTTTGTATCTGTGCTTCTTGCTGTTTCTGTACTTCTCTGTAAATTTGCATATGTGGTCATTTGGGTTTCTCTTAAACTAGAATTTTTGTGGAACTTAGTTTTTAATAAGGACAGAAATTTAGTTGAGCACACATACATAACCATCTGTGTGAAAAGTCAGTTGCTTCTGTTGGCAGAATGAAAAGTAATGAGGAAATACCTTTGTCACCAATGTCATCTACTTGTAAATAAAGAGCTTTATTGCTTTCTGTGTAGCTGCAGCTTGAGAATAAGTTTGGATAAAGGAATAGAGGAGGTCTTCATGAATGAGGAACACGTGTTGGCTTTCCTGAAGAACTGTGTGAAAGAACCTTTCAGTAAGAACAGCTGCGCAGCAAACTTTCTAGCTCAAAGAAAATCAGGAGCAGATGGACACGCTAGAACTTTTAGTAGCTCGTGTTGCAGTCTGTGGATGTTGTAGGGCCATCTTTTTTTACTGTAGTTAGTAAGACTTTTTGTCATTATTGCTATTACAATTTTAGAAAGCCTGTTTCTTGAGCTCTAAGGTACCACTGTACTAGACCCCATATTCCTTTGCTTGGCCAGCCTTCAGCCTGGTAACACTTCCTGGATCTCAGACAAGATGGTCCTAAAAATCTATCAGTGCTTTGGAGAATTATTTATTAGTAGTGCAGTGGTTTTGAAGACCGAACTAGTTAGTTTAAACTTCAGTGCAGATACCAAGACGATAGTAACTCAAAGTCATGTTCATACCCAGAATTCCTAGGAAGACTGTGGACTTAAATGGGTGTCAGGCAAGATATCCATTAATAGTTGTTGTATTCCTGTGGCAAGTTGAACTGGGAGACCACCTCTGGCAGGACACCAGCAGTGTTTACAGACCCTTTGGTTCATGAGAAAAAAAACACCCATCTTGCACCAGAGGCCGTGATGCTTACTTGTTCTTTGTGCCAAAATCTGAAAACTTAATGGACAGGAGATCATGTTTTGCTTGTAGCATGGCCTGATACGGTAGAATCTGGGAGGCAAGGTGATGACATCAAATCAACCAAAACCTCCAAAAATCTCTGCAAATACGCATTTTCATGTTATGTATTCAGGTTAACTTAATCTTTTTTACAAGTTTATATAAACTGCAGAGTTGACTGTAGCTTGCCGCATAATCTCAAATTTTGGAAAGCTTATTGCAAGCTTTATCTGCATAAGAAGGAATTTCGACATGTTTGGTTTAGTGAAAGACCTACTGTTAGAGCACTTGTGCATGGGGTCAGAATTTGGTGGTGTAAAACCTCCTTGTTAACTACTTCTTAATGTGACATTGGTATTGCAGGCAGTGTTGCTGCTGTAATCAGGCACTTAGATGAAACTCTATCTGGGTGAGGAAGAAGTTAAATTTGTCTTCTCTATTTTTGTGCTTACAACTTGGCAATACCATGGCTGTTGATGAAAACAAGTTTTGGCTTCTGTAAGCTTGCCTATAGGAAGGCTGATTGTCTCCCTCTTCTTGTTTAGAACCATCCACAAGTAGATCTGCATTAAACTTCTCAGATGTGTTAACAAGGCCCTCTCTTCATCGGAGCCATTTGAACTGTACAGTGTTGGATTCCACAGTACCACACTGTCAGCCCTCTACATCTTCTTCACTTGGCATTGGCAGTCCTGGACTGTCTCTTGTAAAAGAAATAAAAGATTCTACCTCTCAGCATGATGATGATAACATCTCAACAACCAGTGGCTTTTCCTCTAGAGCATCTGATAAAGGTAACTTTCATGTTCTTTAATTGTTTGTTTTGGTTTTTGTTTTTTTTTTTTTTTTTGGTGACATGAAGTACTTTGCATTCTTTAATATTCCTCATCACCTTAGTAAATAAAGTGAATGTCACTCTGGATGTCAGACTTAAATTTCATTTTTAGTATTTTAGAAGTATATAATCCTGTCACCTTTTTAATATAACCATTCTTTGGAATACTTGTATGGGACCCTGATGTTACGTGGAGTCGACGCTGATAAACACACTTTTAGCTAGGTTATCTGTAAATCTTGAACTTGTATAATAGGAACTGAAGATGACTCACTGTAGCTTGACAGCTAGCTTGATTGTCTAGAAGGAAGAATGACTCAGAATATCTAACTTTCAGCTGGTCAAAAGTGAGTAAGTACAGATGACAAATAGAAACACAAGTTTTCCAGTGTTTTCACCAGAAGTCAATAAAGGAACTGTTCTGACTGAACAATTTTTTGATTGCTTTTTGGTAGAAGGCATCAGTTGTCAATACTGCTATGTCTTTTGCTGTACTCAGTAAGGAATGTATGCTTTTTAAAAGTAAAAAAACCACACACACAGAAAAAAAACAACCCCAAAAAACCATTCTATTGATGTAGATGAGGACCTATGTGATTTCACAGAAAGGGCAAACAGCAGGTCTGCAGCTTATTCTAGCCCCCGTATTAAGAGGAATTGAGGCACGCTCAGGAAGTTCTCTGGAGAATGTATTTTTACAATTCAGAGTAGATGTCGCCAGAGTTTATCCACATAACTTGAGTTTATTAGAGCTTTCTGGTGTGTCTCCATAAAACATACATGGAAGATAGATTGTTAACTCTGTTAGTTCAGCCTTTGGGAATTTTTTTAGGTTTAAAACAGGTATAGTTCTGACCTGTGCTGGCCTACCAACCCCATACTCATGTAGGATAAGGCTTTGTATCATGATAAATGCACCACTGTTTTTGCAGTTTCCATTTATTTTACCATGAAAGAAGTAAAAAAATTGCTCAGCAGTGGATGCATACTGTTAGGTTGTGCATGCCACTGAAAGGTTACTGAAAGGTAACGGATTTGCAGTTCTGTGAACAGATTACAAGTTCAGAGTTGATACTTGGTTTTCATAGCATATGTCAAATGGATCTGTTTCAAGAAGTCTGAAGGTTTGAAATGAGAAGATGCTGGAGAAATGAATGTTAAGGGACTTACTCATTCTGGATGACTTACTTTTCTGTATTGAAGACTCTGGAGTTAGTGTAATCTTAATATTAAAGTTCTCTGTGTACACAAGGCATTTACTTAGAGCATGTGTAATTTTTTGCAGATATCACAGTTTCAAAAACTACTTCAGCACCACTGCTCTGGTCCTCAGAGGCAGAAAGGTCTCATTCCCTCTCACAGCATCCTGCAGCTAGCTCTAAAAAACCCGCGTTCAATTTATCTGCTTTTGGATCTCCCTCTCCTGTAAGTACCGCATAGTGTTGATTTTAATCAATTTGAATGTGTAGCCATTTTAATAACCACTTATTATAATATTTTTCTGTAGTCACTTGGAAACACTTCTGTCTTTAAGACAAGCCAGCTTGGGGATTCTCCATTTTACCCTGGCAAGACCACTTATGGTGGTGCAGCTGCAGCAGCAAGGGAGACAAAGGCACGAATTGCTCCTTATCAGGTAGGAGAACAGTAGTGCTGGTGTGAGGGGAAGTGTAACTGAAATACAGAAAGGGTAGCTAGCACTATCAAGAGATATGAGCAAGGAGTTGAAAATGTGGCAGCAGTTCCTACTTTTCTCTCTCAGCCTAAAAGAGTAGAAAAGAAAAATTTCTGTTCTTTTTTAAACAGTTTATGTAGAAATACGTGTCACATTGCACAAGAATGACAGTAGCATCTTCTGGCTAGTTGTTTGTAGTTAGGCTTTCCTTTGTTGTTGAGTCTTTAAAAAAAATCAGTTATCTGCCATTGTCTGTCTGTGACTCTGTTATAGCATCACAGAATGGTTTGAATTGGAAAGAACCTAAAAGATCATCTAGTTCAAACCCCCCTGCCATGGACAGGGACACCTCCCACTAGACCACGTTGCTTAGAGCCCCATCCAACCTGGCCTTGAACACTTGTGTTAGAACAACATGTAAATAAAAACAATGATGGTATAACTTGAAAGCTTGTGTTTACACTACGAAAAGCTACCTGCCTGATACTTGTTTGAAGGATCTTATGCAAGCATTCCTACACTCATGCTGTGGATATATATTGTATAAAACTGCCCTTTTCACTATGTAAGTATCTAGAGGTCAGCTTTACTTATCCTTTGCTCTTCTGTTACCCAGGTGGAGGCATGCAGTTCTAAATGTCATCTCAAGATAAACAATAATAAAATGCTTTCTATTTTATTATGATTCAGATAGCTCTTTAAAAAAGTTACTTGCCTCTAAGAGTTCCTAATGTTCTAAAATGAACCAGCAAGTTAAAAATGCTGACAACTCTCAGCAGCTACAGTTGAATCTAAACCAGAACCTAAGAGGAAGTCAATAAAATCTAGTTTGTTTGGAATGTGTTTAAATCAAAATTACCTTTATTTGGAGGAAAAAAAATAATAAAAAAGAACTTTTTTTAAAGGAACTGGAAATAAGAGTTTGCTGGACCTATTCTGGCAGTCTGTTTCTACCATGGAACAAGGGGACCTACAAGTTCCTGACATAGAGGAAACCTCGAGAACTTGTGGTTTGTTCTGTCTTAGTATTAAAACAAATTTCAGAACACTCAAGATTTCCTGTAAGCTAGGAGCCCTCTTTGGTAATCTGTTTTTACTTTTTACAAAATAAATGGGTATCTTGCTTAAAACAGGAACCAAAATACTAGGCTTTTAAAGGAGAGACTCGCTTACTTGTTGCTGCATGCTGTGGGTTACAGAGTCTTGCTCATATTTTTTACGTGCTGTATGGTCTGCTTCCTGTCTTCACATAGCAGCGTGGTAACCATGATGTGGTTACATGAAGGGTTTAACATAACTGAAAAAAAGTCACACTGAAGTAAGTCATGTGGTACAAATAAAACAGTTTACTTTTTCAGTGTAATATGTTCAGATCTAATACAGTTCAAATCAGATCTTTATCTTCTTTTAAGCGCAGTAAAAAGATATCTGCAGTCAACTGTAATTTTGAGGCAAGGGAGAAAACGAGAGAAGTAAAACTAGAAATTCCTGATTATAATTGTGTGTATTGGTTTTAAGATGGTACTCTTACACCATCACGAAAGTCTTGAGATCTGTTTTGTTACTGAAAGTACTTTCTGCAGCACAAGTCTTTGTTTCAGTTCTGTTTTCCTGATTACTACTTCAGACACCCTACAGGCCTGAAATCTCCCTTTTCATGACCTCTTACATTTAAGTATTTCTTTTGTTGCTTTATCCCATGTGCAAGCTGTGTGGAGCCCCACTCGAACTTCTATAAAGTTGGTAGAGTATATTCTTCATGGCCTTAATGCCCAGTTAGTGCATTTTTCTCTGTCAGTACAAGAGTACTGGCTATGTCATCGCTGTATCCATCGGTCATAAAATACACGCATGTTTAATTCAAAATCAAGCATCATAACACTTGCAATGCTGATTTTTTCAGCCACCAGTGAGAAGACAAATGAAAGCTAAACAAGCAAGTGTGCAATCCTATGGTGTGACAAGTTCCACAGCACGGCGCATCTTGCAGTCATTGGAGAAGATGTCAAGTCCGTTGGCGGTAAATGACACACATTTTCATCTGTTGTATTAGATGTGTTTGAAAGACACAGTAAATGAGCCAGTATAGGATGAAAATCTTCCTTATGTAGTGTCTGGTTTAATTGGTTGCACTGTTTTCTCAACAGGATGCTAAAAGGATTCCGTCTTCTGTTTCTAGTCCACTGTCCTCTGTAAGTTGATCACAAAACCCCCACATTTTTGTTGGATGGAACACTCTCTTGGGGGGGGGGGGGGAAAACAAAACAGTTCTCTAATATTTAGGCTTTTATTCCTCCCTTAGCCTGTGGACAGGAGTGTTCTGAATATTGCTAGCTTCCAATCCAAACGAAAACAGGTAAGAACCAGTAACATTTTAAGCTGAGATAGATACCTTTCTGTGCTTTTTAACTGTTAGAAGACATGTCTCAGTGACAGCATACACATGAATTCAACTTAATACCATGTGAATTCTAGTGGTCTTGACTGTGAAGTTGCTAAAAATGTCTTTTCTACCCATACTAGAAACAGGACTGTGAAGATTACTCAAGTTAAGAATTACATTATCTTTATGTGGTGGTGTCTTGAGATGTTAATCAAGAACAACTCTAGAGCACACAATGTAGTTTTATTTTGCCCTGCATGTTAAATCTTTCTGTTTAGTAAAGTTTTCTTTTGCAGAAATGGTAATAATAGGAAAGTACTGATTGAGGGGTCATACAGACCTTGTGCATGTTTCCATGCTCATTTTCAGCAGAAAAATAACACTTAGGGTTTTTATTACTGCTCAAAGTAAAGAGAAGGAAAATCATTAAATGTTGTCATTTCTGTAACCTTATGCTCCTGAATTCCTGTTTGGATTTAGCACTGGATTAGTGATAATGCTGTGATAAATAATTATTTCCTTAATGGTTGTTAAAAAATTTAAACTAGTACTGTTTTTTAATCACTTTAATTTGGAGTATCTTTGAGTTTATTAAACTGTAAAACCCGCAAAAGTCACTTAAAGATCAGGCAACTTAATGAACAAAAGTGTGTTTTTTCTTCCATGCAAACTTCTCATCTGCTGTTTCAATGAGAAAATGGACAGAATGTCTCAAGAAGTTTCTATGCTAATCCCTTGATTAGAAGTATAATTAATATTACAGTTACTTAAGAGTTTACAGACATCTTGGATTTCCTGTAACATATATCCTAAATTACAAGAACGTTGAGAAGCAGGGCATATAATTTCCTTACCATAAATACAATCAAAATAATTGAAAACAAAGCTGATACGGATTCTCAATTGAATTGTGGGGCTACACCTGTGGTGAGGCATTAAGGGAGATCTACCAGATTTGCAGTGTAGGGCCTGACGTCAGTCTGAAAGCGAATGCTGCACGCAGCTGTCACTGGGTAAAAGTAGAGAAATTGTCTGTTCATAACACTAGGATTCACAAAGTTTGGCAGGGCCAGGGTAGCCCTTGATGAGAAGGGGAGGAGAGGATTGTGTTTGCCAAGGAGTGGGTTGTGTGTTATCCTGCTAAAGCAGATGAATGGTTGAAAGAACACTTGAGAACTCAGGCAAAACTTTAGCAGGTTTGTGGGTTGTTGTTTTTTTTTTGTTATTTTGGGGATCTGCACCAGATAGAATAGTGCTCAGTGTAGTAAACATATAACTGGGTGACTCAGTTTTTATATTGTACTTTCCTATCTTAGTCATTTGATATGTTTCTACAACAAGGTCACCTGCCTAGTGGATGAAGGAAAGATGGCAAATCTAGTTTCCTGAATTTAAGTAAGGCTTTTGATCCTGTCCCTCCCACTATCCTTCCACATGGTGTGCTTGGTGAAGAATTGGCTGAATGGCAGAGCACAAAGGGTTGCAGTGAATGAGGCAGCATCTGGTCACTAGTGGTGTTTCTCAGGGCTCAATTTTAGGGCCAGTTCTGTTCAGTATTTTTATCAATGATCTGGAGGTAGGATTTGAATGCACCATTGTCAAGTTTGCTGATGGTACTGAACTGGGAGCTGCTGTTGACTCTCAAGGGACAAGAGGCCTTACAGAGGGATCTAGATAGAATGAAGAATTGGGCAGTCATCAGTGGCATGAAATTGAACAGCTGCCAGATCTTCATTGGTGACATAGACAGTGGGATCTAGTGCATCCTTGGCAGGTTTGCAGATGACACCATGCTGAGTGGTTGACATGCCTGAGGGACGGGATGCCGTCCAGACCTTGTCTGGGACCTGGACAAGCCTGAGAAGTAGGCCCATGTGAACCTCAGGGAGAGTTCAGCAAGGCCAAGAGCAAGGTCCAGTACCGGATCAGGGCAACTCCCAGTATCGGTGCAAACTGTGGGTTGAAGGGATTGGACTGGAAGAGGATTTGTGTTCATCCTTTGGAGAAACAAAGCAGCCTGCTCTGTTAGAAAGAAGCTGTCATGAGAAGGTTGGCCTTAAAAGAATAAAGTGAATAGTGGATGGCTGAACCATGAAGACGTTAGTGTACTCTAAAACATGCTAATTAAACAGAAATGTTCACTCCTATGCATCCAGGATTACAGAGGTCTGGCATAGTGCTGGGAGTATTGGTGGGTGAAAAGCTGGACGTGAGCCAGCAACGTGTGCTTGCAGCCCAGGAAACCAGTTGTATCCCAGGCTGTACCAAAGAGTGACCAGCAGGTCGAGGGAGGTGTTTCTACCTGTCTACTCAGCTCTGGTGAGACCCCACCTGGAGTGCTGTGTCTAGTTCTGGAGTTCTTGGCACAGGAAAGACATGGAGCTGTTGGAGTGGATCCAGAGGAGGGCCACAAAAATTATCAGAAAGTTGAAACACCTTTCCTTTGAGGAAACACTGAGGGGGAGTTGGAGTTGTTCAGATTGGAGAGGAGAAGGCTCAAGGGACACTTTAGTGTGGCCTTTCAGTACTTACAGGGGACTTTTAAGAAAGATAAGGACAGACTTTTTAGATGGGCCTGTCGTGATAGGACAAGGTGTAATGGTTTTAAACTAAAAGAAGGTAGATTTAGACTAGATGCAAGTAAGACATTTTTTACAATCATAGAGTCATAGAATCCTAGGGATTGGAAGGGACCTTGAAAGATCATCTAGTCCAACCCCCCCGCCAGAGCAGGGTCACCTAGACCACATCACACAGGAACGTGTCCAGGCGGGTTTTGAATGTCTCCAGTGAAGAAGACTCCACAACCTCTCTGGGCAGCCTGTTCCAGTGCTCTGTCACTCTCACAGTAAAAAATTTTTTTCTGATATTCACCTTAAACCTCCAATGCTCCAATTTGTATCCATTACTCCTTGTCCTATCACTGGTCATCACTGAAAAAAGCTTAACTCCATCTTCTTGACACTCACCCTTTACGTACTTGTAGACATTGATGAGGTCGCCCCTCAGTCTCCTTTTCTCCAAACTAAAGAGACCCAGCTCCCTCAGCCTTTCCTCACAAGGGAGATGTTCCACTCCATCATCTTTGTGGCTCTGCACTGGACTCTTTCCAGCAGTTCCCTGTCCTTCTTGAACTGAGGGGCCCAGAACTGGACACAATACTCCAGATGCGGCCTCACCAATGCAGAATAGAGGGGGAGGAGAACCTCTCTTGACCGACTAACCACCCCCTTTCTAATACACCCCAGGATGCCACTGGCCTTCTTAGCCACAAGGGCACACTGCTGGCTCATGGTCATCCTCCTGCCCACCAGGACTCCCAGGTCCCTTTCTCCTACACTGCTCTCCAGCAGGTCAGCCCCCAACCTGTACTGGTGCATGGCGTTTTTCTTCCCCAAATGCAAAACTCTACACTTGCCCTTGTTGAACTTCAGGTTTTTCCCCGCCCAAGTCTCCAGCCTGTCTAGGTCTCACTGAATGGCAGCACAGCCTTCTGGTGTGTCAGCCACTCCTCCCAGCTTGGTGTCATCAGCAAACTTGCTGAGGGTACATTCTGTACCCTCATCCAGGTCGTTGAGGTGGTGAACCACCAGTTTGCCCAGAGAGGTGGTAGAAGTCCTATCCCTTGAAACATTTAAGGTCAGGTTGGACAGGGCTTTGAGCAACCTGATCTAGTTGCAGATATACCTGGCCACTGCAGGGGGATTGGACTAGATGACCTTTAAAGGTCCCTGTCAACCCAAACTTTTCTGTTACTGCACCTGGGATTGGGTTGTGCTGGGCACAGTTATAAACTGGGGGAGGGATGGCTGGAGAGCAGCCCTGCAGGAAGGGATCTGGAGGTGCTGGTTGGCAGCAGGGTCAGTGTGAGCCAGCTGGGTGCCCTGGCAGCAAACTGTGTCCTGGGATGCATCAAACAGCATAACCAGCTGGTCAAGAGAGAGGATTATCCTGCTGTACTTGCTGCTGGTGCAGCCTCACCTGGAGCATTCTGTGCAGTTCTGGGCCCTACGATGTAAGAAGGATGTGAAAGTCCTTAAATGTATCCAGAGGAGGGCACCAAAGCTGGTGAAGGGACAGGAAGGCGTGTCCTGTGAGGAGTGGCTGAGGTCTCTGGGTTTGCGTAGCTTGGAGAGAAGGCTGAGGGGCCACCTCACTGCTCTCCACAGCTTCCTGTGGAGGGAAAGTGCAGAGGGAGGTGCTGGCCTCTTCTCCGTGGGATCCACTGACAGGACCTGTGGCTTGCTGCATCCATCAGAAGAGGTTCAGATTTGACATGAGGAAGCATTTCTTTATTGAGAAGGAGGTCACCCAATGCAACAGGGTTCCTAGAGAGGTGGTCGATGCCCAAGCCTGACAGTGCTGAAGAGGCATTTCAACAATGCCCTTAATACAGTACTTAAACTTTGTTCAGCCCTGAAGTGATCAGGCAACTAAATGATGTAGGTCCCTTCCAACTCCACTGCTCTTTTCCAATTCCCGTTCTGTTTACATTTAAAAGCAGCAGTGGGCCATCCTTCACTTGGAAGGAGTTTGTGAACTTAAATCATGTTTTACTCAAGGTTTCAAAATGAGTGTAACCATTTTTAAACTTTATTATTTATGATATACATTATAGATAGTACAGCATTAATTTTGTTACCAAGAGTTGGGAGATACTGTGAAGTTACAGCTGCCTTGTAAACACAGTTTTCTGTTGATACTAATTGAAATAATAGCACACATCCTAAGTCTGATTCTTCTCATCCTTAAGCTCACAGATGGAGCCTTTGGTAAATCTTGTAGCCTTTTGGGGTCTTTTTTGTTTCACATTTCAGTTAAGTCAGTTTTGCAAAATGTACACAGCTTTCTGTTAAAAATTAGTTCTTGTCTTTGAAAATGCTTTGACAAGGGAAGCCAAAACCAGTACTTTTAAGTGCATCTATTGCAAATTTCAAATATGGGAATATATTTTAATCAATGAGACTATTTTAAAAACATTTTACAACTTTTTTTTTTTTAGAGTGTAACTTTGAAGGAGGAAAATGTAGGGAAAAAAAAGCCTGTATAATTAGCTGCTGAACACTTTGAATGTTAAATTAATGGATAAAGACAGTAAAAAATTCTTACAGTGGGGGCAGAGGAGAGGAAAAGATGGGAGCATATTATAGTAACATGAGTTGTTTTGATTATAGTAACGTAGTATTTTGTCTATGAAGCTAACTATTCATTTTTTTAAAGGTATTCAGTCAGACTTTGGCTGCTTCTGTAGCTTTTTTGATTTCATAACTGGTTTTGTGGTGGTTTTCCTCTGCAAGCTAAGTGCTTTCAAGACTTTAAAATACTTGATGCTGAGACTGGTGGGAGGTTTATAGTTGTGTAACTTTTTTCAGCAGTAAACACTGTGGTAATTTGGGTGAGTGCAAAGATTAACTGATTGCTGTTTCCCTCTCAAAGATGGAATCACAGCATCCACCTGTCCAGAAACTTGTGACACCAAAGTCAATCTCTCTGTCAATGGGTCGGACCCAGTACTTTAAACCATCTCTGTCTCCAGCTCCAGATTCCAGCAAAATTCACCAGAGGGTAGATACGAAGCACAAAGTAAGTACATTTTATGGTCCTTACCTGACTGCTTTTTACAAGCTTGGAATGTCTCTTACCAATTACTCTACTAACAGGCTCTTTCTTGGCAAAGAGTACCATTAGTAGGTTTGAGCTTTATTTAGATGGTGGGAACCGTTGTGAAAGAGGTACTTTGAGATTTGATGGACTTAATTTTGAGACAGTGAGTGGCTGGTGTTATTTTCAGAACATGATGATATGCTGTTGGGTCAGACTGTTCTCAGTGAAAGAAAATTAAAATACAGAACCAACATTTTTGTGTGCTCCTGTACCCAAAGCTGTCAGTGCAGAAACATATTGATGTTGCCTATAATAAGCTCTTAAGGTGAGCTGTGGGCTCTCAGTGAGATTTCTGGCACATACCCATACTGATCACTTCGTTGTAGATGCAGTTGTTGATAAAATTTCCTTAAAACAAGATTGGCGTATCTTCCACAAAAAAAAAAACAAACCAACAACTCTCAGGGTTCTATTGTCAATCTGAATGTAAAAATGACCAAGTGTTAAAATCTGTGAGCTTTTTAGGCTGAAGATCAAAGTGGATAGTCATAGTAATTAGGAAAAAGGTTAAGTAGATAGGTATGTATTTAGTGGTATAAATAAAAAAACCCAACACAGAACATGAGTGGTTGTTTGTCTTTTCTTTGTGTGTAGTAAATAAATACGTTCAGATGAAGACTGAAATATATAAAACTTTTAATTGCAGGGCTTGAAAGAGAAGAGTTTTCATGCAGAACAGCGAGTAAAACCATCTGAAAGGTATGACAAATCTATTAATTTGAAACACTTGAAAGAAGAAATCTCTGTTTTATCATTACACTGTGCAGGTCTTTCTTCTTTTGGAAGGGCAGTAAAGGGAATGGAAAATACAGTGAAAAAACTGTATTACGAGAGTGTTGAACCATTTGTGCATATTTATGTTCATTGGGGGGCAGCTCTGTTGGTTTCAGCTCTTTATTCAATTTCTTGGAGTCTGAAAGATTTGTCTAAAGGAATTATTCTTTCTAAAAAAATACAAGGTGAGGTTACGAACTTCTTTAATGGAGAAGTCACTTGTCTGCTCTGTGAGTTTACGTGAAAAACAGGAGCCCTTTAGAATCAACTGAGGCCAAATGCAAACTTGTCTCTAAAACACAAGATTCCAGGAGAGTTAGAAATTCTATCTTTTCTTGAGGAGATTGTCTTGCGTTACACTACTTAGTTGTTTTAGGTAGAATGACTTCACCTCCAGATAATATTGATGGCTTTCACTTCTGTACAACTAGTCTTTTGGGTAATTCTTGAATTAAGATGCTTTGCATTCAAATAATAACTTCTTTCGAGAATCTATCCTTTTCAAAGAACAACAGCAGGGAATTGGGTTTTGTTGTCTCTGTGTTCATCTTCCAAGCATTTGTTATGTTGCCTTGGGACATTCTCTGGCTTGCAAAAAAATCCCAAAGACAGCTCTTCCTTTTGGTATCTAAATAGTTTGACTTCATAGCAACCACTTTTTTGGGGGTATAAGAGATTGGCTCTAAGGTTTTGGTATAGGTGCAAACAGGTGTTAGGTTTTAATTGTGGGATTTCGAAGTGTTTTAAATTTTCTTTAGTAGAACTCCCTTCTTCTCCATGCAGAAGAGAGATCCAGAGAACTGATTTGTATTTGGTTCACAAGTTTTACTGCAATGTTCTGGAGCAGGAAAAAACACTGATAAGGGGCAGCTGGCCAGGGTCTCTTACTGCAGTTAACCTGCAGTACTTTGATACATCTCTGCTCAGTCTACCAAAGGCTATTTAATTTTTAAACCTGGGTCAGAATTGTAGATTAGACTGACCTGCTCGAAGACAGAAAATTGTCTTTGGCCCTTAGAAGCTGGGAGTGTTAACAGAAAAGGGGAATTTGGGCTATTGCAGGCAGTCTGTAATTTTCTGAATAAAGCTCTATTATTTTGACATAAGATTTTTTTTCAGAATTTGAGTTGATTGACAGTTTGGATTAAAGAAATGTTAGTGCATATGGCCTTAAGGATCTGGCTTCCTCTCAGCAGTTAAGGTGCTAAGCAGACTGTTTGCAAGTATCTGACAAGTTTAGACCAATTCTCTTATTCAGTCTTCTGGAAACTTGACCTGATGTCTTCCCTGTGATCAAATGTACATTTGTAATGACTGACTGACTGGAATAAGCTTTGATATGGTAATTTTCCCCAAGGATGCTTCATTTTGATGCCATACAGGCTTTTATTGTTATTCCCTAGTTGGCTTCTGGTTTGGGGTGTGGTGGTGGGGTTTGTTTATTTGTTTGTTTTGAGCTTTTTTTGTTGTGTGTTTTTCTTTTCACTTCCCACTTGGATTAGGAAATCTTTCTGATTTGAATCTAGGCTTCTGTAATGACCAGAGAAGTGCCTTTGTGTGCTTTACAAAAGGGATCTGTATTCATGTCTGAAAAGACTTCTGGAATGTTGGCACACACAGACACCTCTGCTGCTTCTGCTGTTGGCCCCAGGAAAGCCAGAGCTGCTTCTGAAGTGTTTTTGCTGTTATATCTTGCCACACAAGTCTAAGCCTCTCTGTTCCTTAAGAGCTCCTGGTAGTAGTGCATGCGCACACACACGCTGTTTCCCTACATATATATTTTTAGTTGTTCTTTTATATCCCAGCAAAGATACATGTGCATAACAGAATCAGTTGGAATTTCCACTGTCTGGGCTATTAAAAGGAAACATTAGAAAATAACAGTCTAAATCAGTTCTTCTATTTTGGGTCTTCTGACTTAGTCATCTTGCCTTTATTGATGTTGTGACTGTTTCTTGTGTATGTCCTTCTCTTTGCTGCTCTTATTAATGCAGCTTTTGCTGTTTAGAACATCGGATATTTAGCAACTTGTGGAACAGTTTTTTTCCAATTCCAATAAGAAGGTGTCAGTTCTAGGACTAATAGTGGCTATAAATAGCTTGAAACAATTAGTTGAAAAGTTGGTTTTAATTAATTTTTTTTTTCCTTTTATCTCTTTTTTTTTTTCCTTCCTCAACCTATGTATTGTTATTCTGTGCTAGCAATTTGACCTACCCTAAATTCAGTAGTCCTGCATCCAACGGTCTGTCTTCTGGAGTCGGCGTGGGTGGTGGTGGTGGCAAGATGAGAAGGGAAAGAGGAGTACACTATATCTCAAAACCTGGACAAGAACAACAGGTAAGGGACTCTTACATTAATTTTTCCCACAAAAATTACTGAAGTCATTAGTTAAGTATGCCATTTTTATTGTCTCATAGTAATCTATAACAATGTCACTTCAGTTTTGTGTTTGTTTTGGTTTTTTTGCTGTGGGTTTCCAGGCAGTCTCCAACTTAGATATCTGCTTAAGTTCCTCAACTTCTGTTTTATATATTTGAAATCTTCAGTCTATTATCTTGGAGATGCTATATATGATAAAATTTCTCATTAGCAATTGAATGGACATATTTTGGCAGTGGTTTGTAGAGTTTTTATAAAGGACTTATGTTAGAAACAAGTGTCAAGTAAACAAACTTTATTTAATTTGTTTCACATTTAAGTCATGTAGAAAGATACATACCAAGACTCTGAAGCAGAAGACAGTGTTCTTCATGTCTGCTAATTGTTATTCACAATTTTTGGCACTTAATTAAACTCATTTTGAGAAGGTTTTTTTCTTGTTTTAATGGGAAAGGTCCGTTTAATAAGACTATGGTCCTGACTATCCTGAAGATTGTCTCTCTGAATGTTATGTAAGCTGCCTACCACTGGATCTTAAATATAAAAATTTTACATCTGTCTTCTGGCTGATGTAAAATCAAGAAATAGTAAACACTGGCAAATGTCCTTATAATACAAATGATCTGAATATTCAGATGAAATAGACTCTTCAGCTCAAAATTGTGGAATAGATGTAAGCTGTAGGATACATTGCATTTTTGTAGTAGCAACTTATATCTCCACTTAGTCACTTCTGGGTAAATCTTGGTACTATTTTGCAAATTGTTATTAGATTGGCTATTCCCACTACTACCCAAACTAATCTAATATTGGTAATGAAATAGCTGAAAGGGCAACAGTAGGACCAGAAGCTTTTAAGATACACTGGTTTGAGTTTTAAATTTGCGTTCCAATACATGATGTAGACTAGATGTACCAGAGTATGATCTTCCATGCTGCTAGTCAGACTTCTTTTTTTGGCATTTTGTGCTTAGCTTTGGGATTTTTGGTTCTCTAAGGAACCTGCATACCTCAGAAACTTTCACAGCTGTCCTTCCATATTTTGTGAGAGAAATACTTTCCTGTTTGTATTGAGGGTGTACTCTTAATTGAAGGGATGAGAAGATAATTAGATAGGATTAGAAAGGTTTATGTTTATCTAGATCTTTAAAAACTAAAATAGAGAAAAAAACAAATCTTATCTCTACCCCTCTGCTCTGCGCAGGTAACAATTTAGAGGTAACTCAGTATTCTTACTAGGCAGGTGGTGAATACTGTATGACAAGGAAATAGGCCTGCCAGAAATTGAAATGACCTGGCAGACTGAGGCGAGGAGGTTAGGATTCCTTTTGAAAACTTGCTGTGTATTAATCTGTAGATCTCTCTTTTCTAATTAACTTTAAGATATTAAGGATGGGACAGGGTAGGAAGGTAGTATGTCTTGTAAAAGAGAAACTAAAATTTAAATTTTTTAAATAAAGGGAGCAATTAAAAATTACAACAGTTAACATTTACACCTAGGAAGTGGAGGAACCAGTACTACCAAAAGTACCCCTACCCATCAGTACTACATCGCTGCCTTCATTCAACTTCAGTTTTCTTGCCAGTAGTCCTGTCTCACCACCACCAAGCACTGTTTCAATAGCAGTGATGAACAAGGTAAATCTTTTTTGTATATTGTGAATACTTTTTTTAGGATGAGCATACATCTGCTTTGTTGCATGTTAGCTTCTTCCACAGTGCTCACGAAACTAACCAACATTAGTTTATATCCTGCTGAATAAATCAGGTTATATTCCAATTGGGAAGTGAAGGGAGGCATAGAGTTTTGATACAGCCTTTCTCCATCTTACGCTTTGCAGACTTCTGGTTAACATAATTGTGTAACTGCTTCAAATGCTATGGAAGTTTTGTCAGAAATTAGTGTCAAGTTAGGTTATTAAATTAGAGGTAGCATTAATGATCGTAGAAGCCTACAGTAGAGAATGAACCTAGGATGCAAAAGTGGGAATATTATTGCAGTAAGAGATATGTTCATTATTCCAGAGTACTTGAAATACTTTTGTATGTTTTGAAGCAGATAACTGCTTTTACACATTGTGGTATTTGCTGAAGTTCCAACAGCTGAGCTGAGTGAGTTTAAGGTTCTTAAGCTGCTTGGTCTATTTTTCCATAAATTTAATATTATGTATAATATATATAATGTATACAAAGAATATATATTTATATAGAAATTTATTTACATTTTTATATTACATATTTATATATATGAATATATGTTTTTATATATGTTACATATATATAAATATAAAAATAGATAGATGAGTAGCATCTTGGCTTTTTTCCTTGGTGTATGAGGTTTGGTTTTGATGATGCTGTACTATATCCTCACTTGCAAGTTTCGTTTTCTTTTAACTCTTACGTGTGTGTTAGAAATAAATACCAAACATCAGATTTCCCAACTTCGCTGCAGAATGTCAGTTAGACAATGAATTCAGGTAGCTGCTGTTGTTTCACTGGGATGTTTTTCTTTTAGATAGAAACCTTAATTCTTTTGAAAATACAGGTACAATCAGCAAGTAATCCTGGCAGTCCCGTGTTCAGGTTTTCATCTCCAATTGTGAAATCTACTGAGGCAGAAGTGCTACCTCCATTGTCTGTAAGTAAAATAGAATAAAGCTCAACCTTTTCTCAAGCCTTTAGTAGAAAATTGCAGAATAAAGCAGAATTGGCCCTAATAATGGGGAAAACAAATATATACGTTTCTGGCTTACACTTTTGTCATCCAGCATTGTATACCAAAAGTTTGCAGACTGGATTTCAGTTTTTTATTAGTTGTGTAAAATTTGATTAAAGTTTCTTTCATTTCAGAATCTGAAAAATCTCTCTCTTTTTTTCATAGCAGATTGGGTTTACATTTAGTGTTCCTGTTGTAAAATCAGCAGAGCTTTCTGGATCCAGTGACACACCAGTGACATCCTTACTTAATCTAGGTAACAGTTTTTAGCATTTCAGATCTGAAGGGCTGATTTTCTTTTTTGTATACTAAGTATACTGTATCTCTCTCTCTCTCTCTCTCTCTCTCTCTCTATATATATATATATATATATATATATATATATATATATATATATAGTACATTAATCTATCCCTTCTGAGCATATTAGAAATTCCAGGCAAAGTGTGTTTTCAGTGACACATCTGCTTTGAACCAAAATGTAATTACAAACAATGCAGAATTTTGAAGATTCTTGTGTAAGGAGCATGACAGTTTAAAATTCTTGTTTCTAGCAAGTGTGAATGTATTTTAAATGGATTTCTTTGTGAAAGAGTTTGTTGGGTTTTTTTTCTGTTTTTAAAGATACCACCACTGTAAACAGTACCAGCAATAAGAAGGAAGAAAAAGAAGAGTATGATGGACCTGCCAAACCTGCAAAGGTCTTAAAGGAAGGAAGTGTGTTAGACATCCTAAAAAGCCCTGGTGAGAGAATGAACTTCTTTTAAAATGATATTGCAAAAGATATGCTAGCATATAACTGCATTGGTTTTTATTTTATTTTTTTTAAAAACCCACCACAACAGCAACATAAACCCCACTTGAAGAATGCTTGAAGGAGCTGGGGATGTTTAGTATGGGGAAGAGGAGGCTGAGGGGAGACCTCACGAGTCTCTACAACTACCTGAAAGGTCATTGTAGAGAGGTTGGTGCTGGTCTCTTCTCACAGGTAATTAGTGACAGAAAAAGAGGGAATGGCTTCAAGCTGCAGCAGGGGAGGTTGAAACTGGACATTAGGAAGAAAAAATTTCACGGAAGGAGTGGTCAGACCCTGGAATAGGCTGCCCAGGGAGGTGGTTGAGTCACCATCCCTGGATGTGTTGAAGGGTGGTTTGGATGTGGTGTTGGTGGATATGGTTTAGGGGAGAACTTTGTAGAGTAGGGATGATGGTTGGACTCAGTGATCCCAAAGGTCTTTTCCAACCTGAATAGTTCTCTGATTCTAAGGGCAGGGAGCTGCTTGAAAGAGTCCTATGCAGAGCCACAAAAATGATTAATGGAGTGGAACATCTCCCTTGAGATGAAAGGCTGAGGGAGCTGGATCTTTTTAGCTTGGAGGAGACTGAAGGGCAACCTCATTAATGTTTGCAAATATGTAAAGGGTGAGTGTCAGGAGGATGGAGTCAGGCTCTTCTCAGTGATGTCCAATGACAGGACAAGGGGCAGTAGTGCAAGCTGGAGCATAGGACATTCAATGTAAACATGAGGAAAACCTTTTTCACTGTGAGGGTGACAGAGCACTGGAGCAGGCTGCCCAGAGAGGTTGTGGAGTCTCCTTCACTGGAGACATTCAAAACCTACCTGGACATGTTCCTGTGTGATGTGCTCTAGGTGATCCTGCTCTAGCAGGGGGGTTGGACTAGATGATCTTTCGAGGTCCCTTCCAACCCCTAAGATTCTGTGATTCTGTGATGTGTTTATGATTCTTTGTCACAGTCAATCAATATTAGCTATAAATACAAACATAGGAGTGCATCATGTTTAATGCTGTATCTGTGAGTGGGTCTTCCCTTCTATTCTGAGTGGCTTTTATTGCTGAAAGGAATACTCGAACTTGAAATCACATGTCAAGTCACATGTCAAATGCATTGCTTCTCTTACATGTGTCAGGATGTAATTGTAAATGAAGTATAAAGAGAGAAACTGTCATCATCAGCTTTGCATTTTAAATAAATAAAATTTATGTAATTAGAAAAGTAATGTTTGCAAAATGCTTTACAAACATTCTTCTCTCACCTTTACCAACTCTGGAAATTAAGAATAGTAAGGACAGTTTCGTTCCTAAGGATATTTCAAAAGTGGCCAAAGTTTTGGCCTTAAGTGCTGACAGTTACTGTGGATTCCAGTATAAGTTTTAAGTAGAAGTGGGCTGTTTCACTTTAAAAAACCTTTTCTTATTTTTGTTTTTAAGCAATTGCAATTGTTTTCAACTGTTTAATAGTGTGTGTAGATGTTTTTTGTTTTAAGAAAAACAACTGCTGAATTTGGTCTTTTCCCATAAGCCCTCAGCGTTATCAGGACTTTTTAAATAAAGTGACAAACCTATGTACTACCTATGTAGACACCACCTTTTCATACCAGACATAGCTAAGAGAAAAGACATTGTGCGTTTTTGTAAGGAAAGATCTGTGAGTGAAATAACATTCATTTTCTTTGCCAGTTTAAGAGAAGTGGGTCCTAAATCTACTCCCTTCGAAGATTCCACTTCTGAAATAAAAAAAACAACCTCAAACCAACCAACGGAACAAAACAAAAAAAAATTTAAACCCCCTCTTTGTTTTAGCCCTACAAATAATTTGTACTGCTACTTAAGATGCTCTGCTGCAGCATTTTCTTCAGTGTTTCCATATTGGTGGTTCTTGTTTTCAGTTACAGTTGGCACATTTAAATAAGGAGTTAGCCTGTGTCCAGTGCATTTTGTATAAGGATTATAGATAGTGATTGTTCTGTTGCCTTCATTTTTATTACTTAATGCTATTTATCTGTGGGGGATACCATATGCATTCCTGCTCAAAGGATCAACTCCTGTACAGCTACTAAAGTAAATGTGAGTCATCTGCTGTGGCAGAAATAGCTTTGGAAAATTGATTAGAGTGGGCATGATGTCTTGAAATGAAATGGGATTGCCTATAGTCCATGATCAGCAGTCGGCTTTCAGAACTGTTCCCACTTACATCTACCAGTAAAGATTTGTATTTAAAACTTTCTTGGAAATGAAGAGTTAAATCAAGTCTTAAATAAATGTTCTGTTGTGTCCCGGCGCAGCGTATGAAATTTCATCCCTTTAGGTAAGATTTCCAGGGACTTCCTCTTGCAGTTAGTTGGAGTGTATATTTATAACCATTGACACTTGGTTTTATTTATAACCATCTAGTATTCTAAGTAACTTACATGCAGTGAGGGTATTACTTTATCAGTAAGAATCTCTTCCTGTTTATTTTTTTTCTAGGCTTTACGTCTGTGAAAACACTTTCCTCTTCCTCTGCACAGCCTGTTACAAGCACAGTGGTCTATACAAGGCCTGCAATAAGTAGTTTTTCTGCAGGTAAAGACACATCTAAACAAGCATCCTCATTTTGGCAGTCTGACACATACGACCCGTGTCTGCAAAACAAAACTACAGATGGAAAGTGCGTAACATGTCAAGCTGCTAAAGTGTCAACAGTTGAGAGTACAAAACAGACAATAAGCTCAAGTCCATGTGTCACCTCTAAGGCAGCAGTCCCTACAGCAGGGGCATTTGCCTTTGAAGACAAATTTAAAACAGCACCCAACACCTGGGATTGTGATACCTGTCTGGTCCAGAACAAACCTGAAGCGACAAAATGTATAGCATGTGAGACACCAAAGCCTGGAACAGGAGTAATGCCTGCTCTGACATTGCCAGTGGTGACAGACAACTCAGTGACAGTGACATCCTCCTCCAGCAGCACTGACACAACAGCCCCTCTGGGGTTTGGAGACAAATTTAAGAAGCCAAAAGGCTCCTGGGACTGTGCAGTGTGCCTTGTGTCAAATAAGGCAGAAGACAGCAAATGTATAGCTTGTCAGTCCGAGAAACCAGGTATGTTCTTCTCTTTTCTGCTGTTTCAATCACCAACTCTGTGCATTCTTTACAGAATCAAATATGTTGAATATAAAAATTATTTTCAGCAGCCATGGCAGTGTTCCAGACAGGCTGTATTAGTGTCTGTCTGCAGGAATGGTTACAGGCACTGGTGATGTCAGCACAGATTCTGGCCTATCACATGAACTGAACTGATTCTGAACTGTATTAGTGCATAACTGAATTGAAGCAAATATAACCTGCTTTGCAGCTGGTGAGGAAAGATGACTAAACTGGATGCCTTAATTAACTTAAAACAAATTTAGTAATTTTCATTGGGCAACAAAGCTGGTGAAGGGTCTGAAGAAAAAGTCTTGTGAGGAGTGGCTGAGGGAACTGAGGTTGTTCAGTCTGGAGAAATGGAGGCTGAGGGGGGAGACCTCATCGCTCCCTACAGCTGCCTAACAAGAGGGTGTAGCAAGATGGCTGTTGGTCTATTCTCTCTAGTAACAAGCAACAGGACAAGAGGAAATGGTCTTAAGTTGCGCTGGGGGAGGTTTAGGTTGGAAGTTAACTTCTTCACTGGAAGGGCTATCAAACACTGAAATAGGCTATCCAGGGAGGTGGGTGAATCACCATCCCTGAAAATGTTCAAAAGATGTGTAGATGTGGTGCTCAGGACCACAGTTTAAGCACTGGGCTTGGCAGAGTTAGGTTGATGGTTGGTGGCGTTAGGTTATGGTTGGACTCAGTGATCTTAACCAGGATGATTCTGTGAAAACATGAACTCCATAGAAAGTGTTAAAAATTACTGTTTTTTTCCCATTTCAAAAAATCCATAGAAATTATATTTACAGAATATGGCCAAAAATCTCTCCACTCAGCATTTGTGTGGAATTGAGAACTATGAAGCTAGATTTCAAGACGGTGTAGTCTTTAACTAGTCATCTTAAAACAAAAGTGTATATTCAAGTATGCCTAATGTTGTTCTGGGAGGTCAAGGTCCTTCCAGACCTTGGAGGGGTGGGCACGTTCTTCAGTGCAGCACTGTGTTTTTTCTCATTATATGTTCTTGTAATTGATTTTGAGTGTGCCGAGTGTATTGTTTTAAAGCACAAATTTTTATTTTAGTGTTAATTTTCAGTGCCTGTTAGTATAATTGTATAATTTAATACACTATTATGTCAAAAAATACCTTTGCAAACATATCCAGGGGGAGGGTGGCGTGGGAATCCAGGGGTGACTAGATTAGGCTTTTGTAGTCGTCCTTTACAGTAAGAGTGAAATTTCTCCAGCTAAGATAATGCGTTTCAGAGGAAGATTATTCTCATGAACTTTTGGCCTCGGAGTGATCAGCTAGCACTTTTGTCTGAGACTAGCCATTGCAAAGGGGAATTCTGGAAATGTGAGGGGGTTTGCCATGACCATCGTGGTACAGAGAATTGCAGTTATATTACAGCTGTCCAAGGGGAAGAGTGAGGCAAGTAAAACAGGAGGATGAAAGTTCTCTGGATGTGCCGTGAAAGAGAAGAGCCATTCCTGTCTTTACTGTTTTGAATTTGAGACATTATCTTCTGTGTCTCTCTTAAATGCCACCCTTGGTGGTTTAAAGCTGTAGGTGAACGTGACAATTACGTGATGGTTTTGTGCCTTCTGGATGTCCACTTCAGTCCTCCCACTTACGCAGGCTGAAGTTTTCTGTTGGGGTGCAGCATCAAGTGACATCTCTTCCTTTACAGGGAAGAAAAATCAGAAGGCAAGAATTGTTTTTCAGGTATCCTTGTGGAGGTTTCTGCTGCTCTTGAAGACAGTGTAGCTTCTGTAGTGAACACAGAATCGTGAGGTTGGAAGCTTTGAGTTCCTTTCTGTGTTTTTTTTGTTATGGTGTAGTTTTGAACATACAGTTTATGATTTGGTGGTCGGTCATCTGGTAAATTCTCAGCCTCGCATCACTTGACAGTGATCACTAAACTTGAGTGATGCTAACCTGAAGTACGGGTTACTTGTGTAACCAGAAATTTTTAGTAGTCTTAGTTGAGTACAGTATCTCTGATTTACATCTGAAATAGGCTGTGCTGCTCTATTGTATGAACTGCACTTGCTGTTTAAATGTCATTGGTTCAGTTTGTCCTTAAAATGATATATAAATTATAAAGAAGAATTGAGTTGCTTCTGTTGTTTACATTCTTGGGTTAAGTTGGACTGAAATTAATTTGTAGTTTGATTACTGCTAACCTTTGTCTGCTTTGTAGTTTAGTGAGCATTTAAGAATTTCTTAAGAAGTTCATGTTTACTTTACCATTTAAGCAGGATTATTAACTATTCTTGCTTATTTCTTAGGGAGTTCAGTGCCTGTGACCAGTAATAGTATTTCTGCATTTTCTACTTCTTCTGGAGGATTTCTGGATTTAGACAAATTCAAGAAGCCTGAAGGAAGCTGGGATTGTGAGGTCTGCTTGGTCCAAAACAAAGCAGAAGCTACAAAATGTGTAGCCTGTGAGAATGCAAAGCCAGGCACCAAAGCAGAGCTCAAAGGTAATACTTAATGAGAAAAACAAGGGTGTATGTAGTCCAATTTATTTATTTATTTATTTATTAAATTTAAGTACAATTATTTTTCCTTAGAGGTATGACCAAAATTGGTTATTTTTCCTCTAGGCATATTGCTTAAGTAAGCTAATGTGGCCCTGTTTCCACAGCTTTTCCCCAGAAAAAAAGATTACCCTTTCTAGAGAAAAGCTTGTGTTAATGACATACTTGTTCTTTACAAGTCTTAGGTGTTGTTCATTTGGAATTCAGGCTAAAAGCATGATCTTTGAAAGAAGCTAGCATTACACTTTTCAAAGCCAGAAGAATATCATTGCCAGAAGCTGTATGTAGAGTTTTTTAACAGTTTAGACGCTGGGAAGTTCAGCACTAGGATCCCAGCCATGTAGCTAAAGCCTACATGTATTACAGCATCTATTGCAAACTTCACATTATTACTTATTTCTGCAGGTTTTGGTACTGCTGCTGTGTCCACAAATGCTGCAATGCCATCATTTACATTTGGTGTCCCATCGTCCTCCTCTGAATCTTCTCATACACTAGGTAGCACAGGAAATTTTAAATTTGGAGAACAAGGGAGCTTCAAGTTTGGCATTGCATCTGAACCTGCATCCTCCAATACTGTGACTGGAGGATTTAAGTTTCCTACTACTTCAGGGGACTTCAAATTTGGAGTTTCTTCCTCAGACTCTAAATCAGAAGACAGTAAAAAGGAAGGTAAAAGTAACAGTTTTACCTTTGGACTTCCATCTGCAAGCAGTCAGGCTCCTTCGACATTTCAGTTTGGGACAGCGAGCCTGGGACAGCAGGAAAAGAAAGAGGAACCAGTTTTGGGAGGCTTTGGTTTTGGCACGAGTTCTACTTCTTCCATAGCTACCAATGAGAATAAAACTGGTGTCAGTGGCTTCACTTTTGGAACTGTGGCAGAAAAGGAGGTAGCATCACCTGCTCTTGCATTTAAGAAGTCAGATGAGAAAAAGGATGAAACTCTTTCAACAAAGGGAGGCTTCTCCTTCAGCAGTACAGAGTCTGTACCTGCCTCACAGTTTGTTTTGGGAAGGATAGAGGAGAAACAGGACCCTCTCACTTCTGCTGCTCCATTAGCATTTGGAAAGAAAGCTGACAATGAAGAGTTAAAGGCACAACCTGTCTTTTCAGCTGGGACAGCTGAGCATACCAAAGAGGAGAGCACAGCAAAACCTATGTTCAATTTTAGTTTCATTAAACCATCAGAGAAGGAAACTGAGCAGGCAAAGCCATCTTTCACATTTGGAGCACAAACCAGTACTTCAGGTAAGTGGAACATCTTTTGTCTTCACTGGTCTGCTCATGTCCATCAAATAATACCTCCGATGCCATCCTGGGCAAAATCTATGGGATATAGATGCATTAGAGCTTTAGAAAAAGCTTAATTATTACCCACAGCCTGTCTTTAATTCTGGTTGTTGGTGTGTAGACAGTACATAACAAGTCCTTTTAAGATTTCAGTGAGTTTTAACATTAGATTTAGACAAAAAAATTACCACACCTTGAGAAACCTGTATTGTTGCCTGTATGAACACAGAAGTTGTGTTGTCTCAGTGGTAGCACAGCTGGTGATAAAAGCTGCAGTATGGTGCTGTATAGAGGCCTCACAGTAGCCTTGTTTTTCATAGCAAAATGGAATGAGAGAGTGAGTATTGTACTCCCATGTACTTGCAGCTGTGCTGCAGGGTGTACTGCTCTTTTCCTACTGCTAAAAATCACTTCACATGCATCAGACAGTTGTGTATTCCTTTAATTTGTTGAAAGTCTGCAGCGAAAGGTTAAAGTTCTTCAGTGGTGATCCCGGCATGGAAGAACTCTGGTTGTTAAATTCCATCTGTATGGCATAGCAGCTGTTTTAGAGAATAGAATTATTTTCTGACTTCTGAAAGATACAGAAAATTACATTATGAAGTAACCCAATGCCCTGGTTTGAGCCAGGATGAAGCCAGTTTTTCTTTTGCTGATGGTGTAGGTGAAAAGGGGCAAACAAGATCACAAGTTAATAATGAGAGTTAGACCAGCAGCTTAGGGAAAGCTGAAGAACTGCTGACTTTAAAAGACAGCTCTAAGTGTGTAGAACTGCATTTGGTACTTTGTAACACGGTCTTAATCATGGGTTGTTCTCTGTTACTCCTGGAAGCAGGTCTTGCAGGTGCTCAAGTACAACTTAGGCTGGAAGAGAGGCTGGTGGATGGCAAGCCTTGATTGACTTAAAGCTGTAGGCCCAAGGCTATATTTTTGAACAAAGCTTTAAAAGAGTTATAGGCTGACTGATGTTCTTCTAAGAATATCGGAAATATATTTTTGTTTGAAGAGTTAAGAACTACTGGTTAATACTGGTTCAGGTAACAGCAGCCAATGCTCAATGTTTGTAACCAATACCCAGTGAAGCTTAGACTGCAGTGGTGTCCTTGTTCTTCACAATTCTTCCATTCCTCTAATTGTGGATGGCAGCAATCAGCATATTAAATCTGGATTCTATGTTTAATGACAATAGCTGGGATAGTAGTTGAGATGTCTTTGTACAGTGATTTAAACAGGAGTCTACTCGCTGTACTTTGTTTGGCATTTTGGCGGTGATTTATGTACTGCTCTTCCTTTCAGACCAAGGAGCAGCAAAGCCGTCCTTCAGCTTCTTGAGCTCAAGTTCTTCCAGCACAGCCGTACCCACCACTTCAGCCAACAGCAGCAGTGTGTTTGGCAGTGCCATCTCTTCCTCAAATCCTCAGCCAGTTCCCACTCCCTTTGTGTTTGGACAACCCAGCAACACTGTGAGCAGCTCTGTTTTTGGCAATTCTGCAGAATCTGCAGCATCTCAGTCATTTGGCTTCTCTCAAGAAAGCAAACCAGCAACTACATCTTCCAGCACTGGCACGGCTCTTACTTCATTTCTCTTTGGTTCAGGAGCCAACAGTACCAATGCTGCAAATTCAGGCTTTACCTTTGGAGCCACGACCACATCTAGTTCAACAGGTATGTTTTAAATAGATGGTCTTCTGTTTTTGCCACTACATAGAGGACCAAGGAAATGCAGTTTCATCAATATTTTAATACTTCAGAGAATGTGTAGGCCAAATGCATGGAAGCAGGGAAAACTATTTAATATTTATATTCAACAATGGAAATTTGGTCTGAGTTTATGACAGTCTGGAAAACAGAGTTTAGGAATGAACTGGGCAACAGTGTTGTTTTGTGCAAAGGAAAACCCTTACTAGATTTCAATTTTTGTAGGAGCTTTTCATCATGAGAATGATAGTTTCTTTCTTCTTACTAGCAGTCCAGTGCTTATGTTTAGAAGTCAATGAATTACAGCTCTCCTGATTTTTCTCTCTCATACCTAAAACTCTGAAGTGTGCAAAATGCCAAGATTTGCAGAATCCTTCCTTCACAAGTATATATAAGCACAGTACCTCTACATGTGATCACTGCTGCTTAAGAATTGGTTTCTAATAAGCTTGTTAATTCTCTAGGAATTTAGTGGAGACAGAGATAAGAATCTAAACTTCTTCACCTTTTATGTTGCTGTCCCACTGCATGAATTTAGTAGAATCATACTAGACTAAATCTGCCAAATCATCTGTATTCCTGCTAGCCTAGTGATATGTTGGAAATGGAATAGAAACTGTGAGGGAGAGACTTCACCTAGTTTGATCTGATTGCTTGTCACTCACAGAAATTAAATTTGCACATGTTTTTTTGTGTGTCAGAGAAACAGAGAGAAAACAGTCCTCAAATACAACAACCAGCAGATCAGTTTTAACCTGCTTACAAATCAGTAACTTTCAGGGTCTTTTCATTAGTAGGCAAATGCCATGTTCACAAAGGATTTTTTGTGTGGTTTTTTTTGTGTGGTTTTTTGTTTGTTTGTTGTTGTTTTGTTTTTTGTTTTGTTTTTTATGCAGAAGCCTGTATAAACTTTTATTGTGTATCTGTTAATCTTCTTGGAAAGTAAAATAGCCTGCCATTTCAAGTTGTGGTGCAATAGAGAACATTTTCTCTTGCATTTCTTGCTGCTTCAATGGCATTAATAGTGCTGTTTCAAATGTCCCCTTTTGCATAGATCTGCTGTGTATGTTCAGAGTCCCAGTTCAGTCATTATTTTTGTTTCATTATTTCTGCTGGCCATATAGTACCAAAGCAGCTGAATAAATGAGTGGGCTGTTACGTTACACAGAATTACTCTGCTAAACTTTTATGTTTAGAGAGATCATGCAAACTTGATTTGGCCTCCAGAAGCTGGTAATGGTGAACATTTGGGGAGGGAGAGGTGCAGTTGCCAATAGGAAAGATTCGTGTTCTTCTGGTCTTAATAGATCAGGTGCTTTATATTGCATCTTTGAAAAATACAATTTGAATGAATAATCTCTGTGTGTGATACATACAGCTTTTAGGAAATACAAATTAAAATGTACTACTTGTGGGAATCTGAAATGAATATGAACATTAACACAGCTATTTGAGTATAGACAACCAGTGTGTTCGAGATTTAATTTTGTCTGACTCTTGTAAACTTAGTGTTTCTCATGTTTCTTGTGAGAAAGGGTGCAGTTCCTCTTTCGACTGATGTAGTATTTGCTTTAGGTACTCACACAATTAGTTTGAAATTAGGAGGAGTATTCATCTACCAGACTTGGAGAAGAAGGAGGTTTTAGAACCTTTGTTTCTAGATTCATTCTTGGAGGGGTGGGAGGGGGAGAAAAAAAGCCCTGCAAATACTGACATTTCCTTTTCATTCCCCGAGGGTCATCCTCTTCGTTTCCGTTTGGCTCTGGGCCTTCAGCGCCTGCTGCCGGCCCAGCATTTGGCACCAGTCAGCCACCAGCATTTGGCCAGAGCCAAGGCTCCAGCCAGCCAAGTGCTCCAAGTTTTGGATCACTGTCGACATTGTTTTCAGCAGGCACTCAGCCTGCTCCTGCCTTCGGCTCGGTGACGAGCAGTACCCAGCCCTCTGTGTTTGGACAGCAAGCGACCCAGCAGCCAGGGTTTGGCTCTGGTACCCATAGTGCCGGTGAGTACTGGCCATCCTCTTCCCTTTTGATCTCCAAGATGGTATTTTTGTTTCGTATTTCATGAAGTGCACCTTAAATTGTGTGGAGAATGTCCTTCTGCCCAGCACACGTATTTAAGTGGGAAAATTGCCCCTCGTAAAAACAGTGGGCACAGGGTCAAGTCATCTGTCTTGCTCCTGACTGCCGCAGGTGCACCAGCTTCACAGGAAGCCTTCTCCACAAGCAACTTGGTAGACGCTGAGGTTGCACCCCTACTGAGTAAATAATGGAGTTTATTTTCTTGAGAAATGTAGTGATTAAAAAGCAAGGGTTGAAAACCATGGAGTATTCGCTGGAAGACTGTACAAACTAGAGTGGCATAAGCACTGCAAAATTATTTCAGGGTTTGTTAAGAGTAGTTTTTAGTCATCTGACTTCATTAACAGGCTTTGGCAGTTTTAATTGGCTAAAATAAAAGGCTTTGTTGTGTAGGAATATTGTCAGTATTATTTCTAAGCGTTTATGGGTTAAGATTTTATAAAATACCATGGGAAGGGGGGCAGAGAACAATCCTTCTAATTCAATTGTAAGAAAGACCTGTAATTATTAAAAAACACTGCCAGAATGTAGGTATTTTATATCATCGCACCAAATACTTTAACGGAAAAGGGTCCCTTTTTCTCAGAAGGTCAAGAGAACAGCCTCTGTTAAAAGTAACCAATGTTTTTATACGAATCAGTAGATAAGATAGCACACCATGTTACCCAGGCTTTCATTAATCTGGCAACAAAAAGATAAAAAACTCCCTGGATTGTCTGTGTTGCTTATCAGTTACCTTGATGGTAGTATTTTTTTAAGATGAGGTGCTGTGTTAGCACATTAAATTAAGGACTCTCCAGATAGACTACAGTACCACAAGGAAGTTTGCTGAAGTACCATATCTGCATATTATAATATAAGACTTTATTAATATAAACTTCAGTATACATAGGTAGAAACTTAATGGTGGTACATAAGTTTGCAAACCGTTCATTATCAATGTGCCAGCAATGTTACTTCAAGAATCCCTTTATGATTCTCCACTAAAGTGAATGAATTCTTCTATGTACTGTTTCTATAGTAGTCTAGCACTCCTGGTGCATCCCCCTTCCCCAAGTTTGTCTCCTTCACCAACCTGTAAAAAAATTCCTTGAAGATGGTGGCAAGAACACGAGGATTTTGCTGGAAAGGATGAACTCGAGATCTCATCTTTCTTATTCCCTTCTGCTTCCACCCCATCTTCCCAGGTCCTGTATTCCAGTTTGGAAGTAATACTTCTAACTTCAATTTACCAAATAATCCTGGAGTATTTACTTTTGGTGCAAACCCTTCTGCACCAGCAGCACCGGCACAGCCTTCTGGCTCTTCAGGATTTTCATTCAGCCAGCCTCCAACATTTACAGTGGGGTAAGAGACCATATCAGAATTTCACTTGAGCTTCGGGTAATATCAGTGGACAGTGTTCAGCCTCTGCTACTGTTAAATCATGAGGTGTTCAGATGAACCTTGGAGTTTGAAACTAAACTGGGCATCCTTCCGCGTGTTAGCCCAAGTGGCTAACTAAGCACCAGTATCTTTAAAGGAGCCTAGCTGTCAAATATCACACATCAACCTATGTGAAATTGTCTTGTTCTTGAAAGGTAAGATCCGTATCTAGCCATTACACTGCTGCTTACCTTCTGAATAAGAGAGATTTAATTGCTTTTGGTTTCTGGAACTCTCTTCCTCCTGTTCATCATATGCCATTTGTTGCCAGCTGGTAACTAGTGAGACAAGACTATGAAACAGTTGGTTCTGGATTACCTACTCAGTGCTGCTACTGAATTTACAGCTACACTGTCCTAAACTCTGAACTACTAATTTCTTTTGATAGGACTAATGGGAAAAATATTTTCTCTGCCTCTGGATCTTCAGTTCCTGGTCGGAAGATAAAGACTGCAGTTAGACGTAGAAAATAATCGCCTGGTCGGTAAAGCAACTTTTGAAGCAGCTACTACCCTGCATTTTTCAGTCGTTGGGATCGTACCTCATGCTGGGTTAGCTGAAGTCAGAGCTGCCTAAAAGAATATAAAACTCTGCTGCCCTTTCCTTCCCTTCCCTCTCCCCGGTTAGGTTTGTTGGGTTTTTTTTTTTTGGTAACGAATAGAGTTGGCAACAGGGCCGTTCTCAAGCGAAGCTATTTTAGACTCCAGCAAGTTCCTTCTATCACTGACTCGGCGTGGTCTGGCTGTAGCCGTGAGTAGAGCCTGCACAGTGAATGGCTTGTACAATACCTCTTCATCTGCACCACTATGTGCGCTCATCTGCGTTTACTGACGCCTCGGAATTGTAATTATATCAGCGAGGGATGCTGTATAGAGTAGAGAATGTTGGTAACGAATGATTTCTATGCTGAGTTTGTGCCGGTGTATGTGTGAAGTGAGTGAGTTTGGGTGTATCGTGCACTAAAATTTTCTGATAGAGGAAGACTGATTCAAGGATGATCCATGGCTAAGGACTTGTTAGATCTGTAGTTCTTCATTTAATAATTATATGCTATTTCTATATTTTCATTCTTACAGCCCTTTATCACCTGTCTCGCCTTTGTTATTTTATTATGAAATGTGTAAATACAATTTTGTTTCTCTATGTACTTTTTTGGCATAACAAATCTGTGAAATTGAAATTTTAATTTTGTGTGTTATGGCCATTTTTGTTTAGTATTGTCTGAGATTTTATGTAAATCCCATTATTCAAAGTTGCCTAAATCCATTTAGAAAATCTTTAAAATTGGGAATTCTTAAAGTAAGTTTATTGGCTTTTCTGATCCATTTTTGTTTGGACCAAAAACCAGTATTGTACAAAGTATTAAGTATATATTTTTATATTTACTGAAATGGACTGTGGTGACTTTGGATAATAAGGAAAAGTTTAATATTAAAGCCATGTTTATTACAGTATAATTAACATGTTAAACCATGGGATAAATGCCATCAATAAAAACAATGAAAGATTGTCTGGCAGTTTTAACTATATATGAAGGCAGTGGTGACGGTACAGGATGATGCACTTAACCTGAGTGGTGTCCCATACTTTCTGCTTTTTGACAGTGACACTAAAGATGATTTTAAAGGATCTTAAATTAGTTAGAGGTTCCCTGTTAGGAAAGAGTTTTACTGTAGACTTAGGCTTGTAGTGCCAGCTGTTAGGCTCCAGTGGTTGTAGTTAGCTTTCTTTAATAGCTGTGTAAAAATTAATGTTACAAACATTCACCACCATTCTACCTTGAGGAGGAAAAAGTTGCTTTATTCAGTAAGTTACTATTCAGACAGTCATGCCCTGCTGCTGTGGAGGGATTATATGCAGTTACGTATTTCCCAGTGGGCTAAATGCAGAAAGTGCCAAGTACTTATCCTGCAGATGGAAAAAAGTTGCATCTTCAGTGAGCCTTGCATAAGAGACAAATAAAAGCTAGTCTTTAGAACAGTATAATGTATACATATTTTCATGGAGCAGCTCTGTATTCGTCAATTGTAATTATTTTTCTACCTGCTGTGGAAGGTGGTATTTTTCTACAGGGTAGAAGGTACTTTCCCTGATACTTCTATTGGCAGCAAAAAAGTTTCAGCCAGCAGTGTTGCTTTTTCTTTCCTCCCCCTGATCTTGAAGCCTGGTTTCTAGGTCACTGCTACAGTAAATGGAACAAAAGTTCCTTTTGTATTCATAGTGAAAGTGTAAATAGGCAAAACTCACCCTAGAAAGGACTTACGTTATAGTTCCAACAGCTTTAGCTTCTATCAGGTTGATTGCCATATCTGAACTTTTAGCTTCAGTGCTTAAGTCAACAGGACAATTCTTAAAACAGTTAAGTGGTGTCTCTGAAGTGGACGATCTAAACATCTTCAAGTGAGCTAACAGCCTCCAAAGGGTGCTTTATTCAGGCCTGCTTATTGCCAGTTATTGCCAAGACACATTTCAGTGATGCCTGGCCGTAACAATGCTCTAATGCTAATGGTACATTTAAAACACCAAAGTCCTTTGGTTTGGTAATAGAATGTAAAACAATAGTAACCCTCAAAAATACAAGGTGTTTTGATACCCATACACTTCATAATTATGCCCAGACTTTAGCCACGACAATTGTATTTATTTTTTTTACTTCAGAAACATCTAGAAGGTGTGATCTAAAGAGGTAGTGACTTCATTCTGGAGAGGCAACTGGTGGGAAAATGTCACTCCCCCTATTAAAGCAGTGAATCTGGTCCTGAAACATCACTGTAAATGAAGATCAGAATGCATACACAGAACATCATCACTTTTCAAACTAAAGTATTGCAGAATATTAACATGTTACTGGTTAAATTATTTCACTGGAAGACAGGAGAGGTAACCAAGCTTTCAAACATTTCTATTGTCAACTAAACCATTGTCCAAAGGTGAAAGTAGGGTGAGAACTTTTGATGCTCAGTGTCAAATTACACCTGTGGGAGGAACACACAAAAACTGGGCTCTAGAACAATTCCAATTTTTCCAACAATTCTTGAATTTTAATAAAACTTTAACAGTGTTGCTTATATTTCTATTTCGAGATACTAACATGAGAATAAACAAATAAAGTATTTAATCATGCAAAATATTAGGCTTCTTTATTCAGTATTTAAGTTATTCTGAAATACATTTAGCCAGAATTAAAATGTGAAAATAACCAGTATTTGTATTTCTGCAGATTTACACCCATAACATAGTTCATGTTTCCTGCATGCTCCTGAAACACATGGTTGTTTTGCTTGGTAATAGATGCAAGAATAGACAAGTGCTTTCACTCCAAACAGAAGCAAAAAAAGTTATTTACCTCTCATTAGCATGATCTGTACTGCTCATAGTTCCAAAATTATTTACACACATCACTTCACTAACACTGCAGTGTAACATATCCTTCCCAGAGGAAATGCAGCTATTATTTCACCTCTTTATTAGCTTTGACATGTGCAGTAATAGATAGTGCTTGAGACAATCATGCGAAAAACTTTCCACATCAATCTTCTGATAAAATACTTAAAAGAGGTTAAGGGAGTATGATCTGTGAAGCAACAGTAAGGGACAGGGTAAGCACTGCTCATCTCTGCACCCATGGCAATTTAATGAATGTGATTTGCCTTACTGTCTAATACTGCAGTTCTGTTCCCTTCAGAGTTTATCATATGACTTAGGCAACTGCTTGGAAAACAACTCTTATTTTCTAGTTACCTGCCAACATCCAAAACTGTAGGAGTGACATTTCTTTTAAGGTAGCATATTTCTAGGTATCTGCTTTCCACAGAGTCACAAAGAGAAGCTCCTGTCTGCAGTTAATACAGCCACCTTCTTTCTCATCAATCTGAGGTTAATACTTCCAGGTATAATACACGTTGGTTCTCCCAGACTTCTTTGGCATTTATGAAAACTCCAATACTTTGAAGGTAGCTGCTGGCATCACACTGGAGCAAAACATTTTCTTTAGCTTCTAAATCAGTTCCCATTTAATTTGGGCAAAAAATTCTGACAGACACCTCAATTTCAGTTTTGCAGTAGGTCTTTGTTCATTGGGGGTGGGAGGGGGATGTTCCAAACCAGTCTGGAAATCTCATCTCTTGGCATCATCTGACTCCATTTCTTCTTACCACAATAGTCCCTGCTACAATATCATAGGCTGTTCTGTTATGCTGGAAAAACAGCAGTGTAATGAACGCAGGAAAAAATGAAGCAATAGAAAAATTCTTGATCAAAGCTCGTATTGTGGACCTGAAATGAGAATAAAACATTCAGTGTCTTATTTTCACTCTTCTGCTTAGATTAGCAGGTAGTTTACTTTCAAGTTTAATGCTTCAGTTTTGCACATCACAAAAATCAATCTCCAGAGTTCAGAGCAGCTTATTTTACCACCCCACCAGAAAAACAGTGACATGATTGAGTAATTGCTATTTTACTCTTAGATGACAGACTCTACTATATCTTGCAATATAATTATTGCAAGGCCAGTAATAAAGAAATGGTGCATTTCCTTCTAAATCACACACTTTCCATGCTACTAACCTAAAAGCAAGGTCTGAGCTAAGAGCACTTACGTTGTCATACTGACGTTAGAAGATGGAATGACTAACACACGGCTGGGCGCTATAAGTACAGATGTATCACACGTCACAACTCGCAGCCCAAGCAAGAATTTCCCTGGCGTTGCTCCACCTGCTCCCCAAATACAGATTATCTGTGAAAGAGAAGTTATTTCAATTCCATGCAACACCATGTTGCTGATTGGTCTAGCAAACTTAAGTTTTCATCAGAACTATGTCAAAGTCAGAAGCTTCAATACAATCCAAGATACTGTCAACGAGGATTTACTTTATAGGCCAATGCTGACAGAATTTTTTCCAAACATTTATTAAACAACTGACAATTATTAATTACATAAATTAAAAATTAATGTTTACGAGCAATTACCTCATAGAAGCAGACTAGTAACCTGTAGATAAGGGCTACTACCACCATTTTCTGCAAATCTTCCATGGACGTATCTTCATCTATTTCTTCTATGATGTAATGCATGGCAAATTTAGAGATGTCCCTGTACAAAATGAAACTCAACTTTAAAACCATCCTTCCCTCAATACCAATGTTACACCTTTAGTACTAGAACTGCACTCCTTCAGCTCTGGTATTAGTAAAAGAATAAAAGCTCCTTGGCTTCTTTGATCCTAAACAAGCCATTACAATTCAGAACACTAGGCTCCTTTCCAAGTTGCTGCCTAGTTTGTTTTGACATTTTTATTAAGAAAACATCATTCTTTATTAACGCTTTTGCACAATGGTGTCCCTAGGCAGCAAGCTGCAGAACTGTTCTGAAAATTCTCACACTTCTTGAGACATTAACAGGAGATTCTGTGTGTGATCATTAACTCTTTACAAATGGAAGGCATCTGAGTCTCTTCCTTACAGGAACTCAAGAGAAAAGAAAAGGTGGCACTCTTCTCCAGAAATGAAAGGAAGAAGGTGCAAGTCTTTCTAAGCAAGCAAGGGAGACCTCCCTTTGCCCAATCAGGGTTCCCTCATTCTCAATAGTTTTGACTGCTCACCACATTCTAGAGGCAGGCAGCCTGGCATGCAAGAGGAAGGTGTCAGCTTAAAGCAACTGCAACCTTCAACTGTTTGCACTCTGTTTGGAGTCAATTCCGTATTTTCAGAAGATACAGTCTACAGTCAATATTCTCTACTACCTGGAATAAAACATACTTGCAACGTGTCCTTAGTCAAGGGCTTTCCACTCACCCATCTAAATGAGAATTACTACTCACAGAAAAGTGCAGTCCCTCTTCAAAACAGTCCATCTATGTTTGAACTACTTTCCCTCCTCTTTATTCAAATAAGGAATGAAGGAAATACCACAGCACAACCTGCATTTCCCTTCAACCCAACCCTGGCCTGAAGCCTCTGTCCTGAGCCTGTAAGGACACATCTTTTTTTCCATGACAACTCCTCAGCCTAGCCTCAAGCACACCACATCTCATGAGCAAAAAAACCCAGAAAGTTTATTGAAGTTACTTGTAAGCAACTTACTGGCTCTTGCAAAAGTAGTAACATTGAATATACTAAATTAATTGAATAAGAGTCCCCTCCCTTTCCATCACCTTCACTACTCTACAGAAGCAATATACATATAGTATACATATATATATATATATACACACACCAAACTTTCATCTCCTAATCAGAACAAAATAGTCGATTACACCAACCCAACGCAGAGGAACTAAATCAGCTACAGAATAAAGTATCTATAGTTAAAGAAGCAGGTAAGTAAGAAACAGTCTTTGAGGTAAATTATTACATACGAGTACAAAAATGTGAAATGAAGACTTCCAGTCTAGTGTATAGCTGATACACATGATGCTTAATCACGCTTCTTAACAAACCCAACTCAAGCCCAGTAAAGTCTGCAGCAAGGCAGCACTCCTAGCAGTCAGGCTGTATTTTGAAAGTACATATTTATCTGACACACAGTATCTGATTTTGGTGTGTGTGTTGTGGGTTAGCATTTGCATCACAAATCTAAAAGGCAGCAGCACAGGAGAAGCTAAGAAGTAAATTAACTCCATCCCAGCCAGATCTAATAATTTTTAAAGGCTATTTAAAAAAAAAAAAAAAAAAAATTGACAATGTGTTTTTTCTTTGAAATTTTAAGAGCTTTTAAAAAACCTTGCTATTGCCCCCCAGAAATAAGCATGCAAGTCTAATCTGTGCTTAGTGAGGAGCTTGTGAGCCTACAAAGACACTTGTCCAAAGTCTTTGTTTCCACAAGCTGACCCAAAATCATGAAGTATTTAAAAGGAGGCTTCTTCCTCAACTTTTGACAGTTAAGTGCCGTCACACACATAAGCATACCATACACACATGACACCTCAAAGAGCATGAAGCCATATGTAACAAAGCTTTAAATGGTTCAACTTACTTTATTCCACTGAGATGCATAATACTTAAAACAATGGTTGCTTTTATAAAGAACAGAATAAAGAAATCCACCATCTCTGCAATGAACCTGTGTGCCAACGAAGGGATAATGAACTCTCGACCTGGAAGAGAAATAGTTAACATTACCCAGATTTTACTGCACTAACACCAAGTTAACACTGTCATCTAAAGAACATTTCACAATAACCTCACTGCAAGAACATAATAAAGATCTTGACTGCAGCCCACATCAAGAAAACTTGTGAAAGTGTATGAATAAAACATGACCTGAATTGTTTGGAGTAAAAAAAACCTTCATAAACTCTTTCTGAGCTCTGAGTCGCCTCATAAATAGGATTACAGCAAAATCCTACCCCACTAAATAACTGAAATACATTTTTTTTTGTTGTTGTTCTTTTGTCTAAAACAGCCTTATAGAGAAGAGATTTACCGAAATCTGAGAGTTCCGATAAACAGAAAATCAGACCTACCACAACTTTTCCATCACACAGCAGCAAGGCTTTCACAGTAAAACACAGCCTATTTTGTCTCCAGTCAGAGCCAGAAAGAAATGAAAATATCAGTCATACTTGATATAAACATTCCTATAGGCTGCTACTTACAATAAAGCATGGCACGCTGTCCTACCATCAGCCAGGAAGTCTAACACATTTCTCCCATCAAAGTGGTCACGTGCAAACAGACACAAAGTCATAGTTGGGAGCTTTTGTTGCTAATGCTACCCCAGCTAATATCTTCTTTCAGTTTGTTCTATCACCCAGGGGCCCCTTCCCACCCGAGAAGAGGAACTGGGAAGAGGAAAGAAGACCCATGGGCTGAAATGGAAACATTTAATAAAATAGTAACAACAAGCTATATTAATCCCAATACTAACATAAAACCATACATAAAATTATACGCAGCCCATACAGTGATAGCAAACTGGGTGCTGCCAGCAGTGGCTGCCAGACATCCAATACTGCAAGCACCACAGCTCCAGCGAGAGCAGCAGTCACAGGAAACAGGACAAGGGGTTTCAGAGAGGGGACAGAACAACTGCACAAGACCCTCCAGGGACAGTGGCCACTGAGGAAAGAGACCCACCCCCAGCAGACTTCCTAAGTTATAGTGAGTGTGACATTTATGGTATGGAGCACTTCTGTTGGCCAGCTTGGGTCAGCTACCCTAGGCTTCTTTCCTTCCAGACCCAGCAGACAGCTAACTCAAACTGCTGAAGACCTCAAGTGCTGTGGAAACCTGCATGCCCTGGTTGGCCACAAATACAAGTGACTTACCAGCTCTGCTCTCATGGAATTACGTGGTGCAGCCTTCTAAAAAAATACAGCTTTTCTGAATAGAATCATCAAATAGTTTGGGTTGGAAAGGACCTTAAAGATCATCTAGTTCCAACTCCCCTGCATGGGCAGGGACACCTCCCACTAGACCAGGTTAGTCAAAGCCCCATCCAACCTGGCCTTGAACCCTGCCAGGGCTGGGGCATCCACAGCTTCCCTGGGCAACCTGTTCCAGTGTCTCACCACCCTCACACTAAAGAATTTCTTCCTAATGTCTAAACTAAATCTCCCCACCTCCAGTTTGAAAAGTCCCCCCCAAGCTTTCCTGTAGGCTTGCTTCAGATACTGGAAGGCCACTGTGAGGTCTCCTCAAAGCCTTCCCTTCTCCAGGCTGAACCCCAACTCTCTGAGCTTGTCCTCATAGGAGAGGTGCTCCAGCCCTCTGATCATCTTTTGTGGCCCCCTCTGAACTTGCTCCAAGAGCTCCATCTCCTTGTTTGGGAGCTCCAGGTGGGGGTCTCACAAGAGTGGAATAGCGGGGGAAAATACCTCCCTTGATCTCCTGGCCGTGTTTCTTTTGATGCAGCCCAGGATACAGCTAGCTTTCTGGGCTGCAAGCACACATTGCCAACTCATGTCCAGCTTTTCATCCACCAGCACCCCAAAATACTCCTCAGGGCTGTTCTCAATCCACTCTTTTCCTAGCCTGTATTAGTGTTTGGGATTGCCCCAACCCATGTGCAGGACCTTGCACTTGGAATATAAAATTGATTCTATCCCAGAGAAACCAGGGCAGATGATTAAACTGAAGATTAAAGAGTATCTTTGAAAATTTCCAGGGAGTAGTGTTGCAAAATATGGGTCATCTGGATCCATCTACCCCTCTATTTCCCACAGAACAAACATGACTCTCACCTGAAAGCAGCAAGGACTCGCATCAAAACTCCATCTAGAAATACCCTAGTACTACTAGATGTAACTTGTCAAAAACAGTGACTAGGTTTGTTAGTGTTTCTGAGAATGCCAACCTTCGCACACAGGGGAAGAAGAAAAGGAAAGAAGAAAGAAAATTCCTCTCTCCAATCTCAAAAAAATAATTGTATTTCACTTAGAATAAGCCTCCACAGTTTAGCTGCTGAGACTGATACTGCCAGTCCTGGCTTCACAAGCTACGCAATCCAAGCTGAAAGCCCATGGCACTTGGGTGCTTTTTAAATGTGGCAAATATAATCAAACAGTAATTAGGCAGGAGCAAATTCTTATTTAACATACCTTGGTTTATATCTATATATATCTTTGTTCCATATCTGTTTCACCAATAAGTCTACATCAATACTCTCAAGTAGCATGACTGTTACATATAAAATACTAAAATGTATTCACACAGTCATCATGGTTGGAAAGGACCTCTAAGTCCAACCATCAACACAAAAAAACCCACCCCAAACGAACACAAACACCACACACACTCTGCCAAAAAACGCCCACAAAAAAACCCACAACCTCAGCCACTAAAGCATGTCCTGCAGTGCCACATCTACACATTTCTTGAATATCTCCAAAAATGGTAACTCAAACACCTCCCTGGGCAGGCTGTTCCAGTGCCTGACCACTCTTTCAGCACAAAATTATTCTTAATATCCAACTGGACCTGCCCTGCTGCAACTTCAGGCCATTTCCTCTGGTCCTGTCATTACTTACTAGGGAGGAGAGGCCAACACCCACCTCGCTACAACCTCCTATCAGGGAGCTGTAGAGGGCAATGAGGTCTCCCCTCAGCCTCCTCTTCTCCAAACTAAACAAGGCCACTTCCCTCAGCCACTCATCGTAAGACTGGTTCTCCAGACCTTTTACCAGCTTGGCAGCTCTCCTCTGGATACACTCCAGCACCTCAGTGTCCTTCTTGTAGTGAGGGGCCCAGAACTGAACACAGGACTCAAGGTGAGGCCTCACCAGTGCCAAGTGCAGGGGAACAATCACTTCCCTACTCCTGCTGGCCACACCATTCCTGACGCAGGCCAGGATGCCATTTGCCTTCTTGGCCACCTGGGCACACTGCTGGCTCATGTTTATCCATCTGCCCACCAGCAACCCCAGGTCCTTTTCTGCTGGACAGCCCTTGAGCTACTCTTCCCCAAGCCTGTAGCATTGCACGGGGTTGTTGTGACCAAAATGCAGAATCTGACACTTGGCCTTACTGAACCTCATACATTGGCCTTGACCCATTGATCCAGCCTGTCCAAGTTCCTCTGCAGAGCCTTCCTGCCTTCAGGCAGATCAACACTCCCACCCAATTTGTTACCATCTGCAAACTTACTGAGGGTGCACTCAATCCCCTCATCCAGATCATTGATAAAGATACGGAACAAGACTGGCCCCAAAACTGAGACCAGAGGGACACCACTTAGTGACTGGCCACCAACTAGATTTGACCCCATTTACCACAACCCTCTGGGTTGGATCATCTAGCCATTTTTTACCCAGTGAAGAGTACACTTGTCTATGCCATGATTTGCCTGCTTCTCCAGGAGAATGATGTGGGAGACTGTGTCAAAGGCCTTACCAAAGTCTAGATAGACAATGTCCACAGCCTTCCCCTCATCCAATAGGTGGGTCACATGGCCACAGAAAGAGATCAGGTTGGTCAAGCAAGACCTCCCTTTCATAAACCCATGTTGGCTGGCCCTGCACTTGACATGTGAGCTCACTCAAGATGAGCCTCTCCATGATCTTCCCTGGTACCAAGGTCAAACTGACAGGCCTGTAGTTCCCCACATCCTCCTTCCAGCCCTTCTTGTAGATTGGTGTCACATTAGCCACCCTCCAGTCATCTGGGACCTCCCCTGTTGACCGAGATAGCTGACAAATGATGGAGAGAGGCTTAGCAAGCTCCCCTGCCAGCTCCCTCAGCACTCTAGGGTGGATCCCATCAGGCCCCATAGACTTGTGCATGTCCAGGTGCAGAAGCAGATCATTAACTACCACCTCCTGGATTATGGGGGGGTTGTTCTGCTCTCCATCCTTATCTTCCAGCTCAGGAGGCTGAAAACCCTGGGGATAGCTGTTCTGACTATTGAAGATGGAGGCAATTCTCATTGTCAAAGCATGTCCAAGTTGTCAATTAAATTCTAATTAAAGAACTGTAACAGTTTAACACTGGGCCAGCAACGGACTGAGGGAGTCCCTCTTGGATGCCAGCCATGGATGAAAGGGAGCTTCACTTCCATGATCCCTCAATTTATAACCACTATGATGCACATGGGATGGAATACTCTGTTTGGCCAACTTTAGTCTGTCTAGTCTGCTCCTCCCTTCAGGAGGGTTGTGGATGTGATCCCTCTGCTCCTTTAGTGTCTGAAACAGCAGATTTGACAAGCAGAACCAGGTTGCCCTGGCCTCCAGCAGTAATTACACATATTGAGCGCTATCAGACCACTAGCTGGAAAACTTGCTGTTAATTTCAGCAAGTGTGCTGCTTAGAAGAGAGTCTACTGAAAATAAAAAAATCAGTAGAAAGATAACTGGCTTCATCGTGGCCCAAACCAGGACAAGATTCTTCAACTAAGACAGAAGGGAGAATAGCTAGTCACTCAATCCTGACTTGAGGATACAGTACCAGATAAAAGCATTCATTCGTTCTGTTAAAAGGAGCATCTTGAAATTAGTGGTGCAATTTCATTTGAATATATTTGATTCAATGACTGAATAAGGAAGAAGCCAAGTGGGACTAAAAAAATATTCAAACTATTTAAAACTCCATTATATTAAGAAACTTTGGAAACCCTGAGGCTCTGGCAAATTTACAGTGATTTGAGATGTTCCTCACATCAGAAATCCACTATTTTGCCAGAGGTTCCTATTTGTATGGTAGGGACCATCAAATGCAACATCTCAGCTCAAAGTCTAGGATCTCACATTAAACCAGTCATGAAGATGGGCTTGCACCAGTCTGCCACATGACAAGTGAGGCAGACACACTTTTTGCCCTACTGTTCCTAACAGAAAAGCAGTCATCTCCTGGAGTAAGGCCAGAAGGAGTGAGGGGAGGAAGCATCTTAAATCATGATGACCATCTATAGAGAGCATGCAACTGCCCAGAGTCCTGTTACTATTGGCACTCTGACACACACCTGCACAGAGATCGAACTGAAAGAGGCAGCTACCCATTCCATTTTTTGGCATCCCAGTTTAAAATATGCAACACTGACATAAGCTTTCACTTTTCCAGCCTACCTAAGCAAAATGAGCTGTAAACTGCAGTGGGTAGGACTGGAGACACGACCTGCCCTGCCCAGCCTGCTGTGTGTGCAATAATCTGAAGCAGAAAAGGAGCTGTGATTGCTTTAGCTGTTCCAAATACATCCCTGTGCAATCTGGAGCCAAAGCACCAGCTCAGCAGTCTTTGTCAGTAATTGTATCATATGATACCGAACACAGAGTTCCCTTCGGAAGGCCAGGTGTTCTGTGTTCAGCAGCAGGAAATGCTATTCATGGCCTAAATTAGCTTTAACACACGGAATTCTTTCCTGAAGAGCTAGGTAAAAAGCCAAGAATCATTTCGGTTTAGCCTTTGTCCACATTATCGTTCTCAACGACCGGCAGTATCTGTTTGTAAGACATGTGTAACTCAGAAGCAAGGCACAACTACAGAAAACACTACTCTGCCTTAGGACCTTCTTTAGACAACATCCGCTCAAACCACAAGAAGCAAGTTCAGAAGCTGGATTTCCTTCCCTTCCCAAGAAAAAGCAGCTAAAAAATGTTCTCTGCTCACACCCGGCCACCAAGCTTATAAATAACGTTACGAATCAGTAATGCTGTACTTTGCCCTGCAGAAAGACAGGAGATCTGGCTTTCCTCCAAAGCCCTTTGGCAGTGCTCAGCTTCACGCTCTTCTACCATTACTCAAAGCGCTACCAAGCATTCAGGGCACGTCACCTAGGTGCTCCTTGACTTGTGACAAAATACCTGTTCGTGCTGCAAGTTTAATTGCCGACGTGATCAGAGCAAGCTCGTCTTACTCTCGAACAAATATAAACAGAAGCAACGCCACGCAGCACGGTCTGCAGGAACAGAGGTTTGTTCACCTCGGGTCCTGCTGCTAACCTGCTGAATGCAAGCACCTTTCTACTTCAGGTTTACAAAGCTAGACACACTGCAAGCCTGCGACCACAAGTTTCACCGGAAAAAAAATTACAATTTCCATGAAAACCTCTTACGAGCACTCGGGCTATAAGCTGTACACACGTCAAGCCTTCCCAAACCCGCTTACGGATTACGCTCCGGATTTACAGACTCGGTCTCCGGGCCGCCCCCCTTCATAGGGCGCAGCCCCCCGCCCCGACCTGCAGCCCACGGGGGCGCAGCGACCCCCAACGTGGCGAAGCCCCCGCCCAGCTCCCTCCTCCTCCCGGTGCCGCTCCCCAGGACGGCGCCGGAGGGACCCGCGGACACCGAAGGCGTCGGGAAGGGGCGGGCCTGGGACGACGCCTCGGCTCCCAGCGCCCTGAACCGGGGGCCCGGGGGCCGCCAGCCCGACAGCCAGGCCGGCCGCTCCCTCTCACCCCACGCCGAGCGGCCCAGACCGGCCCCCGGGCCGCCTCTCCGAACCCTCCCCTGCCCAACTCACCCGCCGGCCGCCCCGTCTCCCTGGGGGCGCCGCTGCCGCCGGCGCTGCCGCTGCTGGAGGCCGCCCTGGGCAGCGGGGCCAACCTGCCCGCTGCTGCCGGCCAAGCGGGGGTGGCGGGGGCCGCGGTGCGAGGCCCCGGCGGGGCGCTGGCCGTGGGGGCTGGCGCCGGAGCGAAGAGGTAGAAGGGGCTGTAGTAGGCGGCGGCGGCCGGCGGCGGCGGGGAGGCAGTCGGGGGGGAGGGCGGCGGGGCGGCGGGGCGAGGGGGCCCGGCGGCGGAGGCGGCGGCGAGGAGGGCGGGCAGGCAGCCCTGCCAGCCCAGGTACCCGCAGTACGAGTCCCAGAGCCACTGGTGCACCCGCCGCGCGTACTCCGCCGCGCTCAGCGGCTTGGCCCCGCCGCCGCCTCCGCCCTCGCCCTCGCCCCCGGCGGCCGCCGCGGGGGAACGCGGCGGTGCGGACGCAGCGGCGACGGCCTCCCCGCCGGCGACGCGGCCGCTCCTCCTCTCGCTGCCGCCCGCCGCCATCGCCCCGGCGCCGGCCCGGCCCGCGCCCGGCTCCGCCATCTCCTCCGGCCCCCTCTGACGCGGGGCGGCCGCGCCCCACCGCGCATGCGCCGGGGAGACGCTTGGCCTCTCCCACTTCGCGCGGAGGAGGGGGGGGGGAACAGCCGGCCAAGACGGGGCGGAGCCCATGGGGCGCCAGCCTGGCGAGGAGCGTACCACTCCGCGGCACCCCCTTCCTGCTGTTGCGCCGTCAAGAAACGGTTGGCGGGGCCGGTGACGCCCAGCGGCGGGGGGCGGCGCTGGGCGGCTCCGGGCGCTCGGAGGTAACGCGGGGCCGGGGCTCTCCCGGCGGCCTTGCGGGCGTAGGAGGAGGCGTAGAGGCTTTCCGTAGCGACCCGTCCGGCGGGAGCGGGTCCCCCGGTTCCGCCCGCAGCCGCCGCCTCAGCGGGGAGAGGCGGCGGCCCTCGGCCCGGCCCAGGCTCTCGGCCCGGCCCAGGCCCGCGGCCCGGTCCCAGCCCCGGGGTTAAGCCGTCCTTCTCCTCAGCCCAATCCCCGTCCCTGGTTTCCCAGCCGGGCAGCAGCTGTGGGTGCAGCTGGGCAGGGCTGGCGGGCCTGGCCTCCGGCGACTTCCCGCAGCACTTTGCTGATAGGAAGCGGGTTGAAAGGGTTCAGAGGGAGAAAAGGTGCTGAACTGCTCCCCGTGTTGTGTGTGTACTTCTACGGTTTTTTCGCTGTCTAAATGTGGCTTCCTTTTCCGTCCCTCCCTTTTCATCCTGTCTCCTGTAACTTCTATGTTCTTCCTGTGCAGAAGCATCAAGCGAAGAGCCAGGAGCCTTACAGTGACTTAAACACAGTTCTCCAAATTAAGTTTTAAGGTTCCTATGTACTCTTAAGCATCTCAATCAGACAAGAAGTTCTGCAGGGCAGATGTTAGCGTAGCTCCATGCTGAATGAACTAGTAATATGTACTGTAAAAAATGGAGTGTTTCCCTATTTTAATACAGCAAATAGCACAGCTGAAGAAAAAACAAAACCCAAAACAACCCATTAAATTTCTCCTTCTCTCAGTTAAACTAAAAGAGACACATTATTTCCCCATGTAACTGTACCCGATTTAAAAGCTGAAGTAGTCTCTGCAGTGTGTCTCTCTTATATAGATAAACTGAGGCGAATTGACAAAATATTTAGCAAATAACCTGCACCATCTTAATTAAATGCAGTTATTTTAGGTGCTGGGACACATTGCATAGATATGGTTCTAATTACACTGGCAAGTGTTTTGTGAAATCAATATGGGTAAATTATTTGGGAAACGGCAAGTTTTAGCATGATTAGGAGGGACAATGAAGAATGAAAGAGGGAAAGGAAGGAAGGTAGGCAAGTGTACAGAAGAAAACATGGTATTAAGCTAGCTATTAATTCTTAATAGAAAAACTAGCTTGGAAAACTGACAGTAAAAGTAACAGAGCTTCTTCCTTTGTGATATTTCACTTCTTCCTTAATTAGCTACAGTCTATTTAGGTTTTTTTTAAGTTGGGTTTTCACCACAAACCCTTCAGGACCAAATGGTGTCAGGCGTCTTTGGTGAGGTTGTGTGTGTGTCAACAAGGTTTTGCAAGCCAGGTCAGATCCTAAGGTACAATTACAGGATCTCGTAGGCATCACCTAATGCTGCCACTCACGTACATTTTAGGGTCACCAGCAGCATTACACAGGCATAACAAGGTAGAACTCACTGTGCAATTATGCTGGGTACTAGAGGTTGTTTGGAGTCACTGGCAGTAGAGAGAAGGGGACTAACAGGTAGCAGAGACAATGTAGCATTTCTTTATTCCCAAATTTTTCAGTCATTGGTTTTTCATTCTTCTGCCTTAAAAAAATAACCCACCAGTTCTGCAGGCATTCAGATTATTCTGTTCTGGGATGCATATGATAGAGGTGCTTGCCAGGGGTGGGGAACTTGCAGCTTTGGCTTTTGGTGACAAAGGGTCTGTTTCATTGCTGTGTCAGATTGCCACACGTTGTGGGAATACCTAAAATCCTCAGCAGCACTGATTTCTTCCTACTTTACTTGGCTTTCTATTGTGAGCAGAGTCAGAAAGGGAGGTTATTGTGGGTAGTTAATTGTACCAGTTGATGACAGCAAGTGGTTGAATGCATTGGCAGTTAAATACCCTCTTCTCTAGGAATGAGATTTAGGCAAGAGGAGGTGGGAGGTGTTTTAACTGGATCAAAAGAAGGAGGTAAGCACCTAAAAGCTGATACTGCAATAGCTAAGGCTTAAGGGGAATCTAGAATCCCATCTTAAGCTCTTTAAATTTAGGTAATGCTGAAAAGCCTGCTCTGTCACTCTTGCTCAGGGGTTTTTTTGGTAGCTGTAAATCCAACTGTTCAAAGCTACAGAGATATATCTATGCATTCTAGCATCCTGTTTTCAAGTCAGGGTTTTAAACAATTTTTAAAACCATGGAATTGCTGAAGCATTCATCTGGTTGTATGAAACTGAAGTTTAATTCTTTCCTTTGCTTGAGGAATGGAGATCACATCTCCTGCATCATGCTGAAGTGTGCTGATAATAGCTCTTTTAAAAAGTCCTTGGATGAGAGTTGTTGGACATTAATCAACAGCAACTTCTTGTCATTCCAAAGTGGTGAATTGCCGTTGTGCCCAGAAGCCTACATATATTAATGCTATTTACACATTTGTATCAAGTATGTATAAGTACAGAGTGAAATTAAATGCAAATGTTGATTAAAGATATTCTTCACTACTGAAACATACAGACCAGGTCACCAAGGAGTGAGAACTTTCTCCCTTGTTGGAGCAAGTACGGAAGGTGAAATTTGAGCCGAAAAACAAATGTATACATTTACAGAACTATAGAGTAAAACCTATTTCAGTGTAGAAAAATGGCACAACTGTCTCCCAGATTAAATAAATTTTATTCTTTCACTCTGAAAGCAATCTGACTCATCCAGCTGAGGATTTTGAAGAAGAGATGGGCTCTAAAAGCTATCATGGCTCACTGAGAGGCATTTTCTTTCTAATAGATACAACTTCAAGTGTAGTAAGACAGAGAACAGCATCCTAGTGGCCACAGTTGATAAAAAGGCCAAAGCTGGAGAAAAGTGAACTTTTCCACTTTTTTCTTGGGATACATAGATTTTTAGTGTGGTTGCCTGTTTACCACTACTGTCTGTATAGTGAGTTGTGTGTAAATACCTTTATTTGCCTTTTACCTTGACCTTGTTTGAATGTGAAGTGGAACCAGAAAATAACTTGACTCAGCAGTGTGGCACTCAGAAGCCTTACCCATTATCTAATTCCCTGTGTGCCTCCTCCTCAAGCAGCACTGGAACTAGGGGTTTGGAGAAGAAGAGTCTTTGGTGGTCAGTGGGATTACGTAGGGTCCCTGGCATGCAGCATGACTTAGGGAAGCAGGGTTAAGCCTAGAAGATCACTGAGTTTTGGGTGGTGGAGTAGAGAGTGTTCTTTGTTCTTCTGCAAGAATTTGGCACCCAAAAAGCTTTTTCTGGGTTACTTCAACCATAAAGAGGGTACTGGTTCTTGTTTTCTGGTAGTCACAACATTCCTTGGGGAGTGTTATTTGTGATTTTTATCTAATGGCTGTTTCATTTGTCGGGGGCCTGTTTATGGGCAACTCCTGAGGGCGGTAGCTACTGGTGGGCAATATTTTCACAGCAGTGGGCCTAGATCACCTCCAGCAGGGGAACTGAATCTCTCTTGTATGTTCTTGGTAACAGAGCTGCTTGCTAGCATATTGTACAATCCAGTGAAATTCACCTTCATTTGTCTGTGAAAAAAGTGGCAGCTGCTTCCACGTTCTAGGGGGAGCCCAGTCAAATAGCTTGTCAGAAGAGTGCACTAGGGTGTATACTGAGTTGAGCACCTGGAGGATTTCAAGTGGATACATCTTGATCTCTGGGGAAGAAATGTGATGCACAGGTTTATGAAAATGCATTTAGTACATTAACACTGAAGGAAATAATGCAGATCCAGATACACTGAGGACTCAATAATTAGAATGGTTTGTCTGGATAATAACTATGGGACTGGGAAGTGCCCAGTTCCCTAGGACATTGAAAAGGTTTCTGGTTATCAAACACAGTACTGAAGTTAATTACCCCTTTATCTTCAATAGCTCTGTTAAATACCACCTTTGAGTTCAATCAGATACTTGTTTAGAAATATGCTTTTAATGGCGATATGCTTAGCAGTGTTCAAAAAAAGAGAAGAGCAAATTAATCATTGGTAACACGTTGCTGTTTTTTCTTCCTCGTTCACCCCAATATAACCTTCTCATTTTTACCAAGACAATAATTTCATAACCAAAATAACCTTTCGCTGGTTTTGCAGTGCCTTCTAGAGAGCAGTGTCCCAGTGCTGTGACAAACACGTACGCAGCCTCCGCGAACTCTGTCTTCCAGCTCCTGCCACCTGGCGGACACGTGCAGTCACTACCTCATTCCTAATTAGAGGTTACTAATTCTTAGTAAATTCTAAACGACTAAGCAAGTATCACAGAGTGAGGGAAGGGCTGAGGTTGGCAGGGGTGTCTGGAGGCCATCTGCCCCAACCCCTGCTCAAGCAGTGGTGCCTGCAGCTGGTTGCACAAGACTGTCCAGGCACCTTTTGAATGGCTCCAAGGATGGAGATTCCACTGCCTCTCTGGGCAACCCGTGCCAGCGCTTGGTCACTCTCACAGTGCAAAAGTATTTCCTGATGTTCAGAGAGAACCTTCTGTGTTTCAGCTTGTGCCTGTTGTCTCTGGTCCTGTCCCTGGGCACCACTGAGGCGAGCTTGGCTCTGTCCTCTTTGCACCCTCCCTTCAGGTATTTATAGACATTAACAGATCTCCCCTGACTCCAGGCTTCCTCCTGGGAGAGCTGCTCCAGTCCCTTCAGTATTTTCAAGGCTTTTCACTGGTCTCCCTCCAGTAAGTCCATGTCTCTCTTGTACTGGGGAGCCCAGCACTGGACACAGCACTCCAAGCAGTGGCTTCACTAGTGCTGAGACGAGGGGAAGGATCACCTCCCATATGGAGCCAATGGTCCATATGAAGCCAGGATACCATCAGTCTTCTTTGTCTCAGGGGCACATCACTGGGTCATGTTCAACTTGGTGACCACCAGGACCTCCAGATCCTTTTCTGCCAATCTGCTGTCCAGTTGGACAGCCCCCAGCATATCACAAAATCACAGAATCTTAGGGGTTGGAAGGGACCTTGAAAGATCATCTAGTCCAACCCCCCTGCCAGAGCAGGATCACCTAGAGCACATCACACAGGAACGTGTCCAGGCGGGTTTTGAATGTCTCCAGGAAAGGAGACCCCACAACCTCTCTGGGCAGCCTGTTCCAGGGCTCTGTCACTCTCACAGTAAAGAAGTTTTTTCTGATGTTTACCTGGAACCTCCTATGCTCCAGTTTGCACCCATTGCCTTGTCCTATCACTGGAAATCACTGTAAAAAATCTGGCTCCATCCTCCAGACACTCGCCCTTAATGTAGTTGTAAACATTGATGAGGTCGCCCCTCAGTCTCCTCCAAGCTAAAGAGACCCAGCTCCCTCAGCCCTTCCTCATCAGGGAGATGTTCCACTCCCTTCATCAGCTTTGTAGCTCTGTGCTGGACTCTTTCCAGCAGTTCCCTGTCCTTCTGGAACTGAGGGGCCCAGAACTGGACACAATATTCCAGATGCAGCCTCACCAAGGCAGAATAGAGGGGGAGGAGAACCTCTCTTGACCTACTAACCACACCCTTTCTAGTACACCCCAGGATGCCATTGGCCTTCTTAGCCACAAGGGCACACTGCTGGCTCAGGGTCATCCTCCTGTCCACCAGGATCCCCAGGTCCCTTTCTCCTGCACTGCTCTCCAGCAGGTCAGTCTCCAGCCTGTACATGGGGTTGTTTTTCCCCAGATGCAAGACTCTACACTTGCCCTTGTTGAACTTCATCCGATTTCTCCCTGCCCAACTCTCCAGCCTGTCCAGGTCTCTCTGAATGGCAGCACAGCCTTCTGGTGTGTCAGCCACTCCTCCCAGTTTAGTGTCATCAGCAAACTTGCTGAGGGCACACTCTGTTCCCTCATCCAGGTTGTTGATGAAAGTATTGAATAGTACCAGTCCCAGTACTGACCCCGGAGGGAGTCCACTAGTCACAGACCTCCAACTAGATTCTGTCCCATTGACAACACCTGTCTGACTTCTTCCTTTCAACCATGATCCATCTCACTATATACTGGTGCATGGGGTGGTTGTACCCCAGGTGCAGGACTTTGCAGTTCCCCTTGCTGAACTACATGAGGTACTGATACAGAGTACTTCAACAGTACTTTTACAGAGGTTCTATTTAAGAAAGTATGGGATCCATTGAAGCTTTTCATAGGAAAAGGCTTTTTACTTTTGGACACTTAGTAAAAAATCTCTTTCTCTTTTACATGTACTTTATTGGCTGATTCACAGCATCTATGCCAGTGAATATTTGTCCCATTAAGGTTTATAAAAATAAATTGGCTAATTACATCGTATGTGATTGTTCCATACCAATAAATGCGCCAAAAGCACTGATTTCTGTTTTGAGAGTTGCACTGATTTAGTGCATAACCACAATTTTAGTGCAGTATAGAGCTGAAATCAAGGGCCGTATCTTGTGTGATTGCATGCAGTAAAAAAGAAGTGATCAATAGGACCTTAGGAATGCTCAGCATTTAGCAGTTCACTCCTTGCTGGAGTCAACCATTAGGCACAGATCAAACTTGCTGCTTAAGTCTTGGTGGACATAATTGATCATGGTTGAGATGACTCATCAAATCATCACTCTGCAGCTTGTTGTCAACTTCTATCTCGAGATATACTTGATTTTTCAGAAAATGAGTTTTTAACTTTCACTTTTACACAAATTCATGTAGGGTGAATCAGAACCTTAGATTTATTTTTTTTATTTAGCACTCCGTTGTATTTTTGAGGTTAAAACAGGTTGCAGGGGAGAAAAACCGTTCAACCCACTGGAAATGTATGACAAGTATGTTTTATGAGGACCAGAACTGACAAAAACTGGTTATAGATTTTATTTTTTTTTGGTCATATGGCTGACTGAGGGTACTGCATAAAAGCTGATTGCATATTTTGAAAAGTCTGTCTCCTGTTTTTCTTTTTGTTTTTTTCTGAAGTCCAATAATACATGGACTTGTTAGCCTTTTCTCCAGTTGAAGCAATTACCTTGGGTCTGTCCGTGCAACGCCTTCTTCCTTGCTTTTTAAACCTCTGCCTTCTGTCAAAGTTGTTGGGTGTGTTCAGACTGTCAGATGTGCACTGTTACTGCATAAGACTTCCTCCTGTTAAGAAACTAGTGAAAAAAATGTACTTGGGTCTTGCATGTTGCAAGAACAGGAGTGTTAGGAAGGAATTATGATTATGATTTAAGGATTAAACAATCCTTCAACAATTTTTTTATCATGACAAGTAGGCGATTCCCATTTTTCAGATGTGAAGCACATCCAAGTGAAATATGGAGTGGATTGCTTCTGGTTTGTTAATGTAGGAGGGACCCATCCAAAGACATATTGGAAAATTATGGGAGAAGCTAAAATAGAAGGCAAACCTTATAAACTTGCACCAGGTCATGATCATCTCCCTAGATATAATCTATGGAAGATACAGGTGTCCCTGAATCATTAAAAGCTTAATTTTCTGGCTGTCACTGACGTCATATGTGAGAAACTTCAGGCTTATCTGCTGGCATGCAGAATGCCCACTATTCACTGTCAAGTGGACTATAGCAGCAAAAGTGATACTATTTAATGAACTGGGAAGATGAGCTACTTTTTTCCCGATCAATTTTTTCTAACAGCAGTTAAGAAGGAGAAAGCGTAGAGGACAAACACTGCAATGGAGCAAGCTCTGAAAAACTTTGTATTTAAACAAGTACATTTTCCTTTTTATTTCATAAGAAGTTTACTGTTGAAAAAATGGTATATATTAAAGCAAACACATTATACACATAGATTAAACATCAGATAGCAAAACCTTACGGAATGAGCACTACTGGTTGTATTGTATAGGGTTTACAATCAAAGATATACTTAAAAACCCTCAAGAATTCATGTACTTTGAAGGTAAATTAGGCACAAAATTTAGCTTGTAACTAGCTCTGCAAGCATCTCACTGTGATTTCACTGTTACAAAGTATTACAAGTGATCAAAAACCTAAGTCAACTTTTAAAACTTAAAATTTTATTTGTACTATGTGCTGAAATAGTACAAATGTGTATAACACTCCACCTTTGTTAAAAAAACATGTACAATAGGGACTATAAAGTAGAATCAAAGGGCTAAACAGGAAATTACCCCTTTATTTGGGCTCAGAATTAGTATAACATAAATCTATGGCTTTGCTTTGTGCACATATTTGAAATTTAAGAAGTCCTACAAATGTGGGAAAGAAACAGGAAGATATTTTTCATGAATATGAGCTAAAATTAGCAGTATTTTAAAGGAACATTGTTGGTAAGGAAACTAGCTGGTACCTGACATATATGCTTCTCTCCGTTTTTGGAGTAGGATGCAAGATACAATGTGAAATTTTAAAGAATGAGAGACTATTTCACAAAAAAAAAAAAAAGAAATCCAGGGTGCAGAAAACCTTCAAGTGATTTGCTGCAAGGTTTTAGCTTAGAATTACTAATTGGCAAGAAATGAGAGGGTGACAGCAAGTCTGTGGACCATAATAAAATCTTAACTCACAGAAAGCACAGAGATCTTCTAATAATACATATTACAAAAGTGTTTGATTAAAATACCTGTGTGGTTTTTTTTAATCTTATGTTAGCAAAACATATTGCTGAAAGTTGTCCTTTTTTGCTTGTTTAAAACAAAACCCATTATGATTGCCACAGAACTACAAGGAACTGCATACTTTCTAGGGGTACATTTTTACTGCATCATACAGGAATTGTTTTAAAATAAACATCTTAAAGTCTTAATGCTGTTTTTGATTAGCAGAAACAGAAAAAGGAATGCACTGAAGCAAGATGATAACAGAGTGTATCATGCAGTATTTTGGCTTAATGTATACAGTATTTCAAACCAATGATGTGACTAGAGGGTGGGGGCTTAAATCCATTACATTCACATGACATAATTGAGAATTAAAATTGTATGTGAAGGCAAACTGTGGAAAAGTGAAAAATACTGGGATGCCTAACAAAAGCGTGCCAGATGTGTTATTGTTTCTAGCATGCAGAGCTAATGCTTGAAGGCCTATCACAGCAGTATGAACTACTGCTACTTCTAGTTCTTTACATTACTGCTTTGTTTATGCTGGCTGTGGTCTGGTCACGGTCAGCAAGTGCTGTATGGCGTTAGGAAGTTAACCCACAATCTCTGCAGGTTCAGTGACCAATTTAGATCCATCCCATGCTGTCTTGAACTGTTCAGGAACCGGAAATTCTTTCTGGTAAGAGACAAAAGCAACAATGATAGTTAAATAAACAGAAGATACCTTATGAAAACTGGTGGAATACTATTAGTGCTACATGACTGAGAAAGCATTGATAGCTCAGACATGCCAGGATTAGTGAGAAGCCTTCTTCATTACCCTAGGAAGCTATTTTACAATGCCACACAGGAAAAAGCCTTATTGCTGCCCAGTTTCAAATAGCCTTGGTATGCTACTACTTTGCAATAATCCCTCTCACACCATTATTTGGACCAACAAAGTAAATAAGCCCCATGTCAGAAATGACTTCAGATTCCATCAGTGTCTGGGCTGGAAGACAGCAGAAAGGATTTAGATGTAGAGATTTAGTGAGGAGACTAATTTTAAGGACAAAAGCAGTATTAAAATACGGAAGAATAAAATTTTTAAAAGCCCCACCACTATAATTTTAAATGTGGTACCCTTCAGAAGACGCAGCATCCTTTGTGGGGTACAAAAATCAGAGCAGAACATCAAAGAAAGTCTCCTTCCATTCTGTATATTTGGTGAAAGGGTGGGAGATGGTGTTGGGTCTGTCTTTGTTTCCCATAAAAAAAAAAAGATGTGAAGAGAAGGGTTTTTTTGTTGAGACCTCCAGTAAGTGTTTTGCTAGCCAGTAACTTCAGATGATACAGTGACTTGAGGTGAGACTGATAAAAAGGATAGGTTTTTTTTCAGGAATAGTTGACTATGCATCCACTGAATATGATTTCTTTTTTAGTTATCTGAACCTGGGCATCCAGCAGTCACATTTGGAAAGGTGAAGCATGAGAATTCTCTTGTTACATGTTTTCTTTTATAAAGCCTAAACCCCATTACCATACAATAATTCCAGCCCAAAAGAATTTTGAGAAATTTAAGCACTGTCTATGGCCATACAGTGCAATTTCAACACTGCTCTGTTAAGGAAATTAGGAAACTAACATGCTTTCCCTGCATGATCCCTTGCTAGTGTGTGAAGTGACAGAGCACGACTTTACTAGAAATGCTGGTGGTCACGGTGTGAAAGTCTTAGTAGAACAGAAAAAGAGCTAAGAAAATGCACGTTTAAGAAGCTATTAAGGACGTGTTGAAAACACTAGAAAGTACTACAGATGCTACCCAGGTATCAACAGCTTTAGAAAAAGCAAGTATATTATGCTGTATTATTTCAACAGCAGTAGAATTATATTTATCTCAGTTTTAGCATCATCTTCAGGCTTGAGTGCTCTTTTGTGAACTGAATTTCTTTGGAGATTATGTTTAGATATCAAAAAAGAAAATTAAATGGATAGGAGATTAAGCCATTATCTATCAAAATGGAAAGAAATAACCTCGTGTCTGGTCTTTGAAATTACTTTGTGCCCCAGAAAATAAGAGTTCTTCCTACACAGATAGCTGAGATATCGTTACATAGAACTTAAATAGTTTTGGATAATTTTTTGGTGACCTAATATGTGTTGCATGTTAGTTTCTTTCCTAACAGTTTAAATGCTATTAGCTACCAAGACTAGTGGGGAAGTGGAAGCAAAGCTTCAAAAATATCTCACTCACATAATCACCATCTTGGGGGATGAGGATGTTCATCTCGGATGACTTGGCACTCACAATCTCACAGTCTAATGATTCCTCACTGAGGTAGATGTGGCAGCCTTCTGTTTTGTTAATAGAAATGGTTGGCACTTTCCCCATCACCTGCAAAATAAAGTCTGCTTAATATCAAATCTTAAAATGCACACAAAGATACTGTTAATAAAATCCTCATTGCCTGCCAGCTCTAATTTTGGCCACCAACATCTGATCTGTGTGTCAGCTGCCTGCTTGATGCTTATATTTGATTTGTTAGACACTGTGAAAATTCTTGGTGGTGTTAATAAAGTTCTATACACAATAGCAAACTTATACAGCAAACTTTGAAATCCAATTTGATGAAAGTGCTTCCCTGATTCTCTCTAATTTCAGTGACAGTTTTGTGCAGATATTTAGGTGGTGTTCACCTTGTTCATTGGTGAGAACAGGTTAAGAAATCAAACACATCAACTTCAACCCAGTAAGGGCAAATGAAAGAGCCCAAAGTACAGTACTACTCAACGGGTGTTTTGTAATACATTCTGGAGACTTCAAAGCTCTTCCAGGTTTTACAGAGTACAGTAGGAACGGGTTTTTATCCCCTTCAGGCAAGCTACAGTTATACAAAAGTACTGAGCAATTTAATTAAATCTCTAAAGGTATTTCTGATGTCATTTTAAAAGCAGGCACAGGATTTACTTAGGGAGAAAGGGAAATCTTCTCTTATTTACAATTGTAGAAAGTAAAAGATTTCTTCATGGCTACCTGGCTGACTCACTGGTTGTTAGTAGAAATTCCTCCTAATTCTCTAGCAGGGACAGCAATATACTCTGGACAATGTATCAAAAGGGGAGAGGCTATTCTGACCCATAAAACAGTAACAGCATGTGATAGATATGTACTTGTGAATGAAAGAGTGTCTCCCATCACTCAAGTTGAGAATTTATTTTCAGTTTCAATTCCTTTAATGCAACAGCAAAGAACAAGTCTTGCATCCCACTCTGATCCTGAAGTCTGATCTGTGTAGTGATCAAAGCATCTTAAAATCATAATTATTTTTTTAATGGGTTCTTACGCAATAGACAACAAAAGGAGGATGTGTTTAATAAATTTTGCAAACATCTGGCAAGAAAAAACCACCCCAAACACTGGAAAGGAGAGCCAAGCAATGTGGCATTGAAGTAACTATTTGTAGCAAAATCTGTAGGATTGTTTTACTGACATTTGTTCCATTAACATATCATGTATTCGCAAATTATACGCTTGGGTCTTCAAAATACTGAGAAAACTGAAGTGCTCAGCACTTGGCATACTCAAACTCTGCAGAGGCTGCCTCATTCAAGCAGCATACAACGAGACTCTGCCTTCTTAAGTGGAACTACGCTCCGTTTCATGGCATAGAAGCCTTATGAATTATACATATAACCGGCTTAATCAAAAGAACTTTGATTCTTAGAAAAGGTATTTCCCCTTTATTTGAGTATTAACAAGCTGTGGATTCACTGTTCATTACATGTGAATTTTTCAGCTTTAATGAATAGTTCCAGAGATGATAAAAATAATCTAGTTATTGAAAAAAAAAAACCACTCATAAGTGCCTGGGATCTTTTTCTTTAACTAACTACCTCTCCTGTAAGAAGATACGTAGAGATCATGATTAAAACTGCTTGTTACAGATCAGTAGATGATACACAGCTGGTAGAAATGTCAGTCACCTGCATGAGGTTCAAAACATAAAAAACCATCTTGCTATTATTCTCTGTGGTGGCATGGAGCAGAACTGCCTACATTTAATGTCATACAGCAGGCATAGCCTTTTAAGCAAAAGACCCCACCTTCCTTGAAGAATGACAGTTTGGTGTAGTTTAATTAACATTTCATTTCTTTTTAACTTAAAATAATATATCCTAACATCCTTTCTTGAGACTAGGTCGTGTATGTTGGACACAACTGAGAACTAGAGTAGGTATAGGTAGGCCTCTTTCAGCGGGATGAGTCAACTGTTGTAAATGTTAGGGAGATTGTCTATAATTTGAACAGGGCAAGTATGCCAACAAAGAGGGCAATATATGGATTTAAAATACATATATTTTCTTGTCACAAGAACAAGAAGGAAGGTGATCTCTGATGAAGCTTTGCTTACCAGTTACCAAAGGAAAAAACATTTGTAGGCAAGTGACTATATTACTTACTCATGTAATGTGTCATGTTGCTGGCAGGGGACATTTTTGACATCCTGGGACCTACACTAAATGTAATTTAGTTGTCCTTTGACAGTCTATTTTAACATTTCCACTGGCAAAATAAGAAAAAAAGAAGTAACCATTCTCTGGGCTTAGAAATCAACTAGCTAACTGCCAGAATTTCTTCCACAAGCATCACTCTACTTTCAAGTGCCAGGAGCTGTTTACCGTGAAAGCAAGAAAATTAGGGCCAGAAGTAGGAGTTCTTAAAGTGTATAAATCTCTCAGCTTCACGGGAACGAGAAGGGACTGGGCCCAGTGAGGTTTGTTCAGTGAAGCTCAAAAGTTTTCACAGGTATTTTCTAATGCATTTTCTAATGAATTTAGTGCACATAAAGATTCGTTTAGATTAGTCAGTCTCTCATTTTTGTTGTGCTCCTGTGAGTTTTTAAAATCGCTTGTAGTTATACCTTGGGCTTTCCCCCTACACCTCCTGCTTGTTCTCTGTCTTTGTTTCTCAAATAGGTACTTACCTGAATCTGAATATCCCTGGAGTTGATCACTTCCACGATTCCCACAACATTGTCAAACACAAGGCCAAACTTTTTACAGTTGTCTAAAACAAAGCAATAATAAATAAGAAAGGCAAGATAAAAGTAAATATATGCACACCTGCTACGTTAACTATGAGAATTCCCAGTCTTACACTGCATAGCTGAGCAGACTTACTCACACAATCAATTTATTGACGTGAATGGAATGATGGCATGATTCAGATCCATTATTAATCCTGTAAGTCAGTTTTTTCAAGACTGGCATTTAAAGCCCAGCTGAAGTATTCACTCACCAATAGTAATTGAATTGATTTTTCCTTTTATCTGAAGCGTAGATTTGTTACACTTAAAAATGTAGGCCACTTGCTTGAGTTCAGTGTTGTTAATGACCAGGTCATTCTTATCCTCTTGATATTCCTATTTCAAAAGAAAGCTTATTTAATTGGTTGTCCTTTAAATAGCTAACAGTCAGACAGAGTTTAGTACAACTTGTGCTCAAGCTGTTGCATCTTCAGTTACAACAGAGCAATATCCTTCTTGTGGCTTAAAAATCTAACTTGTTTGGTGATGGGATATTTCACCTAATTCACCCTTAGATGACACGTGTTTCTGAGCTGCAGAACTTAAGAACTTAACACAGACCCTGACAAAACCCATTAATTGTATAGAAAAGACATCACAACAATATAAAAATGCACTCAAAAACCTGTTGTTTGGTTCCCATCCAACTTAGACTGGCACCTTGAAGAACAGAGCAAGTTTTTTGCTCCCCTAAATGTTGTAGAATGGTCTATCCAGCACATTATGAATAGGTGCAGCCATTACCATGTACAATAAGGAATAACGGGTGAAGAAATTTCCTTTCATTATGATGTGTGGAAGGACATTTACACTCTGTGGATGTCAAAGAAAGCCTAGCAATCCACAAGGAATGTTCCAGGTACTATAACACTAAAGCAACATAACACAGGCAAACTGTGACTGCACCTTGTGCAAACTCAGATCCACAGTAATGACTGTGTGTATAACCTTCTGCATGACTAAATTGCATATTGTTCCCTCCCTTTTTTAACCAACTCAATCATGTGAATTTTCACTCACATTATTTTTTCATATTTGCCTATATAAATTAACTCCCAAACTTCAAACAAATACCTCTTTTCCATCTGTAGATTGAGCAAAAGGTAACGCTTCTCTACTTTTAAGGCATGGGAGACGTGCTTGTATGGAATGGGAGATGAAAAATAAATGTATAATTCTGTTGATTAACAAAGCTGGAGAAAGTGTTCTGTGATAATACTATTAGCTCTCAATTGCGTTAATGGCCTGCAAGAGGGGATTTTAGCTGGAGTTCTCCACCAGACTTGTTTCTGGGGGACTGTCAGATTTTGCAAGGAATTTATATGTTGCTTCTGACATTTTCCAGTTCAGATGAATTAGTATGTGATTCTCAGAGATAAATTAATTAACTATAGATGCTACAAATTAGTAACAGCTAAATTGTAGCAAGGTGGAGCAATGCAAGACTCAGCCTGTTTTAGTTGCAACTCGAATTTGTTTCACCATGGTCATCAACAGCCTTTTGCAAGATGTTCAGTTCAGAGGTGTGACTGGGACTCACCACTCTCCACTTCTTTCCCTCTAGCTCCAAGACAGGGGCATGGCTCTGCTGTGGGGAATTCTTGGGAGAGTTGGGACTTGGAGTATGACTTTTTGTTGGAGAACGAACAGAAGGACCTTGGGCACGTAGGCTGGGGTTCTTGTGGGTCTTCTGGTCATCAGAGACATGTCGAAGCCCTAAAAAAAAAATAAAGGGTGTTTATGAAAGAGAAGCTGTTTTCCAGTACTAAAGGTGTTAATATCTAAGCAGAAAAGGTTTCCTTTTAGTGGTGTTAAATTTTTATCTGAATTTACATTTTTTTATTCCCTCTAGATTTGCCTGCCTACAAATTTTTAGATGTTAATATAAAACCTCTTTTACTGTGGATGGGCTATCTTAGGATCTTCAAGAGCAAATGCTGTCTTCTAGTTCCTCTCCATCTGTAGCGAGCTCTGAGAGCTTGGTTTATAATATTTTTCCATTCATAAAAATGAGATTCTTTTTCTAATTCAGGACAATATTTGACCTATCCCTGCAGCATGAAGGGCAGATACATCAATCATAGGTATTTAAACTCACAGGCATCCACTTTAATTACAACTGTCCAGTATTAATGCAAGAAGCTTTACTGTTGTACTCCACATTCATCTGTGAGCCAGACCTTTTCACCTATGGGCACACTGAATGTGAATCAGAAAGGGGGTTACATTTTTATTGCAATTGAAACTTAGATGTGCACCAGCTGCTGGGGATTGAAGATGTCCAGCTTGGTTACCTTAAAATTAAATGGATGCCTCTAAATAAAAGGTGGGAATTTCAGGTATGCTGAACATATTTGTGTGCTGTTGCTTCTAAAGGAGGTTTTGGCAAGCAGTCTTGTCCATGAGACTCTCTGTAAGCCTCAGAAAATATGAGCTGCTTAAATGTGGTGGAGCTTAGATTCATACATCTGGCATCTCTTGATGTAGTTTGACTCAAGGACCAAAATGTGATTACTTTCCTCCTGACCTTTGGTTATTGCCTCTCCCTGGTTAAGCTCTGCGAAGAGGGCCGAGCGAGATGCGGTTCCTTCATCCTTGGCGGCTTCTGCCTCAAAGAGGGGGGGAGGTCCCGGCGGCGGCGGCGGCGGCGGGGGTGGGGACAGGCATGACCCGCCGGTAAGAACCGACCGCATAGACACGGGCGATGCAACAGGACCCTGTTTGAGAGGGATGGAAATCATTTTACAGACAGTGCTTCAGGGAACATTGCACTTTGAGAACTCTTACTTATTAGCATCCCCGAATGCCGTGGGTTTGAGTGACTCTAGGCAGCCACAGGCTCAGATGAATTTCTGGCACCATCATTGAATGTAATGCTCTGAATCTTTCCCTGCACCAAAGCAGGCAGGGCTGGAAAGACTGACAGTCCGCACTGCTGTCTTACTGCACCCAAAATATTTCTATCAAGTGCTTGTCAAGACTGGTGCTAAAAATCTTCAAGAGTAGATTCCATAATTTATTCTAGTGTTTACTGACATAAAAGGGGAAACGTCTCCTTTTTTTTCAGGGACCAAATGCAGTTAGCCCTATACTGGTGTGCATTCAGAAACATATAGAAAACGTTTTGATCTAACACAAACAACGAGGAGGGTCACAAACTGTCACATGTATGTGCAAAGTGTTAAATTGTATGCAAGATGTAAAATGCTGTTCTTCAGACTGTTCAAGTAATCTGCAAAGATTCAAATTACAGCAGAATGTAAAACTATGGTGATTCAAGTCTCTTAATTCTGAAATTCAGTATTTGAGTTTTTAGTTCAATTTTTCAATTTTTAAAAAATTTCTTTTTAATTTTTAAATTATTTTTTTTTCAATTGCAGGACATTACAACACACCAGTCATGAGTATGAGGAGCCTTGGAAAAGTAAGTAATCCAGTCTTTCCATTTGCATAATCAGAAGTACATTTTTGGTCTGAATTATAATGCTTACATAGAATATTATCAAACAGACAGAAAATACTACTAATGATCCGATTAAAATTTTATCCTAATAATACATGTTAGAATCTGAGAAACTGAGAATGAGTTTTTCTGTATTGCCACTGAGTGTCACTCTGATCCCACCTCTCTGCAGCAAAGCAGAGACTGTTTTAAAAGAACCATTATGAAAAATTAGATTGGTTCTGATTAATTTAGCTAGCTATACAGATACTGTGCATTGCACCAGTACTTATTTATTAGGTGGGAAGATACAATGGGAAAATGACAGGGATTACAGAGTCACAGCTTCTCTAATGGGCTACCTTTGTTAAGAGATACAGGTTGTTAAAAATGCATCCCTGGTAATCATTACTGAAAATAGATACTCCTTAGCTGGACTCAGAGGATATTTTTAACCACTTATGATGCCACCCCTTTCTGCTAAACTGAAACAGCAAAGTATCCATCTGGTTCCTACATCTCACATGAGTTAAAAATATAGATATTCTTTAAAAAGTAAACTGGTTCTGGTCTGTAATCCCAAATCGATGACGAGATGATGAGAAAGGGACTGACATGCATATGTTTTTTTGGTTGGTTGGTTGTTTTTTTTCCTGTTCAGACATACTTAAAAAAAGAAGCCTGGCACATTGGAGTAACTGCATTCAAACCTCTTAGTCATTATGACCCTAGTTAGAGTAGCATGGAAAGGCAGTAATATTAGTTAACCTCTTAGTGTTCACCCTCTATTGGCATATGCACCTTCAGGATTTAAGTGCTGTTGCATTTGAAGGAGCTGTTTGTGGAATATGTTAGTGATGAAGACACAGTAAGATTCTTTGTCACATTAGTGATATTAAAATTGCATTGCACAAGAGACTGGTTGAATCCTCAGTACTAAGGTGAGTAATGAAACTGAGGCAGTGGCACAGTTTGATTGTTTCTGAAAGGATCCAAGATCTCTTAAGGGAAAGGGCTCTTTTCTATGCTATTAAATCTTTTTGATCAAACAAAAAGAAAGGAAAAGAATCCCCTTTTGGAATTATCACTTATTGTCAAGATATACTGGAATTGATGTAGGCTGCTTTTAGAGACATTTCCTTGTTGCATGGATTCATTTAACTCAAAGCATTTCTGCTTAGATACTTAGTAGTTATAGGTTATTGTTTTAGGCTAGGGACAACTTCTTCACTGGACCTTTGATTTCCATTGCCTGTCTTCCTGCCTCTGCTAATGCCAGTAATGTTACCTGCAGCAGAGTCAGCACAACTGTGAATTATTATAATTAAAACAATGAATGTAAGTGGATTTAGTGGCTCAATCAGTTGTTGCTGCCTGAGGTGCAACAGAGATCTTCCCTGTCTGTTGCCTGCAACCATAGCAACTGAATCCACTCTGTCCTGGTTATCCAGAGTTACGAGCATTGCATTTGCAGGGCTTTTTAAAATACTCAGATACTCAGAAATGGCACTCACCATTCACAGTGCAGTGTGAACTGGCAGTTATTAATAATGTATGCTTTATGGCAGAAGATTAATAGTAATAGTGGTGGTGGTTAATAACTTGTAGTCTGAGATAAGAATTTTTCTAAATTCCAGACCAACATCTGATTTTCAAACATACCTTATTGCTTCCACCTGCACAAATACAGTGCTGTGATTTTCCAGAAATTTGTGTGTGAGTCTCACATGTTCACTTGGAATTAACATCAACTAAATTCTGCACAGGCTGCAAAGATGCATTAGAGTAAAAAGGACGTACAAGCTGTCTGGGTATTCTGCTTGCACTCTGTCAGTCTCCTTCCTTAAAGTGTCAAATTGAAGGCCATTCACAGATCCTGCATCCTTCCATCTGGAGCAATACTGACGAGAAGACAAGTCTAGTAAAAAATCTCAATCCTTGACCTGAGGAGTGAAGACATGCTAGTTCTTTGATTTAGTTTCAAGAGTATGAAAAAAAAATTTCCCTTGCACTCATATTGCCCATCTGCCTGCTGTTCTCTTTACAAGCCTGGCCCCTCCACCAAAGTCAGTGGTTATCTCCACTAAGCTCAAAGATTAGGAGTTAGATTGAATTAAAAAAACAAACAAACAGGAACTGTCACAAGGTCCTGGAAAACACTTGGAGTTCACTCACCCTTCCCACTTTTCCTCTTAATTTTGTGCAGTCACAGAAATAAGAGATGACTGAGCCTCTGTTGTTAACTTTTCACCTGCATGACAAATTCTTGTCTAGTTTACAACCTGAGTTACAGCTATGCAAGCTAACAGAGCATCACGATATTTTCAATTATATCTGAACATCTATGACCATTCTGAAAACTGCCAACACTTTCAATCATAAATTAGGCCACAAAAAAAAATTGAAGGACAAATCAAAAGGAAAAAAAGTCACTAAAGTACAGGGAGGGACTAACTGATCGACTGCATATCTACAGTCTTATGGCATGGACACATTCAATAGGACCATCCCCGATTGAAATTGAACAGCATGGAAAAGAGAGACAAGTCTCACTACTAAGAAAGTGTACATAGACTTGTTGTAAAGAAGGGCTCCCTCTTTTGGCTTGTTTTCTTTGCCATTTTGATTTACCTGACTGAATTAGAACATTGAAGTGCAGTGAAATTCTTCATGGGAAGAGTGGCTCAGGAAAACTCTAACAAAGGAACAGAAAGCACAAAGGTGAACAGCAAATGCAGAAAACATGTTGCACTTCTTGCATTCCCTCCATGCCTGGAAGATGGGACCTGTGCTGCACTCAAACACGCTGATGCAAAGGGCAGTTTTAAAATGAACCTAGTGAAGTGGTTCCAGGAACTTTCTGGTTTTATTAGTTTTGATGCATATTAATACACAGGCCTCCAGGTTACCAACCTAAATCACTGACAATTGGTTTGCCTTCCTTAGTCACACTTCCAAGACCACTTAGACCCTCAGGCTCTAGAATATATCTGAACCAGACTGTTCTGGTGTCTGGCAATACTTGTGTATAGTCCTATCCAATTACAACTAAAGTGTCCTTCACAAAGTCCATTCATTTCTGTTCTGTATAGGGCAGTGGGTGTGAGAGCTTCTGAGAATAAAATATCATGTTATATGCCTGCAAAAGTTCATCTATCCTATAGCAGCAGGTGCTTACCAGCACTGCAATTTGCAAACAACTCCTCAGATTAACTTCAAGCAGATGTTAACAATAGTGTATCTTTATACAAAGAGTATTAAGAGCCATTTTGACTAGCAGAGGCAGTTATTTGCAAGCTGCCTTTCTTCCTCTTTTATTTCAGCTGTTTGCCTCGGTAACAGCTGCTGTTCTCAGTGCTGTGGTGACTATAGACATCACACCAAGTTATGCTGATAGCTGACTGTTCCCATTAGCATGTTGGTGTGGTAATTTTTCCACCATTTGCAAATAAGCCCCTTGTAAGAATTATCAGGGGAATAGACAGCTTCAGCCTTACTTTGTGAAAATGTAACACAAAAATAGGCCATTAACTTTTAACCTGTCAGCTTTGTATCATAGTGAAATTGATATGCTTCAAACCTTGTTCCTGTAGCTTTCTGAAAGGGGGGGGAAACGTAATTCCCTGCGTAAGGTCCTGTTGAGAACAGGAGATGTGGGCCCTGCAGCCGTGTAGTAACAGCTCTGTAGGAGATGGAGCATTCCAGAAATGGTCTTCAATCTCTGACTAAACCATGCTCCAAATGGACTGACAGGAATGGGTCAGGGTTTGCTCCTTGCTGGATAGCCCAGAGCCATCTGCTGAGAGGGGCAAGGGCCTCAGCTTCCTCTAGTGACAGTGCCTGGAGCTGCTGATGGAGTTGGGTCTGCTAAATGTGCATTTTCACTGGGCAAGGGTTTGCAGGATTGCAGTGCAGCCTCAAAGTATGTTGTGCTTCTACCTTTATCTAGTAGGACTGGCAGAAGGGTGAGGTACTCTTCTTTTTCTCTTTGCTGGCTATCTAGCTGGCTCACTGGAAGAAAGGAATTACTGTTTATGTTGAGGCAGCTGGCTGGTTAAAATTAATCTATGTTCAATATAATTTAATTCCCTTGAAATTACAGTAGAGATGAGGCCTTTGCTTCTGAGAAACTGGGCCTTGTTACAGAACATTTCTCCTAAAGGCTTCCCCTGTAGCACAGGGCAACAGCTAGTCTTGTTAGAAAAATAAAATGCTGTTCATGCATAACACAAGTGCTCTGGATGCCACACTGTCAGTAATTTGGGGGGCCAGATGCAGCTTCACTCTTCACTCTTTAGGTTAAACCCAGCTACTGAGAGACAGTAAGAATTTCTTTTTATGTCTTCTCACAGATGTTACTATTTCCTGAGCCATTCTTGCCGAACAATTCCCTGGGTGAGCCTTCCTTGTCACTGTTACTATATTTGTAGCTTTGTAGCAGCAAAGAGCCCTAGTCAGAGGCTCATACCTCTGGGGATCTGAGGGGCTTATGTGCCAGACCCTGTACAAACATGTGTGATGTTCCTCTGTGTTTATCCTGCTTTAGATTGATCCAGTGCTGCACGGAAACTGAGGGGAACAAAGTTCTTATGGTGGCAACCAGCTGCAGAGCATTTGAATGGACATAAATTCCTTGTAGCTGCAGTGGTCAATTTATTCAGGACAAACAGAATATAAACACCTATATAATGCATTTAAATATATTACATGTGGATATGTATAATATATTACCTATTTTATTAGTTGTTAATATTAAGAGGTAAGTATCTATTTGTGTCTGAGGGAACAGGTGCCTTAGACAGAGCCATAAAATCCCTTAGTTTATTGAAAAGCCTTCTTTTCATGGCAGCAAAAAACCCTATGAATCCTAATGGGGACTATATTCTAAAAAAACCCCAACAAAACAAAAAAAAGATGTCTTTGTTTTCTCCCCCTCCTCCTTTATAGTAATCCTAGTTTCAGACCCAAAATGATATCAGCATTCTGTATTGTTCTTTCCATACATATGCACAGCCAAAGACAAGAATCATGAAGTTCCAAATATCATGTATCAACCTCTGGGAACAGGTGGACTGTGACTCAGGGACACAGAGCTCTTGTTAAGGTGTTTTTTGTGTAAAACTAGCTTAGCACAGCAGTTCTATTATCTGCTGTATTTAGGCCACCTGTCTGCAAGGGGTTATGCTGCCTTAAGATCCACAATTTACTAGATGAAACAGCTGATTTACAGGCCCTGTAATCTTTGTGAGTTAAAAAACAAAACACCAAAAGACAGGCCAGCCTCTTTTCTTGTTACCTGACCTCAGCAGAATTATTTATCTGCTGAGTTTTCAAACTTTGAAGCCCTTTTTAATATACTTCTGCCATTTATCACCTGTTCAGGATTTTAAATGGTGCTCCCATCTTCACAGTTATCCTACCAGAAATGTTTTACACAGCCAAGATTTTCTAAATCATTTGAGAACTATATGCTAATGTAATTGTCAACAAGTAACATGCTCCCACAAACATATTAAACCATCTTTTACTTACATAAACATTCAGTTATAAAGATGACCAATCCTTTTAGAGATATAGTAACGTTTTAACAGAAGTGCCTTTTCCTTTTCTCTCCATTTTACATAGTTTCAATTTTTTTTGCTTTCCCTTTTCCACTAGAACTAGACTGCATTATGTTACAGTCTAGGTTGCACTTGATAGCTGCTGTCAAGCAAGCCTCTCATGGGTTCTCCCTTAATATGTCTAAACGGTGTTTGGTCACCAACATTAAAAGGACATCACTGATGCCCAGTAATGACAAATATTGTCAACCATTGTTGGAATAAGGAAGTAAAACTACTTTCTTTCAAAGGGACGTGTATGTAATTAAGGCAGTCTCCACCAATGAGGCAACTATTGTGGACTTGTCATCATGGCAAGTTTTAAGCTGACAGTGTACCAAAACCTGAACATTGCCTGTTCTCTGAGAAAGAAACAGTTGAGATGGAAGGATGCAAATTTTTCAACAAAAAAACCCCTATAAGGATATAGGGAAAAGGAAGGGAAGAGAAAGAAATGGAAGGGGGCAGAAAAGAAGAGGAAAGGCTATGACTGAGAAAGATTAATCACTCTGAAAATACCTACAGTTTATCCAAGATACAAGCGTTTAGATCAGTGTATCTATGCTAACTATACTTATATCTGAATGAGGCCTCTGGGATTGCATTTGTGGCCCTGGCTGGAATTTGGCACTACAGTTTTGAACCTGAGCTTTAGTGAAGTGGCTCAGATGATGGCTGCTTGATAAGTGGGTCAAACTAAACAAGGCACCCAAGAGATACTGGAAAGATAATAGGAGGCTCTTGCCTGCAGAAGTTGGTCTTTTGGAGCTTGTTCACCTCAATATGAAGAGATATTACAGGAAAATGTTTTGACAGTACAGGAGAGAGGCAGGGCCATTTTATAAAAAAATGGCTGCAGGTGGTTATTTCAGACAAGACTGAAATGGCCAAAGTCTGTGCTGAGACTAGGGTAATTATCCTCAATCAGGCTAATGGAGGAATTACAATGCTTTTTCTCAGCCTAAAAGCTGGAGAATTTCAGCTGCACATTTTTAGAGTACTATCTAATGAGTAAAATTCAGTATTAAAACTAAACACTGTAATGTAATTCAATGCTAGTTTGTAAATATTTCCTGTTTGTAAATAATCCTGCTGTCAAATTTGTCCTAAGTGTACATATTCATCTACAGTATACAAAGAACAAAAACTTAACTACAGATCCACCTGCAACTGAGAGAAACATTCAAGACAATCATCCTTGAGCAAGATTCTTTTCTTAACACTTACTGAACATTTGGGAAATGACAGCAATCTTTCATTATTACTGGTTATTTTCTTGCTGCAAAGTTAACCTGCAGAAACAGGAGCAGAAGTTTCACTTCCCCCAGCTTACTCATGCAGTCCTTGTAGCAAACAAACTCTTATGAGGCGTTCTTGTGAGCTTTTATTACAGCTGTTCCTTTCTTTGTATCGCTACAAAAAACCAGAACAAAACTAGAGAATGAAGAAAGATCCATGCTTCAATAGAATCCCTTATTTAGGTGGAAGAAAAAGAAAAAAGGGCGCTCACTGTTTATCAGTAAGAACTGAAAAAATACACAGGTTACTGCTACAGCTGTAGATTTTATGTTACAGTCAGAAAGCTGTAGCAAGCAAAAATGACAGTTGCTGGATGGGTAAAATGCTACACTGGGCATTTAAAACATTTCACTGTAGTAACAGCTTTTGCATAAGACTCATTGACAGCCGAGAATGTCATATCCAGTAGCACATGAAAACTTGCAAATCTCCATTAGGTTGGTAATTACTGTTGTTCCCTTTGTCAAGACGGCTAAATTGAGATCTAGTGAGTACAAAGAACTGCTACTCACCACAGGGTATATGTGACAGAAGGAGGCTCACACTTGACATAAAAAAAATATAACTACAAAATTACACATTTAAGGAAATACTGTAGATCCATCTGACTTTCACTGACAAGCATATTTTGCCAGACATATGCACAATCAATTAATGAAAATGAAAATTCCATATCATGGTGGAAATACAGAGTGGAAAACTGTACTCTGTGGGACAAACCTGCTCACAAACATACATTCTCCAAATATGTAGTTTTCTTCTGTAAGCATGGAACCAACCAATATCCTATCTCTATTTATCATGTCTTGAAATGTCTGTGATTTATTCAGGACCCAGTTTTGTACCACCAGTCAAACAGGGATAGCAAAACAGGCTAAGATACACAATGGTCTCAAGGTCCTCAACTCAGCTGATTTTTTGGCTCTCTCCTCACACAGCCCCATGCATTTCAATAGGATGCCCTCAAGGCATAAAATACTGTCATGCATCTTGGCAGAACCAGAGCCAAAGTGAATAAGGGGAGAGAAGAGAACTGCGTTAGATCAAAAAATCTGTAAGCATTTACTTTTTTTCTCAAATTTATTATAAAGCTGATAGTGGTAACTGTTATTGTGGGAGCTGACTGCTTAGCCATTATTTCAACCTCTTGCACTCATTTTTCTGTCTGTCTTGTAACTTATTTAGATATTTCTCTCTCTTTCATCTAAAATGTCTGCCTGTGTGCTTACTGCCAGAGCCAGGAACACTTTACTGTATCCAGTAGTGATCTTTTCCAAGGTTGGCTGCAGCTGTCCAGTGCAGCTTGATGGAAAGGTCCAGGGGGACTGGAAATGGCACAGCTTTGTGATACTGCCATGCAGAGTGACCAGATATGTGGACACCACAGTATGCAGTACCTGCAGGTACAGGGGCCAACTAAAAAACCTGCCCCCTCCTTTTTTGAAACCCAAGAATAGCTATGAGAATACAGCTCTGAGAAAAGCAGTAGTTAATGTTCTCCCTGACTCTTCAGAAATACCCAAATATATTACTTAATGGCTTTTGATATAAATCTTCAAGCATTGCTTTGTTGACTTCTGCAGATACGAAGGGTAACTTATCGGCATAATGTACTTTTAAATATGTAGATAAACAGGCCAAGAACTTTCTCTCTTTCCCTCTCCCTCTAAGGTTTAAGTTGCCCCAGGGGAGCTTTAGGTTGTGTATCAGGAAAGCTTTCTTTACTGAAAGAGTGGTGAGGCATTGGAACGGGCTGCCCAGGGAGGTGGTGGAGACGCCATCCCTGGAGGTGTTCAAGAACCATTTAGATGTGGTGCTTCAGGATACAGTTTAGTGGTTATGGTAGTTGGATTATGGTTGGACTCCAACCTCAATGATTCTATGTTTCTATAACAAAATAGCATTTCAACATGTCCCTTTCATAAATGTGCCAATTTCTTAGTGCCTAGCCAAAATGCTGCTTTTTCCTTTTTTCCTTTTTTCCTTTAATGCATGTAAGTGGAAGCTGCTGTGTACAGTTAACACATTAACAACTGTGGCTGAATTATATCTACAGCTTTTATATCTATCATATGTTTGTCTGGGCCCTGATTCTGCAGACCTTTTTGCTTAACTTCATACAGCATGAATCAAGTGACTTTCATTCTCACCTTAAAATGTATTAAAAAAAATAAAATTATCACTTGAGTAACTCATTGCTTTCTTGAATGTATTCATTACCAAGCTTCACAGAAATATTTAAACAACGTGTAAGTAACAAGCTATTTACACAACCTGCTAACTTACTGGGTTCTTATTTCCTTACATGAAGTAAAACTTATGAAAATTATACATTCGTAAAAATGTGTTTGTAATTTAATCTTTCTGACACACATTACATGAATGGTAATTTAAATGAGACATACTTCCAAGATAACTTTCAGATCTGAGTGCTATCCAAAGTGAGTGAAATCAATACTTCAGATGCAGTAATGGGCTCCTCACTCATGATGGAATGAGCACTGCTGGCAGGAAACTATGCTTAATCTGAATAAACAAGTCACACCTAGAGAGTTTCTCCTGTTTGATCAAATAGCTGTAACAAATCTTCATCTTCTAACACAATTTCCATACTCATAAAGTTCCATTAAAGGTGAAGATTATTCTTTTTCTATATTAACAAAGCCAAATTTGTCCCAGATTCTCAGACTAATTCTGCTAAGGGAGTAGTACAATTTATTTTCCTTATCTAATAATAATTTAAAAACCATTAGCTATTCTCACATTCACTGGTTATAACAGAGTAGGATGTAGCAAGTGTGAAATTTTGTACTAAATTAAGGAAAAGAATCATGTTTAATATTTTACATTTTTATTACAGAAAACTATGAAGTAGCAGATAATTCCAGTATTCTAATTTATCATGTTTGAATATTTTCCATTGCTTCCAACTAAGAAGTACACACAGATCATGTTCTCTCCTGTGTTTTGACTTGCATTTGAATAGCTGAGTACAGTAAGGTCTTGTACAATGTCTAATGAAGGGTGTGAAGAGAAAGCTGCATAGTCTGTTGCTGAGTACAAGTGACATAGATTATATTACATGGTTATCACCTCCATACAGAGGCAGATAAAGGAACATTTCCAGGCACCATAGAATCATAGAATGGTTTGGGTTGCAGGGGACCTTAAAGATCACCTCGTTCCAACCCCCCTGCATGGGCAGGGACATCTCCCACTAGACCAGGTTAGTCAAAGCCCCATCCAACCTGGCCTTGAACACTTCCAGGGAGGGGCCACCCACAACTTCCCTGGGCAACCCGTGTCCGTGTCTTGCCACCCTCATCATTAAAAATTTCTTCCTTATATTCAGTCTCAATCTTCTTTCTTTTAGTTTATAACTGCTGCACCTTGTCCTGCCACTACAGGCCCTGGTAAAGTGTTTCTCCATCTTTCTTATAGGCCCTCTTTGAAAGGGAGCAACATGGTCTCCCCAATGCTTTCTCTTCTCTTGGCTGAACAACCCTCACTTTCTCAGCCTTTTCTCATAGGAGAGAGGTGTTCCAACCCTTATTCCATGTTAAAATACATTTCATCCAAAAGGTGCACTTTACTTCCCTCTGTTTTTGAGTTCTTACAATAGTTCAGTCTGGGAATTAAATTATCTGATGGCCTAGTCATTCAATTAAAAAAAAAAAATAAATAAAATTGCCTGCCTATACATAAAAAATTACCAACTTGGTGTAAAAGACTGCATGTGCAAGTATGTGAGTGCACCAGTAAGTTTAGGAGATGATAACAGTGAAGAGCTGGTTGATTATATTTTTAATATATTTCAGCAATTCTCCTAACCTAATAATAAACATGAGCACATTATTAGAATAATCTAGAACATTGCATCAATGTAGACAGTGAACATAAACTCTTACATTTATACCCAACAGAAAATTATTTCTTCATATTTATACCTCTTGTACAGAACAATATTCATTGCCATCATTTTTCTACGTATCCTAGATGTGACTTACAGAAAATGCTTATACACATATAAAGAGAAAGCATAAATAGGCACACAGTAGTATTTAATCTTTCCCTCCATATATGTATTTCAGAAATTATTTCCATATGTAAACAGTAACAGTTTATAAAGATAGCTATCTATGAAGTAATAAATTGGTATGTATCCCTTGTGTTTTGTTTTCCTCTTATTAAGTATCTCCCTTAGCTCAGATTCTTTCCACCATTCTTCTCTTTTCCCTGTTATGTTCCCCCAACTTTCCTTTAGTCTGACATGTCTTTCAAAGATTTTGTGTTTGTTTTTGTTCCTGCCTTCTGATTTAGCAGGCTTGGAGAATTGTGTCTGCCCCTCATCACCATCTGCAACTGGGAGTTAATGGCTATAATAATCCCAAATAATCCTTCCCTCTTCCTCCAAACCTGTACCACGGTGGCCTGACACATCTTCTCCACCTGTCTTTCAAAATTCTATTGGCTTGGTTGGGAAGTCCATGGATCATGAATTCTGTTCCTGACCTAGATATTTTTTTTACTGAGCTAATGATCTGCATTAAAAGTCAAATTAGTTACTGGCATTTTATGGTTCTTCACAAGGAAGGAAAGAGTACTTACAGTTTTACTCCAGGTGAGACCTGTGGTGTGATGCTCTTTGATATAAGCTTGAAGCTCAGACCAGATGTTCAGATATGACTTCACCCAATCAACATGGCGTGTGTCACTATAAAAACAGAGACACTATTTACATGTGTGAATGTACTTAAAACCAGAAAGCATAGCTGCTCTTGCTTAAAACAGGTAAATCCCAATGTCTGCCTTAAAGCTATGGATAAATCAGTTAGATGGAAGCCAGCCAGCCCAGTACTGAAAATACTGAGGTCTACTACACTGGAAAGCTTTGAGATCCTTCCAGAGGACACAGAAGGGCAAAGGATGCCCCTAGCACAGAGTGTTTCCTACTGGAAGGGTGTGTCATCATCCTGTTCAGGCTTAAAGTCAACTGGAGAAGTACTGAAAGAATATGGAGCTGTGCAGCAGCTACCGAGACTCAGTTTCATGCTGCTGAATTTTAGAAAATTAAATATCCGTGGGTTCTGTAAGATATTCTAGATTCCAAGTTCAAATGTAGCCAGGGTAATACTGGGTCATGTTATAGTAATCAGACTAAAATATTTATACATGAAGAATTTTTCAAGTACAAGTCACAAGCTGGCTCTGGAATCATTATTTGGAAGGCTAAGTCTTCCAGTGGGACAGTAAGTGAAAACAAGAAATATGTAGAGAGAGAGAAACTGCTTGTAAAATGGAGTCCTTGGTTATGAATAATTATTACTGACTAGTGATGGGTATGGATGCTTACAAGGATTTGGGTGTCTACCTCCCATTTATTTCCTTTGGAGTTGGGTGCTTAATACTTCTGTGGATCTGGATCAACAGGTTTAACTCAAAGCCTGCTGAAGTCAAGGGAGAGCCTTCCACTACTGTGGAAGATACTGTGATCTGATTCAGTGAAAACCAGGAAAATAATTTCTTATTAGGGGAAGAATTAAATACCTAAATAATGTACCCTGTTTATATCCTTCTGTGATACATCTTCTTCTCCAGAACAAGAACTAATGACATATTGTAAAAATCTTCAGTTACCCCAGTAGATATTGCCTTCAGTAGGTAAACTAAGGCTTCAGGAATAGTACAAAATATATGTAATGAGATATTAGATATAGCATTTAATATATATTTATACATATACAATAAATAGAAAGATATACAAAAGGTTCTCTTATATATAACTTTTTCCTCACTTAATAGAAAAAACTCAATAATAAATACTGTTCTTCATGGGGATGTAAAAATCAAAAGTCAAAATCTGGCTTCTCAAAGTACCAAACCAACAGGATTTATACATGACTTTTTAAGAGGACATAGGAGGGACCTGTATTTTTTCTCTTTCTCTTGTCAGCTCATAGATCTCATTCATAGAACCTCTCTGTGAATTCCTTGAGCTCTTTAAGAATAACACAGTGGTACAGAAAAAAAAAAATAAAATTGGGAGCTACAGAATTAGATGCTCAGTTGTATATATCTACAACCTAAATGCACATTTTCCAGCGAAGAGCAAGAACAGCAACAGTATGAGTGCAAGGATGTGCAGCAGCTAGCCAGCCACATGCTGATATTTAAATTTGCATTTGCATATAAGCCTCTGATGCTGGAATGCTGGAAAATAAAACATAATCCTATAATTTGCGGAGAGCGAAGACCAGCTCTGCTGGTGCTGCTGCCATTCTCTCTGCAACATGCTGCAGGTCAAAGATGAGGAGAGGAAAATACACTACTGCAAAGCAGATGTTATCAAATGCTTTTTTAGTTTACAAAATGCTTTCTGTGATGGCACTGTGAACCCTACTGGTATGTTTAATGCTCTGTTCTCTGGCTAGTAGATACTGGGGCTTGGCAACATACCTGTGCTTGTAGTCCTTTAATACCCTGTTAGTATAGAAGGTAGCAGCATCATTCATCTCCTTGACATAAGGGCCTGGTTTAGGAGACTAGGACCATCACCCCATGGTAGCAGGAAACAACAGAAAGGGAAAGGAAGTAAAACATTAGTCAGATACTTTCCCTGATGCATTAGGTATATTACAAAACACCTTCCTAGGTGTAGTAGGCAGAAGAATAATGCAGATAAGACTGCAGAGCTTTGCAAGATTTGAAACTATTCTGGGCCACACCATCCAGAAGCACACTGACCAGCCCTCCCAACCATCCATCCTGTGTGTCACCCACCACTGCTATCCACCCAAGGGCTGGTATGCTCTCACTGACGGCTGAGAGGTGGTTGAACATTTCACTTCCTCTGTTCCTTTCTCTGAAGTTCTGGATTTCCTGAATCTTCTCTGATATTGGCTTGAGAAGCATTGCCACCTCATTCTGAAAAAAATTAAAATAAAATAAAACAAAATAAAATAAAATAAAATAAAGTAAAATATGATGTCGCTGTTACAATGGGTGGTCCAAAAACACCCTGTGGTTTAACATTGTCCTCCCTGCCCGTTGATTTAACAGTTAGAAAGAATGCTCATCATATTTTCTACATTAATTTCATTTAATTACCCTCCTCTGGTTGCAGTGGCAAAATGTGCAGATATTAGTGTTAACGTATTGCAGCAAAAACACTTCTCAACACTTTTTATGTGCTGCTCAGGTTAAGACCCACTGGGACCTCGCAGCTCAGAGTTAGGAGAATGCTTGTACTTTTCATCTGATAATCTCTGGGACTTTTTGAGACTCTTTACACTGGCTTGAGTTTTCCAAGTTATTAACCAAGTTGTTCTTTCTATAAGAAACACCAAGTACTTGTTAGGTTAGTAGCCTCTTATCACCTGGCAACAAGACTGTGAAAGTCATAGACTGAAGGCAATATCAATTTCAACTTTCCCTATTGTTAAGTTGTAATGTTTTCATTTCCTTTGGCTGCAAGTAATGTGGGAAGATTTCATGGGAAACACTGCCTGCAAGCCATGGTTTGGGGAAATTCTCCTGTGTTAATCAGAAACCAATGGTATCCAGGGGAATGACTGTTGAGCAGAAGGGACAGTATCTGGAGTGAAAAGCAGAATGAATGCAGAAGCTATCCAAGCTCTTTCCCATGCAAAGTGAATACTAATCATACTGGCCCAGTGTCTCAGAAAAACTGATTTACAGCACTAACTTACTGGCAAAAATTCTTCCACTAAGAAACAGCACACTGAGGGACAAGAAGGAGTCCTTAGTTTACAAGCAAAACAACTGCTGTACTTTGCAGCCATAAAAATGTTTCTATAAAGCAGTCACATTTGTTATTGCAAAAGCAGGCCTGCAGAGCCCATACTATGTCCCACCAAAGAGAGTGCACCTTTTTGATTTTGCCTGGCACCTCACTCTGAATCACTCAGGCTGTAACAGAACTCTGTGTTTTTTCTCACCTTTTCTCAGGACTACTTGTTTAATGGAGTTAAGTACTTGTTGGAGACAACTCATTCTCATATTCTTGAGGACTGATGCTGTCACGACACACACAAGATGATGTGTACATATGTGCTACTTGTTCTCTGTCATCTGCCATGTAATTCTTTTCACCCTTCTGCCAAGACCTCAGCTTCACAGAATTTTATGTCATCTTAAAATAAGCATATTTGCTATGGATCAACACAGGCCAAAAGACACTCTCAAAAATATGACAAAAATATTACAAAAGTTCGGCCTTGTAAAAAGAATTTTGATCCAACTATGCAGACTTAATATCTCAGTGGTAATGTAATTTTAGTGGTAATGTAAAGGCCTATGCATCTGAAATGCATGGGGATATTTGGTCTCCTCCTTCAACAAAGTGCATTGGGAGAAAACAAATATTTACAGAATTACTGGGAGATGAAAAGATTTCTTGTTGATGGCTTAATGACCAGCATAAGTTATTAAAGCTGAAAAAGCCCTGAAACCTCCATGATTTGTAGTACTTAAAACCTGATTTTGTTGCCATAACATGATAAAATCTGCAGGAATTTTTCTTTCTAATTTTTGCTTGTTTACAACATGCTGCAGCTGGTTGGTTCTTTCTTACATTGCAGGGAAATCTTTCAAGTATGATAGTAGTTAACAAAAGTGAAATTTAAGAAAGTGCTTGTTCTGCTTTGATATTATGCCAGTTTTCCTCCCATAAAGTCTAAGGGATATTTACAGTCCTTAGCTTACTGTGAATCTTTATGGCCCAGTTCCAGCAAAAGAGAATATTAGGCTAAAAATACAGCTTCACAGATGTCTGGTATATCTAGGCAGCACTGGGAGGCAGCACATTTCTGTGGATAGGGCATACAAGTTGGGAGTCCATAAATGGGTGTTCTCTTTGCAGCTCTCCCATCAAATTATCATCAGGTTTCAGGAAAGCTGTGTTACCTTTCTGTCCTTCAACTTCCTGTATATGAAATTATGCTAATATAGCTCTTTAATTTTGTAGGACACTTTAATATGTACGGATAAGAAGGCAAAATTAGGGTCAAACATTTTCTGGAATTGTACCATAGGACCATCTAATCCTACTAATAAAAACTCCCAACCACTTCTGTGAGGGTTTTCTATCATTGCTACAGACAGAATTTCTAACCTGTAGAATACAGACTTAACCTGTGAATCAACTGTTTATAAAAATGTAGTGGATTTATTTCACAGAAGTGCTCTGTGGGAGTTTTAAAGGGGCAACATAAATTGCTAGGGAAAGTTGTTTGAGGTGATCATTCCCTTGGCACTGTAGTGACACCAGGAAGAGCCACAAAGGGCTCAGACCTGTCTCATGTGAGAGATGCTGGGACAGCAGGACCACCTGCATTCCCTTCCCTGTGTGCTTGTCCTGTCCCACAACGCCTACTGGCTGGCTGGACAAACGTGCATGTGTGTGTTTGTGGAAGCTTCTTGTGATCCTACTTTATTTGTAAAGGTTGGACACAATGGAATATAGGCCTGCAGGGAATCACTTAAATGAGCCCTGTCTCGCCGCAGTCAGTTCTGAATTTTTAGTTAGTGATTAAACCGCAGATGAATTATAGTGTATATGCCATACGGGTACAGAAAGGCTCATTAATTCTGGCAGTAATCAGTCTTGTTTGGCTCTACAATGCAGAAACAGTTGTGCTGAGGGTTCTAGAAGAATAATCTCTTTATTGCAATGAATATTAAAACAGCTGGTTGTTAATAAAATGATTGTCTACACCATATCTCTAAGAAAAAATTAATTCATGGAGATGAATCAGAGCTGTTGGAAAAATCTTCAGCATGCCTTTGGCATGTGCTAGATAAAATTTCTTGTCATTTAAGACACAGCACAGTTGTTTAACAGAAATTTAAGAGTCTTTGTATAAACACCATTCCTATTATAATATCAGTTTTGCTGAAATGTTTAAAAATGCAACAGTGGCACAACTTAGAAATATCAAAAATAATTCCCCATATGCCCTTGTCCTTTTAAAATAATTATTAAACCCAGATGGTCTTAGTATCTAAACAACCAGCCATCTTTGATCCATATCTTATACTTCTACAAGGAGGCACATGAAAAGACAGGGGGTAATGGGCACAAGTTGCTCCTGGGGAGATTCCGATTGGACACAAGAGGTAAAATTTTCCCCCATGAGGACAGTCAAACATTGGAATAGTCTCCCAAGGGAAGTGGTAGATTCCCCCACATTGGGCAGTTTTAAGTCTCAGCTTGACAGGGTGCTGAGCCATCTCATGTAAACTATAGTAGTACCTGGAAAAGTTGGACCAGATGATCCCTTCCAATCTGGCATTCTATGATTCTATCATTCTATTAGAAAATCAAGAGTAGTAAGACTACTGAAGTGATTAGCCAAAACACTCCAAAAAAGTTACAGCATGCAACAAGAACTGCCTTAGGCTTTGGCTTCAGAGACTGAAGAGCCTCAGCCTAGCCTCACAGAAAGGCTTGGCACTCCAGTGTTCCAACAGACCCCACCAAATGGACTTTCTTCTTCACATTTTTGTAATACCCTCTCAAGAAGGGCTTAACAAGACTGGGCACATGGATTTAATTCAGGAGAATGTCAGTTCAAAATCTTCATCTTATTTACATTGTACTTTTCATGGGCAAGTTTGAAACACAGAATTGATTTGAATCAGCTGCCTTTGTAATGTTGGCAAGCAGTGTAGCCTGGTAAGAACGGTTCTGTAGAGCAAAACAGTTGGTGCTGAGGACCTGGCATTCACACTGTACGTGTTTGGCGGAGGGGGGGCACAATTTTGGACCAGCTGTAATTCACAGTTTAGATGCTGTCTGGGAGTGCATCTTCCATTTATCTTCATCAGAAAGATAACCATTTTGTTCACCCTAAGACTTCTCTATTGTGTGAATCACAGCCTAGTAAATGGGGCTGATCTGAAGGAAAAATATAGTCCCACTGTGAACTAAAACACTAAAGTCAACACAGCCATTATCTCTGCAAACAGCCAAGTACAGTCTCATCCCACATTTCATCCTTTCAAGGGATGAAAAGATGTCATGGATAGCATCTGCCACACTCAGTGCTAACAATTTAAAAAGTAAGCATCTGCTCTCAGCTTAGACTTGATTCCCTCTATTGTAAATGAAAAGAGAGATGTCCCTGAAGAATTCTTTCTGCCTATTAATAGATGTTAGAAGACTATATATTAGAAGACATTAATAGATGTGATGACTGCACTCTAGAGGTGCTGCTATTTACTCTAAAGAAAACCTAGATAGACACTTTACACAGCATGCCTACTTTTGCACTTAAAGATGAGCAGAATCCCATCCTGTGTCTATAGGAACGAGACACTGGTAGCTTTGGTGATTACGGTGAGATGCATTTCTGCTATGACTGGCTATGATTCTAGAACTAAAATAGTTTTTAATTAACTGTAATTTCCCATACTTTGTATTTTGTAAAGGACAATCGGTAAAGAAGACTTTAGGTTTAAGTTACTCCTTTTTTTTGTATGTATGTGGTTTATGAAGGATCTGTCTTTTTTTGTTGTAGCTGTGTACCAATGATCTGAATGGAATCAGTGTTCAGATTAGGCTGAGGAATAACATCTTTCTTTAAGTATACAGACTTTTTTTTTTTTTTTTCCCAGAGGTGAATCTAAGGTGGTTGGTAACTTTGAGCTTCCCAGTGCTCCATCTGGATTCCTTTTTTTTTTTTTTTTTTTTCTTTTCATTATTACTTCCATGGTGAAATATTACAATTTTTTTTTGGTAGCTGCCAAACTGTTCTTTCAGAACTGCCTATCTCCATCTCTCCTTGCTGAAAATGTTACACATTTGGTACCACAGTTGTACTCTTAAAATTGCAGTATAGCCTACTGCACCTTAAGCCAAGGCTTCCTCTGCAAGCATTTCCAGGTCCCTCTAGTATTCTGATATATTCAGAGTTCAAAGGTCTCCTCCTAGCTAACTACAGAGACACACTAATTTATTCTGGTCTCTATATCTTAGGCTGTAAATCTTCAACATAGTGGTGTAACAAGTGTTTGATTGGTTTGCCAGTAGTACAGATTTTGCCACTTTAACTCACTGCTGTGCAACAGCAGGGCTATGACACAGAGAGACAAATCTGCAGAAATGTCTGGTCAGCTTCATCAGCACAGAAGCTTAGACACATTTGTGTGCTTCCAAAGTGACTTAATTGGTATTTGGCTTTTGTTCCTCTTAGATAGCACATAAATTCTCAATCTAACAGCCAATATTAGATGTAGCGATTTTGTGGGGAAAAAAAGGGAAGACCAAACCATAACGTCGCATGACAGATCACTAGCTTGGTCACTTGTGGGTTTGTTTGAAATGTAAGCTCTGAGGGAGGGCTGATGGAAAGGAACGTGACAGACAAATAGCTTCTAACCAGTGGAGAAGTCCAGAGCCTGATGCAAATGGCATGCATCAGTTTACAGCAGTGTGAAATCACTCTCACTGCATTTGGCCAGGACCCTGGCTGGCTTTTAAATAGACTCGAGCACAATATACATTGTTTTCCTGTCCACTACAGCTCTACATTCAACAAGGAAGGGCCCTCCTGTTTTAGGCACACAGGCAACATCCCACACATAATAAACAAGAACAATTATGCAAGTGAATTGTTTGCAGCCTTTGGATTTACTACTCCTCGATCTCTGCTGCTGTGATCATAGACCATGTTAGTGGGGCCCAGGGCATTCCAGGTAGCAACATTCTGTCAGAAAATGGTGTTCTGTTGAGCCACAATTGTTTTGTTCACAACATCTGAGATCTGACAAGCCTTTGCTAAGGCTAGTTACGTTTCACATAGGATATGTCCCAGGAGAGGTATGTTAGATGATGCAGGCTTCTAGCCTTGGACATTCATGTGTTTCACCTGAGATCTCCCCAGAGACAAACTGTAAGACTGCCAAGTTCAGTAAGAAATCCTGGAGTCTGCATAACTTTTGGAACTCAAACATTGGTTGTGGTCTGATTTAGACCAAAGTAAAATCAGAGAAAAATTAAATAACATGTGACCCAAAAAGCCCTGCTTTTCAGTCAGCTGTATCCCCAAAGATTTCCCTTTAAGAAGATTGTGCACAGTCCAGAAATCTTGGGAAACAATTGTGTAGCACAGAGAAAGGAGTGCACCTGTTTGGATTTGTGTTTAGCAGAAATAAAAAGTATGATACTTAATGGGAAAGGGAGTGTCCCATAGCAGAGCTTAGTAGGACCTCATATGGCGCAGAGTCAACATAAACATTGCTACAGGGACTGAAAACTAGCCTGGTAATTTTAAGCCATTATTTTAGGACACAGCAGAATTCCAGAAAGAGTTTGTAGGATCCACAGAATTGTTTAGCAGGTATGTCAGGTGAGGAGTCAAGACAAGATACAGTGTATTATCTTCCATAATGTCTTTCTTACAGGGTGATGCAACAACCAACTGTTAGAGAGACCAAGTATAGATGTAATGAAGTATACAAGTGCAAGGAGCCTTTGCTTACTAGAGCCTGGTTCTTGCACAGAACGTGAACTGCTGTAGAGTCTGTGCCTCATGGTGTTGATGTGAGCCACTCTAGAGGTGTGGGATAAAGTGCATCTCTGGCTCTGTTTCTCTTTTGTATAGGCTGGGAGACACAGCACTGATCATGCCTTCTGTATTCCCCAAAACCCTAGCTGTCTCTGGGTGTTCTTACAGCTGAGTGCACTGCCCCTTGGGCAGACCTGAATCTCAAATGCATCCACCTTTTCACTGCAGGGGCTATTGACCTGGGAGTTATGGCAACCACAAGTGAGGAAAGAGAGATGGTACAAGGATACCTACAGAAGTTAACTACAAGAAAGACATAGATGTGCTGGAGCATGTCCAAAAAAGAGCAACAAAGTCAGTGAAGGGTCTGGAGAACAAGTCTTATAAGGAGCAGCTGAGTGAACTTTAGTCTGGAGAAAGGAAGGCTTAGGGGAGACATTACTGCTCTCTACAAATACCTGAAAGGAGGTTGTAGCAAGGTGGGTGTTGGTCTCTTTTCCCAGGTTACAAGTGATAGAACACGAGGAAATGGCCTCAGGTTGTGCCAGGCGAAGTTTAGATTTGATATTAGGAAGAATTTTTTCACTAAAAGTGTTATCAAGCATTAGAACAGGCTGCCCAGGGAAGTGGCTGAGTCATCGTCCCTGGAGGGATTAGTGTAGACATGGCACTTAGGGACATAGTTCAGTGACAGACTTGGCAGTGTTAAATTATGGGTGAACTCCATGATCTTGAGGGTCTTTTCCAACATAAATGATTCTCTGATTCTATGATCAGAAAATTGAATGAGCCTGAGGCTAGTTAAATGTAGTCAAATGCAGTTGAGCACCCTTGAGACAAAATTATGAGATAACAGGTGTCAGAGGGCTATCTGGACCTGAAACTGAGTAAGATTTTGCAACAATTATAAAAAAAATGAGCCTGTGAACACTGTAAGGCAGCAGGCTAGTGACTGAAAACTTGTCACTTGGTCCCTCTACTGCGGCTGTGACCATACGTTGCGTGCAGTTGTAGGCTTGCTGATAAGAGAAATATGTCAACAGTTTGGCAAGATTTCAGAGAACAGGAGGGGGAAGGGGTTCCTTTTGGAGCTCAGGACTCTCAGGCTCTGTCCATGTCACTCTTGGCACTTTCTGAAAGTTTGGGACCTGAGGACCTTAAAAGGACTGAACCAAATTCTTCCTTAGGCTATTTCTAGATACAGAGGTGCAGGTTTGCAGCAGTCAACAAGCTCAGTAGAATGGCAGCAAAACTTGGCTCAAGCTTCTTCACATAAGTAAGTAGTAAATTAATGAGGTGAAGAGTATCCTGCTTCTCATATTTTTGGAAAACAAGTAAGGGTGATCCTGGTAAGTATGAGGAAGAGAAGTGGGAAATGGAAACACATAAGCCGGTCAAGTTAGTAAGAAAACAAATCCTTCTAGGATGCAGAATAAGTCCCAAGAGTCCTGTTATTAAAGTACTTTAAAAATAGAAGAGATTAAAAAATCAGCAATGCTACACTGAGAGAAAGTAGGGAACTGTAGATGTTCATCTTTGATTGCTATATTCAAAGAAATTGCCACAACTATGCTACTCCTACAACAGATTTTTTGCTTGACTAAAAAGTTAAAACCTCAGGATTTATTCTCATGGCTCTAACTTCAAATAGAGCTTCCTGGGTTTCAGGGTTTTTTCCTTCCTTTTCTAGGAAAAAAAAGGGAAAGCTCTCCTTAAACTCTCACTTTCTTCTACCCCTCTCCTTCCACCTGTGTGTAGAATCTGGATATTTAAGCTAGGTATTTAATTGGAATGTTTATCTGACAATGTTAGTAATGAAATCCATGAGCTCTGGCAGTCATATGAACTCAGCATTTTATAAAATGGGAAATTACGTAATCATTTCTAGTCTGAACAGCATCTGTCACTGAAATCTGTTTGTAGTACTTCTCACCACGAATACGCTCATCATAGATATGTTTATACTGATTCACAGAAAAATGTATCTCGTTAACTAATTCCCAGTATGGGATCAATAGATCGTTCATGCCCTCAAAGCAACTCTTAAAACTGTCGGAACTCTCTAACTGAAGTGAAACAACTCAGAAAGAGAAGGCAGTCAGTTACCATTCACAAGGAATTCAGTGCAGTGACTTTAAGCAGTAACCTTGTACATTAGTATTTATGATCATATGTTTTTTTTAAAATGGTTAAGTAGTTAAACTTGCTCAGGACCACCAATAACCACAAATAATAATAATAATGTTTCAGTCACAATTATATTTCGCTTTGACTATGGGGAAGAGAAAATAGAGATCCAAACTATTTCGTAATGTTTTGTGGAGGTTTATGTTAAAATCTATCTTTCGCCTTGCTCAAGGAACATGTAAATGTATGGTCTCAGAATACCTTTTTAAACAACTTCTCATAGAATATAGCAATATTCTAATTTATTTTCCCTTCTTCATCTTCACAGTACTATGTCATACATAGCAAACAGTTTATAATAGACATTTTTTTCTTTAATATTTGAAGTTTGGTGTCAGAAAATAATTTCTAATAAGGGGATGAACTGAAGAATCCCATCTTGCTGAATGAGCCTGTATCCAGCAGCCATTAGCTGGGACATACACAAACAAGAATATCAACCGGTGGCTTTGTCATGTGATCTCTTCCACTGCACATACAAATATAGAACATGACCATAAAAAGTAACAGAACATGCTCTCTGTGAAGTAATTTATTGCAGTTGATGCTAGATTGGTATGCCAGCTGGAATTACCTTCTCAGCTCCTATTTTCACATATACAGATAATAAAGGCTGTGCACTTGCAACCCATTCCAAATGAAAAAATATCAACATTATTAACAAGAAGCAAAACTCTGCAAAAGCAACTTCAACACACTTAACTGTTAAATAACGTTTGCTAGAGACTCTTAGCAGGAGTTAAGAGCTAAATGAATGCTAGGGCTTGAACATTTTTATAGAGGGGAAAAATACTGCTTTTTGTACAATATACATTTCTCTCTTTGCTGAGCACAATAACATTTAAGGATTATTGTACATATAGGAGCTTTCTTTTTGTTTGAATTCCTTATTCACTAGTTTGTGAGCTGTAAGAGCTGAGCTAATTTATTTTTCCAGGGCATTTTCCCCTCCCTCATTTTTGTTTTGTTGTTTTTTTTTAAAAGCACCATGTATGACATCCCAACATGACAGGAACTCAGTAAATCCCCTCAGTCTCCACACGGCTGTCTCTGAATGTCTACAAAGCTACTATGCCATAATCGCAACTCGCTGGCTCATTCACAGCTTTACATTATAAAGCAAACAGTCTAGACAGCTGAATGACAGAATTACTCTCTTTTCTCTTGCATTTATAGATATGCTGTCATCTTCATTTGCTTTTCTCTGCTCTGTGCATTCTGATACACTAATGATTAGCTTTCCTGTTTGGATTCCACAGTGACTCTGTGGCTCTAGGCTATAAATACAACCAGAGCCCAGATGACATCACATTAATAAGCTTCTGGGGTGCGTGGGGGAGGACCCCTGCTTCTTTCCTTCCCCTGGGTAAGCTGGTGATAACCAGCTTTTTCAAAATGGCTAACCAATGTGGCTTTACAATAGGATTCCCCCCCCCGCCCCGAGATAGAGATATAAAAAGCCTAGTGCCTGGAACCGTCACTCTCTGCAGTGGAAAATACTATTCAAGTGGCACAGAACAGGCAGCCTTCAATTATTTTCAGGTCTGTTTCCAGTAAAGTTGAAAGTATCATTGCAAAAAATAGATATGCAAAAAAGAGAAAAATAATGAACAACAACTTGTGATAGGATGCCTATAAAAATGTGTACCTAAAAGTCTTTATGTTAAAAAACCTCTTAAGTAACTGGAGTGGGTTTTTTCTCACTGAGAAAGAAACTTTAGTCTGTAATATTCCCATTATTTTAACTTTGGAATGATGGGTACAAACACACCATATGGCATTTCCTTGGTGCTAAAAGATAGATAGATAAATGTTAAAAGTATACTTTTTTGCTTTCCACAAGTTGCAGAAATCTATGCAAGCCTGATAACGTGCAACTAAGACATATGGATACACATGGCCAGTGCTGCTGATGTTTATTTGTTGCTTCTCTTAATGCTTCTCTGTTATTCTGTATTGCTGGAGAATGTCTTTTTACATCTGTTCTTTTCTTTTTTCTTTTCTTTTTTCTTTTTTTTCCTTCTTGTTTTTGTTGCTGTTTTTGCAATGAAAGTTTCTAAACTCTACAGTTGGAAAAAAATCTCAAAGCCTTGACTTGAGGCATGAAAGTTTTAAGGGTAAATGTGGGGAGAAGCCATTGCCGTTCTCACTTGAAAAGCAAATCACACTGATAGCACATTAGCATAGAGGCCCAACAGTGAGCCAGAGCTTCTACTCTTACCAGAGGTGGGACAATACCAACACTTCAGAATGTTGCATTACATTATGGGCCACCAGCAAATGTTCATTGGGGAGTATTTTGCCTGTGAGCACGAAGAGTTTTGTAGGCCACTGGGTGCAATAGTATTCACAGCCAATATGAGTGACTGCTTGAGGCCTGTACCAATGGGAATTTTCCCTGTTCTCTGAGATAAATGACCCACATTTACTCTCTGAGATCAGGAACAGCTGGAAAAACAACGGAACCCTCCTTGCTTGGAACTCTATAAATCTAAATTCTCACCTGGAATATCTGTGTGTGTTTTCTTTTTTCCTTGAATATTCTTGCCAATAAAATAGAAAAACTTACTTTGTGCCTCTAAGCACAACAGTGACAGCAAAATTTGAATGATTTATGCCAGTTACGGGAAGTTTTGACTTGAAAATATGGAGCTTAATGAACTATGGAGCAGGGAGGTAGTGGAATAAGACAATGCCATGGAGAGGCTGTGCTAGTGAGGTCTTCATTCTCTGCACACCTCAAGAAGGAAGGTTTGAGGGTGGTCCCACAGAAGGACTACATGATTGCTATTCCCTGAGGAATGATAGAGGGCTATCGGACTAAACCTTGTGTCTTCTAGAAACTGCAAATGAGATTTCCTAAGAAGTCCACAGCTTCCTTGAGCTTTCTAGTTGTGAGGGGAGGACTTAAATATTTGCCACTAAGTAAGTATATAAATCATCTTGATCAAACTTTTCATTTTCTTGAGAAAATGTTTTGCCTTCCTGCCAGAATTGGCCTAACCTGGACCTCAGCTTGGAGAATACTGAGTCTATGGGCCAGTATTGATTTTTCTCTCACTAGCTTATACCCTGACTTCAAGGTCTGTCATATAGCATCCCTGGTTGGGTAGCAAAAAACCATACTATTCCATGGCATCTCCAGCTTTCAGAGAAAACATTGATCCCACTTACAGCTATAAAGTGGTGACCTCCTTTGGTTTCTTCAATGAACTTATACATATATTAGTACAGGAAAGGTTCTTAACTCTGAACCATGGCTTTCTAATTATTACATCACCCTACTATTAAAACTGAAAGTGCACTGTATAATAACATGACAAATAAAAGAAAATGCAGGGATTGGTAACAACAGGGAACACAGTCTTTTTATTACACTGTATCTTGAAACTCTAGGTCACTTTTCTTACCTCTTGAGGCTCTTGACATTGAGATGCTAATACCAGGAAAGATCTCTGCGCCTGGAAAGCAGCACGTACCATCTCTGCCTGTAACAAAAGGAAGAATATAAATTAAACCTTAGCCTGTAACCTCCAATACCTCTTCTTGGCAGCTCAAAGTCAAGTATGACAGCTCAGATCTTTCTTGCTGCTTCTCATCTAAATCCTAGCAACACTGACTGGAAAAAATCTATTACACTACTTGCTCAGCTATATTTATTTTTAAATCTAAAGTTAAGCTCTCTGTCTTCTTCAGAGAGGAAATGAGTTGACATGCAGCCTTTGGTTATCATTTATAATATTACTCACAGAAAGATTTAATTTTAATACTTCAGAGAATGTTTAGGTATTTTAATGGTGGTATTTATACTCGAGTGCATGATAAGAGCATATTGCCACTGAGAATGGCAACCTGCAAACTTTCTGTTGAACCATAATTTAGGCTGTAGTGCTGTTTAAGAGTTAAGTTTGGCATATTTGCTGAGGGGCTGTGCTGTAATTCACTCCTTGCCTGTCCTCTGTGAGCAGACCCAAAAATCGATGGCCGTGAGAGATGGTGGCTGATGATTTTTTGGCAACTTTCCCCAAAGAATTCTAGAATTTGTGTTAAAGCTGAATATGATAGCATGTTTACATGCCAACAATGTGGATGGGAGGTAAACCTCTACTGTTTCCTACTGTTTAAATTCCTGGTCATTTTTGGTTTTTTGAACATTGCGCATTTTCTGTACATTATGCATTATGTACATTGATTAGAATCTAATCACTATGCCAGTCACACCTATACCTCATTCAAGTGGATGAGTAGTGACTAGGAGAAAGCATTAGTGGTATAGAAAAGAACTATTCACAACTAGTATATACTGCTAAAAAAAACCCAAACCAAACCAAATGCTATTAAGTTAATCTAATATGAATAGGTACATTTATAATGATTTTGTGAAAGGTGGGGAAGCTCATGTTGTTTTTCCTTGGGGTTTCTTCAATCAAAAAAGAAAACAAGGAATTTTTTTGTAGAGGCCCATGTGGATGCAACTTAAAATACTTAAAAGTAGGGAAATTTGAAGTTGTAGCAAAGTAAAACAGCCAAATTATGTTTATTCATCTTAAAATGTGATGGCATGAACAAAACATAATCTGTTAGGAGAAAATTTACTGCAAGGAAGATGACAAAAGAGGCCCAACTTGGACAGTACTTGGGGGGAAGGGGATATTATGGTATGACAGGCTGAGATTTGGAAGAGGGTAATCATCTCTATAAATAGATAAAGAAATAAATAAGAAGGGAAATTGTGTGAGCATAGGGGGCTTATATTTTCCAGACATAGACATAAATATCATGAATAATAGCAAGGTTTAGATATTCTTAGACATTTCAGAAGACTGACTTTTTGGTACAGAAATTCATAAAACAACAAAGTGTGTGCTATTTTAAGCTTAAGTTTTTCTGTGTGTGATGGGGATTTTACAGAACAGCTGACCAAAACCTAATGTTCTAGGAGGAAGTGGTTATGAATGGACTTGATTCTCCTTAAATTGCAAGATCAAAAAAAAAAATAATCTATAGCTAAGGGTTGGTATTTTAGAATGGCAAATTTTTAGAAAACATAAAAATCAATGAATGAATATGACTGGCCTGAGGAACTTAACGATCTAAATGAAGGAAAGGATGGATTTACCTTAAGAATGGAAATAATCTATGCATGCTGTGCAGGAGGGAGAAACTGTAGGAAACGGTTAGAGTCTCTGAATGAACTAACAACTAAAGCAAGACAATAAGAATAGGTACAAAACTCAATGAGTAAGAACAGGCCTTTATTATCAAGGAGGACATTCTTTCAGGTAATATAAGATATGGAATCAAAGGAATGATGGGTACAGACATGTTGAACTGTGCCTTTCACAGCCACACACACAAAGAAAAAAACAAACAAAAAAACCCTCAAACCAAACCAAAAACCCAGAGCTGTATTTTTTAAATTTTTCTTTTAGCTACTGGAACAATAGAGAAATAAAGCAAAGAAGTGAAGCCATGGCAGTGACCTGAAGGGTAAGTTGGGCATACTACATTATTCTTGATGTTTAGCTTACCTGTTGTTGAATAAATGCCTTCCCCCAATTTCAAGGAAGTTGATGTACAGGAAGATATTGAAAGAACAGATAAAGGAGAATGATGATAAATCAATGGGAATTACATAATTTCAAAGGGAAGTAAAATATATGTAGCTTAGTGTGACAAAATCATTGGGTTCATATTATCCTTGTTCTAGAGTACTGAAGAAAATGGTAGATGGAAGCACAAGTAAAGAAGGTTTTAAATATTTATCATTTGGAGTTAGTACCAGATGACAGAAGTATGCACTGATGGAGTAGGCTATAGATTCTATATATATATTCTATATATATATATATTCTATATATATATTCTATATATATATCTATATTCTATATATAGAATCATAGAATCATAGAATCATTAAGTTTGGAAGGGACCTTAAAGATCATTAGGTTCCAACCCCCCTGCCATGAACAGGGAGCCCTACCACTAGATCAGGTTGCACAAAACCTCATCCAACCTGGCCTTGAAAACCTCCAGGGATGGGGCATCAACAGCCTCCCTGGGCAACCCATTCCAGTTCCTCATCACTCTTATAGTTTCTTCCTAATATCTAACCTAAATCTCCCCTCTCTCAGTTTAAAGCCATTACCCCTTGTCCTATCACTACCTTCTCTGATGAAAAGCCCCTCCCCAGCTTTCCTGTAGCCCCTTTCAGGTACTGGGAGGCTGCTATAAGGTCTCCCCAGAGCCTTCTCTTCTCTAGGCTGAACAGCCCCAACTCTCTTAGCCTGTCTTCACAGCAGAGGTGCTCCAGCCCTTTGATCATCTTGGTGGCCCTTCTCTGGATCCTCTCCAAAAGGTCTATATCCTTCTTGTGCTGAGGACACCAGAACTGTACACAGCACTCCAGGTGGGGTCTCACCAGAGCAGAGCAGAGGGGCAGAATCACCTCCATGGCCCTGCTGGCCACACTTCTTTTGATGCAGCCCAGGATGTTTTTGGCTCTCTGGGCTCCAGCACACACTGGTGGTTCATGTCAAGCTTCTCATCACCTACCACCCCCAAGTGCTTCTCCTCAGGACTGCTCTCCAGCCATTCTCCCCCCAGCCTGTATTTGTGCCTGGGGTTGTGCTGACCCAGGTGCAGGACCTTGCACTTGGCCTTGTTGAACTTCATGAGGTTGGCACTGGCCCACCTCTCCAGCCTGTCAAGGTCCCTCTGGATGTCATCCCTTCCCTCTTGGGTGTCAACCCCACCACACAGCTTGGTGTCATCAGCAAACTTGCTGAGGATACACTCAGTTCCACTGTCCATGTCTCCAACAAAGCTGTTAGACAGCACTGGTCCCAATACTGACCCCTGAGGGACACCACTCATCACCTGCCTCCACTTGGATGCTGAACCACTGACCACAACACTCTGGGTGCAGCCATCCAGCCAATTTTTTATCCACCGAGCAGTTCATCTGTCAAATCCATGCCTTGTGTAATCTGGAGACCAGGATGTCATGTGGGACAGTGTCAAATGCTTTGCACAAATCCAGGTAGATGACATCAGTTGCTCTGCCACCATCCACCATCTCTGTAGCCTTGTCACAGAAGGTCACCAGATTGGTCAGGCATGACTTGCCCTTAGTGAAGCCATGTTGGCTGTCACCAATCACATCCTTATTTTCCATGTGCCTTAGCAGACTTTCCAGGAGGATCTGCTCCATGACCTTGCCAGGCACAGAGGTGAGACTGACCGGCCTGTAGTTCCCTGGGTTTTCCTTTTTCCCTTTTAAAAAACAGGGGCTATATTCCCTTTTTTCCAATCAGCAGGAACCTCACCAGACTGCCATGACCTCTCAAATATGATGGACAGAGGCTAAGCAATTTCATCTACCAGCTCCCTCAGGACCCATGGGTGAATCCCATCAGGTCCCATAGATTTATGCATCTTCAGGTTCTTTAGATGGTCACAAACCTGCTTTACTCCTACAGTGGGGGGTAATTCATTCTCCCAGTTCCTGCTTTCACCTGTTGTGGCCTTTGTGTTGAGGCTGGAGCACTTGCCAGAGAAGACTGAAGCAACAAAGTCATTGTGGACCTCAGTCTTCTCAATATCCTGTGTTACTACCTTGCCTCTTTCCTTCAGGAGAGACCCTACACTCTCCTTGGATGTCCTTTTCTCCCCAACATACCTAAAAAAGCTTTTCTTAGTGTTCTTAACATCCCTGGTGAGATTTAATTCTAGCAGGGATCTGGCTTTCCTAACCTGATCCCTAGCTGCCCGAGAAGATGGGGAAAGAGTATGTCAAGTGATTTCATGGCTGTTAGTTTGAATTCATCACTGTGCACATTTGGAATGGATTTGAAACAAGTGATTAAAAGCACATATGAGAATTAAAAATGGGAGAAATTACAATGGGATTATTGGTGGTTAAAATAATTACTTTTTGGGATTGTTTTGAGTTCTCAGTTTCATAGACAAGGAGAATATATCAGATCTAGTATATTTAGATAATATAAGAAATGCTAATTGTGGGTCCTCATAGAAAACTCATTCTTTAAGTGCAAATCATGCAAATTAATATAAAAACTCTTGAACTAGATAAGAAGCTGGATCAATGGAGACAACAATCAGGTGTATTACAGGTGGTGTTATTTGAGAGGAGGAAAGTTGCCAATTGTGTTTCTCAGGGATTAGTTTTAGGAACCATCAATATGCTTATTAGTGTCCCAAGACCAAGAATTAGGTGTGCACTCTTAAAATTAATGGTCAAAGCAAAGATAGGAGGTTTTGATATTGTTGAGAAGGACTCATCTCTTGAGAAGAGCAAGACAACTTTGTTGGCACAGCTAATATGAATAAAATGCGGAGGACTGGAAAATGCAAGTATAAAAGAAGCCAGGAAGGTGCTTTGTGAGAAGCGCTTATGCAGTTCTACAATGGATGTGGTAAAATATTTTTAGCAGAGCTACAGAAGTGTTAGTACTGTGGGAGATGACCTCCTCTGGAATTCTGTGTAAAGCAGGAGTCATCTGTGTAAAATTATGATCAGCATAAATCAGAATCGATGCAGAAAAAACCCTACTCGGATGTTTAGAACCATGAGTATCTGTCATATAAAGATAAAATTTTAAAGTTTCACTTGTTTTGCTTAGCAACACAGTGGGTGAAGCAGATGATGACTTTCTCATGTGGAATGTGCATATAACAGAGAAGGAAGAAAATGGTAGTGTCAGCACATGATCACCAGCCTGTATACTGGGTCATGTGTAATCAGTCTCAAATTTAAAATATTTCCACCTGTCCAAAAAGTAAAGTTCAGAAGGCATTTTCAAAATTCCTACAAAGAACTAGCATTATTTTAAGGCACAGCTTTAAATGCTGATCAAGCATATCATAAAACATGAGCAAAGTGCTCTTAGATATATAAAATTAAGCTTGTTTTGTGTATTCTTGAACATATACTGAGCTGAAAGAATCAATTATGTTTCAAAAATGTGTCTGGTGCTTTGTTTATACTGCATTAAATCTGCACTTTTGGGTTCCAACTGGTCACTCATGGAGGCTCAGGAGGACGTTTTTCTCCACTCAGAGCAGAAAGTAAAAACTGGTTTCTTGTCTGATTTTGAATGTTGCATGATGTACACTGATATTCCTAAAAGACTGACATTCCTTGAGTATGCCTCATATATGCGTCTTGCTCATCTGATCAACGTTAAAACTATTGTTGGATGTGGAATCAGGGTGTACTTCTCCTCCAGACACGTATTACTTGTTTATGTTTATTGCTTCTTCTCCTCTACTGCCAAGTGTGGCAAAGGCCACTTTCTCAAAATGCCTGGGAGCTGTCTTAAAGAAATCTTATGCTACTGAGGGCACTTAATCCATTGGTAAGAGTCTTTGAGTTACTGCTGGTGCATTAAAGGTGTGGGGGTTTGCATTTTCTTGTTGTCCTAAATTTATTATATGATGTTGGAAACATTCAGTGGTCAGTGGACTAGCTATTGATTGCAAGGCTTGTGTTGTATGCCCAAAATTTATCCAGCCTCAAAAGCTTTTGGTTGTGTAAGAATCAGAGCACTTGAATCTCTCACCTTTGAATTTCCATCTTAGCAATGGATCATGATAACATGATTTTTTGCATTCTAAAGGCAGAATTTTATGAGGCAGCTGCCATAGCTACTTCCTCCTTTCTCCAACAGCATTGAAAACGGTTTTGTGAGTCTCGCTATTTCCAAGCAGGTGGTACTTCTTCCCATGCATCCCATCAAAGTAACAGAAGAGCTTCTCTTCATTAAGAATGCATTGGTTCAGTCTATCACCATTCCAGTTCTCTCTTGTAGTCTTTGAAATGTGACACTTCATTGCTACCTCCTTCTATTTAGCAGACAGGCTGTGTAACTAAGCAGACAGGACTATTTTTTACAGGGAGATGACTCTTTCATTAGACCCCCATATCCAGTGAAGACTAATGAGTGAAAATGGACGGGGGGGGGATTTTTCTCAACAACTGGTGTGGCTCAGCCAAAAGATTGCCAGAGAATAAATCAGCTGAAACTCTTTCAGTTAGAATGAATGACAGTAATGAAGCCTGAGTATCCAAATGCAAGGGAAACAGGAGTAAATTTATCAGAGTAGACTTGCACACATCTATCTGCAGATAGAAATGGACATAATTTGCAGCAACAGATAAGTGACATCTAAAATGTTTGGGTAATCCCTTTGGAATTCTTGGGATTATGCATGGGCACAGCAATCATCAGACAGATTCGTCACCTGAGATATGAATATTTTGAAGGAATCAAGTTCCTTAAAGCATTTCCTACTTTGCTTTTAGCAGTTTGTGCTGGAGGTTGGAGGAGACGCTGTGCCTGTGGGCCTGAATGCTGGGATGGTGGCATTCCATTCACCACCTCCGTTTCTCCATCAGTAAAGTGTGGAATAAGGTGTCTTAAGCCCTTATCTCAGGTGTGTTTGATAGCTGATTTAGGTGACTGATATGGTTGGAAGAGCCGAAGTATGACAGGTATGCAATGTCAGCCCAGTTCCATGCCTGTTGAAGCCTGTGGCTACAGTAAGTGACCTCTTTGTCACCAAGGCAGAAACAGCACAGATGGGCTTCTTTGCACTTCAGCCTGCAGAAGTCAGTGGAGGAATCATACATATTTAGAAAACATCTTAATAATAGCAACTGGCTTAACCTTCTCTGTCACAATATAATGCCAACTTTTGATATTTCCCAGGAGCCACTGCTTGAAAATTGCTAGAGGCTCTGTGAGAGATGTCTAATGACCTGTTTGAAGTAGCATGGGCATTGATTCCACCTGAACTTGCACTGTTTCAGACTGAGTAGACATAAATGCACTGAATGTGAAGCTTAAACTACTGGTTTGCTCTGGTGAAGTTCAGCTCTCCAGAGCAGATGTGACTTTAGCATCTGTCTCTTTCTCATTTTAAATGTTTGATTCAATCTAAGTTTTCCATCACTCTGGTATCCAAGCACTAATAAATGTAAGTATAAATATAAATATTATTTATGTGACAACAGTTGGCAAGCTACAAGAAACAGGCACAAGGTTAAAAGTAAATTCAGTCTTTGGAAAAAAACCCAAACACTAAATAGAAGTATGAGGAACAAACATAGGATTTCATAATGAAATTTAGTCAAGAAAATTACCCTATTGACCTGGTAATATTAAATTTGTCAAATTTTATTATACTTAATAACATATTTCCTCAGAGTCATAGCATTGAAAAGCATAATGTAAATATCAGAATCCACTAGACTTCTGTTGTTGGAGAATAATATACATCATATATACACTGCATATATATATATACACATACTCTAACATCAATGATGTTCATTTGCAAATCAAAATACAGATCTATATACAGTTTGGATTTCTAAAATATACCTAATTACTTTATTCTGAACAAAACAGTAAAGAGGACATGAGGGAAAAGAATTGGGATTTAGTAGCCCAGAGTTGTAATCACAAGTTTCTGTGGAAATAATTTCAGGTCCCTTGGGTCTAGCAAAAGACACAATGACTGACAGCAAATGACAACTACAGATGGAGCTTCACTGTTATGAGCAAAGACTCCAGTCTTTCTCTAAAAGGGACAATTCTGCCAGAGGAAGAGAAACAGTTTGTCTTTTACATTATGCTTTCAAGAGCCTCCCCAAAGTGAAGCGGTGAAGTGGCTCGTGGCTTGAAGCAAGAAATGGAAAAGGAATGGAGTTTAGATTAAGTATGGGGCTGCCATAGAAACTATCCAGGCCAGCTGAGAAGACATTATTTATTTTGTGCAGCTAATTGGCTGATAGAGATTTTTTTTAAAACTGGGCCAAATGCTGAAGAGTCAGTGGCAGTTTTCCAAACAGAGCACTTTTTATACTGGAAAAGGAAAAAAAGAAAAAAACCCTGTCACCTTTCCCTTACTGATCCATGCAGAAAACAGGGTTGAAATTCTAGTCAAACTTGAAGTCAATGGGAGATTTGCCATTGATTTTGATAAAGCCAGACACCACCCCAGATATTTCATTTTCTGTTTTCAGACAGATACATTTGACTACCACTAATCAGCTGTCCTCTCTTAGTGGTTTGTTTGTGTGTGTGTTTTCCAGCCTCCATGGCTATGTCTATATTAGGGAGTTTTTGCTAAAATTTCTCAGCACTGCTGCTGCCTGTCCAGTACCAATCTAAGCTTAGATCAGTGCTGGTCTCTCTAGCTGTTTATATCTGCTAGTGTATTAAACATTGTGTCATTTAACTGTGCACAGCGCTAGCCAAAGGTACTTATCTGTTATGTCAGACTAGCATCCATATCTAGGTTCATTAAGTTTACCTTCTAGAAGGCTTGACTGCGACTTAAACCACCCAGAGCTCTTACCTCTGGTGGAGCTCAATCCATATTGGTCTTAAAGATTTTTCAGTGCTGATGGTATAGGACAGATAGAATTGTTGGGGGTAAACTGTTGCTGCCACTTTACTTCTCTGTATGAAACACGAACTGTACAAATGTACTGGAGTAAAGGGGTATTTAAAGCCATGATAATTGCTTTTACATTATTTACAAAATTGCTGCCTTGGATGAAGAATATACAGGTTCTGCATCTTTTGCATCAATAAAATTTGCCCCAATGTTCCAGAATCTCCTCTGAGCTCTGCCAGTTTTGAGTGACATGAGTTGTTCTGATTGATCTAGAGGGATTGTTAACTTTGAAATGTAATTAATACTATTTAAATGTAAGCTTTCTAAAATAATTAATTATTAATGTTGGTAGCGGAAGCAGTCAGTTATTTTGTTAATCTGTCATTGTTTCAAATAGATATGAGTATTTGGCTGGAGGGCCACTGCAGCTACTGATTACTGCCAAGTGAAGCAGTAGGGTATCATATTCTTCCAAAACATCTCTAATAACCTGCACCCACCAGAGAAGAAGAGCAAGCCCAGACCAAAGCTCTTGACTAGCTGATGCTCTCCTAAAGCTTGGGCTGCTTTTGTCTTCCAGATTCACAAATTCTTCATCAATCTCTTCTACAAAAGCCCAAAATCAGCAACTCTCTTGATCTCTGTTAATTTTAAATTTCACATTGATGTTCCAAAAATGGATGCAGTATATTGATAGTTAGGGATTCCAGGAGGTTCAGCATAGAAAAATACTGAGAATTGTGTGCAAAAATAAATAGTCCAGACATTATTGAGATGTGGTTTATTTACAAACTAAAGGGTTGGGTTTTTTTAATACCTTTCTTTTCTGAACAGTTTTGAAAATGTTCAAGAATTCAAGTTTGCCATTTACATTGCAGACTGCTGTTTTCTGCAAAGAGTCAGGGACCTGCTGGAGATTTCAAAGCTGTCTCATTGCACAGTTGTGAATCTACATTTAAAGGCTTCCACATCAGTAGAAGGTGCTATTGGCACACTGAACACATGGTCTTCCAGTCTTTGGGGTTTATCTACAGACTGGGCCTCCCCAGAACTGATGGTCAGCATTTGTGCTGTCATGTTCTGTCTTTATAATAGGTAATTAGTGGTAATCACAGAAACAAACAGCTGATTTAAACAGGCAAACATCCTAAGAACAAAGATAAAATCATCATGAGAACAATCTGCTTCTCTTCAGAGCAGAGGATTCATCACTAAAATCTATACCACCATTGTTGGTTGGAGTGTCTAATAATCAAATATTGTGACAGTATATTCTATGAGCTTTACATATGAGTAACAGCAAATAGTGACCAGTAGGTTTTAACCTGCCCCCAGGTTGTCCCCAGGGCTCCTGAGGTGAAAGGCTAACACTATGAAAGACAACTCTGGAAAGTATTCAGTTTTCCTGGGGAAATTAATCTAACTAATGACATTATGGGAATATCCTTTGTATCACATGTCAAATGTTATGCCATGACAAAGCTGTAATTTTTTTGGAAGCAGCATTAGGGACTGTAGGTAGAAAGCACCCCAACCAGCACAGGCATTTATGGAAGTTAGCTCCAATCTTCCTGGGAGAGCTCTTATAGCTCTTCATCCTGATTAACCTAAAAAAACAAGCATTTTTATGCTTGGGATGGGAAAGGATAAGCAGCGCAGCTCAGGATTTCATTAAAGAGCAGAAGCTGTGGTAAATTAAAGTTTCACAGACTTCCAAAGCTTCTAGTTTATTACTATTACTTGGAGCTACATTTTGTATGTCTGAAAGCATGCATTACTACTTTAAATAAATAGGAACTACATACAATGTAGTGAATAGATGAAAGTCCAAACTTTCGCTACTGTCAAGATCAATCCTTTTTAAAATTCAGGGGGTTTTTTTGTTGGTGTTTTGTTGTTTTGTTTTTTTTCCCCACGGACACGTGAGTTCAGAATTCTTTGGAGGGCCTGGTTGCCCTCCATTTTTATTTGCGGAGAGACCTCATTTCCCTGAGAAAAGGCAAACCTACATTTCCTATCTATAAGCCAGCATATCAAACAACCAGAGAGATCTCAGGGACCTGCAGGTCTTGTAGTCATCTGTATAAACATGCTTTTGCCTGCACCAGCTGCAAACACTCCAGTTGTTTCTCTGAGGGGCTGTTTTGCCCCTGAGGTCTGCTGCTAGGCAGTCCCACTCTGTCCCCAACAACTCCCTCAGAAGCAGTTCCCAGTGAAGGTTCCAATGCATGCTGGGGAAATATCAGAAAAGTCTTTAGGATTTTACAGGCTTTAGGATGTCGTTCATGTGTCCCTGATTTAACAAACAGAAGTTCTACAAATGTCAGATGCTATGTCTGTAAATTACTGTTACAGCACTTGTTGAGGTATGGTGTCAGGTGTTCACTGGGCACCCTACTGAGCAGCTGATTTCTTGACTTTCTTTGTCTGACAAATGCCAAATTCCCTGATATAAAGTCTGGAGAACCATCCATTTCTGAGAAACTGCAGTGTCTTTAGAGAGAGAGCTTGGATAAATAGACTCTTATCTTGAAATGGCTTTGTGTATGTTCTGCCTCTCACACACTTCAGGAAAACTAGTGACGTTGCCCACCTCGTTCTACAAGTAACTACCACTGCCCTCCATGAAAGCAACTCAAAGGCTACTTTCTGGCACTCAAAGTCCCAGAATCTGTCTCCTTTTCAACTTCACTTCCACTTTCATTACCTTGGAAGAATCCCAGACCACAACCAAAATGTGCTAACATGGAAGGAGGTTCAAAGCTTAAAGGTGACAAATATATAATGATATTTAAGGTTTCTTCCCACCTGAACCATACTTTCCTTTTCAGAACTTCTAGATGCCAAAATCCCACATTTACTTGGAGAGGGGGCCTCAGCCTCTCTCAAAGACAAGGTAGTTATCCACATGCAGAAGGATGTGATTGAAAAGTGGATTGGATGTAAGGTGTTTTTTTAAACAGAGTATGTATTAAAACAACAAGAAAGAAATCTTTCAGCATCAAAGATCTACATCAAGATCCTAAACCAGTCTTTTTATTATAGTTCTGGGACTTACAATAAAACATACTATTAAACTTATGAAACAAAATAGCAAAAATGAAACTGCTTTGCAGTTCAGATTAATTATGAAAGTATATGGTTCTATTTGTGGATGTCAGTAGACTAAGAGAAATTAGGAGTGACAGTGACATGGTTTAATCCATCCTAATGGACTCTTCAATATTCAGAAATCTGGCGGTATTGATCACGCAATTCATACTGAATAAAAAGAGGCAGAACACATTTGTGGCCACATTCTACCCTCATCACTCCTGACAGCACTTCCAGCTTATTTAAAACAACATTCAAACTGCACACTGGTTTCCCTTGTGGCTTAATTCTCATTATTCACTGAACTCCTTTTTACTAGAAACTGACTGAAGAGCCAGATTCTGAGCTCATTGTTTGGTTTTTTGCTGACTACAATGAACAGCTTTCTCAGTTTCCAAGCCCAGCATTTCTATACACTCAAAACAGTTGCAACCATCAACTAGCAAAATAAAAGCAAGTTAGGGATGGGGAAGCAGAATGAGTGAAAAGAGTGTGCACGTGCTTTTCAGAAAGAACGGGACTGAAAATTAATGAAAGACTTACTCATAGCCTACAGAAACAAATGACATCAATCCAGCATTGGAGATGTGTGTCCCAAACCAGAAAAAAACGTAATAAGAATAATAATAAAAAAGAACATTAATGGATTTCTCAGCTTGAAATAAATGGGCTTAAATAGTGTTACTAGTCCAACATTCCAGTAAAGAGAATTTTCAGTCACAAGAAGTTCGTGCTAATGACAAAAACAGGGATACTGTCTCTCTGCTCCTCTGTCTTGGTTTTCCTAATGGATCAAGGTAGTTTAATTTGCCAGTGGTTCACTGGAGATTACTGTTGTTAGAACCACAGGCCTCACTGCTCTGAGACTGAGTGCCAGAGATGACTGCCACCTATGCCCTCCCAACCCTGGACTGCTTTGAATCATAGAGGAAAGGAAAAAAGTCCAATGACCTTATCAAGGTTTCCTTGCGGACCTTGGATTGGTGCCAACCCCATGTCTCCAGTACTCCCTAATAAGTTTCTCCCTTCCTCACACTGGCAAGAGACCTATGCCATGACTTTGCAACAGGCTCGCTGAGACACACTGTGTTTGAGGCTGAGTGCACCTGGTCCACACACCAAAGCTCATTGAGCTAGCTGATTTAGCCCTGTAATTTTATCACCTTATGAGTTTTGCTTAAGCTGACACAGTGGTTTTCAACCTGTGGGACAATTATGCCTCTAGGTCTATACACTACTATTTCTGGAAGGCCACCAAGAAAAGCAGGTTTCCTGTCAGGAGCCTCGAATTTGCTCTTAAAGGGTTTTTTAGAGGATAGCAAAATTATCAGGGGTTAGAGCATACGATCAGTTCTGATTTAGACTTCGAATGGCTGAAAATATAATGTATGCCTTAAATTCTCCAATGGACCTTAAATCTAGTCTGAACAATGGATGTTATTCTGAATTCATATACTCAATTAAAGACCCCTTCAACGACTGGATTTTTTTTCATATCAGCAAGTTATCTTTTAACATTTTCTTGGACAAACATGATGGGAGTTTTCTTTGGTTTCCCACTGCATATAAGATTTCCCATTCAAATAATTCTTATACCTTTTTCCTGGCATCCTCTGGAGATCAGAAAATTCCATTGTACTGGGTAACCACATAAAGATATAATCCCTGCTTTTATGAGAAAACAGTTTTAGACCCTTAACCTAAAAACAGTCCCTGATCAACTTGGTTACTTTGAAATCAACATAGCTGCTTATGGGTTTGCTCAGGAACTACTCCATATTCAAAGAAGCCCTATACAAACAGGTTATGAAGAACTGTTGACAGCCTTGACTGCTTGCTTCTGAATTCTTAAGCTTCTGGCTGAGGGAATGCCATATGGAATGTTCTCATTACATGTTCCCACCCCCACCACCCTAAATATACAGGTGGATGTTTCTCGTGCCAGAACAACACAACTGAATGCCCAGTACTGGCCACCATGGCACGTGTTTTTCAATAGAGTCTGTTTGACTTTTGTCTCTTCCTTGCCTTTTTAATTAAGAAGAAAAGCAAGTGGTATTTACTGCAATGTCAGTACCAAGAAAGTAACAGTCTGATCCAGCTCCCATCAAAAGTAATGGAAAAGCTCCCTCTCTTTCGGGGGGTGTAGTTCTGGACTTGCAATGGGCAGGTTCTTCATGCTCAGGAGCCAACCAGGTGTCTTACAGTCAGACAGGTCCAACCACATCTCCACCCCCCTGCACCTGACTCCACAAATCCTGCTTGTTTTGAAAGCCAGATCTAATCCCTAGGCCACAAGTGAAGAGGTCTTTTTTGGAACAGAGCAATCAAAAGCCGTAAAGCTCCAAAAATTTATACTTTTTAATTAATTATCCAGTTGGGTACATTGTATGTATTTCGTTTCCATCCTTCTTGTCATATTAAAGCAAACTTTATTGCTTATGTTACGAAGTATCTCGTAGTATACATGCAGGGGAAGAAATATAGCTGAATTAGCACTATAAAGTCAATCCAAGGTTGCTTTTTTGGTTGATGATTATTTGTTTTGTATTTTTTTACTTTTGGTGGATAGCAGTACTGCTTTCTACACTTAGTCTCTTTCTTTCAGCTGGCCTGGAGGACCTCTGCTATAAAGACAGGCTAAGAGAATTGGGGCTGTTTAGCCTGGAGAAGAGAAGGCTCTGGGGAGACCTTATAGCAGCCTTCCAGTACTTGAAAGGGGCTACAGGAAAGCTGGGGAGGGGCTTTTCATCAGAGAAGATAGTGATAGGACATGGGGTAATGGCTTTAAACTGAGAGAGGGGAGATTTAGGTTAGATATTGGGAAGAAATTATTCACTATAGGGGTGGTGAGGAACTGGAATGGGTTGCCCAGGGAGGTTGTTGATGCCTCATCCCTGGAGGTTTTTAAGGCCAGGTTGGACGAGGTTTTCTGCAACCTGATCTAGTGGCAGTGTTCCCTGCTCATGGCAGGGGGGTTGGAACTTGATGATCTTTAAGGTCCCTTCCAACCTTAATGATTCTATGATTCTGTGAGTGCATTTTGTATGCTATTAAAAATGTTTGTATTTTTATTCTTTTTTATGTATTCTGTTTTTTCCAGTCCTGTGATAGATACTTAGTTTGGTGTTTATTTCATGTAGCACAAAATACCTATCACAGAATGCAAAGGCAGCCTGACAGCAAGCTTCTCTTTGGGCATGTTGACATCATCCTCCTCTCTGAGCTCTAATTCAACTTTCAACACAATGCCTAAAACCACACAGCCTCTGGGCACAAAAGATGGACACGAGAGTACACTTGTGCATTCTGTTGCCCTGTAAGCAAATTGCCTTGTTAATGAGGAATCAGTCAAATAATGGGTTTGATAGTCTGTGTTTAGATTAGGTAAGGTAAAGTGCAGAAGTGTTTTTTGGTGTAGCACAGACAGAAGCACGTCCTGTTCAGAGTTCAGGGCCATGAATGCTATTGACTTCAATATCTCTGACAAGAAAAGACAAAGATACAGCTATTTCATATGTAATAACCACTCTTTGGAAAAAATGAGGAAGGCAGGATTTTTTAACTGCACCGACAGGCCAAAGTGGAGCTGCACTTTGTAAAGTGCATATATACCTCCTAAAAGATAACTCCTGCTTTCAGCTGTCTGTCTGTATTTACATGGATTATGTCTGGAAGGAGGAGAGGAGAATGCTATTTTTTTCATGTAACAGATAAGGAAAAGAAACTGGGGGTATGTGCATACAAACAATGCTTATGGGGTGAATTCCCCTGCTCACAATGATAACAAATCAGTGCATGCACACAGAGAACCTCTGCAGATTTGATAACGTGATGTGTGATGTGAATTGCTGCTTTGTGCTATCTTGTGCCAGTAGTTACACCTGTAATGAACTGTATGTAAACTCTCTCTCAATAAATAGCAAGCTAACCTACAGTGTTTTTTTTTTTTTCTGAATGCAACAAACCCACAATCTAGTTGGTTTTCTGTCTGGGCTCTGCCTTTCAGCAACATCTAAGTTGATGGAAGAGAGAAGGGAAAAGATATCTGTACTTCTACAACTTTCCTTTCCAAGCTAAATAGCTTGGATGAGAGAGGAGGGAACATAACTGAATCACTCAGACAATCTGTTCTTTCAACGGGTGGGGTTAGGAGGTTAAAAGATTTTTACAAATAAACAATTAAAAAAGGCAAGTATTAGTTTACGTATTTGACGGGAAGGCTGTAATTCTGCTCTGCTCTGTACTACATAAAATATGGAAATTTTATGTTATCTGTCCTTCTTTTGAAGAACTAGTACATTCTCTTCTTATCATTATGTCCCATCTGGCACATTATCCAAACTGAAGCTGAAGTATTCCACCATTTGAGTTATCACATAAACAAAAACAACGTGAAGAAGCTCATAATAAACACATCACAAAAACCTGCTTCTTGGCCTTCTAAACTCTTGCTTGCTTTGCTTTGACAGGGCAAAGAGCACATCAAACTTACTGGACCAGCTTCATCACTGGGACACAACCTTAAATCCACAGGCAACTCTTGGTCATCCTCAGCATGTCTTCCGTGGCTGTGGATGCACCTGGGCAAAGTGATGGGACTCATGTCTCTATGATCCAGCAGTCAGCCAGTGCTATCCTATCTGCTGGGCATAAGAGAACTGCCTGTGCTGTAGAACCACGGTCTATTTTATACTGCTTTTGACTTTCCCTTATTCTGACAGAAGAATGGTTGTGTTGGCACACGGTGAGTCAGTTTCAGGGCTGTTATAACCTGTAATAGTTTGTGACAGCCTCCAAGACACTGGTATGTCAGGCTAAAGACAGCTGGTTGGCAGCAGTCCTGGCCATACTCACTCTTTCTCTGATTTCACATGCTCAATAATTATGACAGGGACAGCAGAAAGCGGTTACATAAAATTTATGCCTGTCGGGAACTTTGTATTTCATAGAAATATCCATATAATCCTCAGATTTTTATTCCATAGGACAGTGACAGGACAGGAAAAGGATCTCTTCTTAGTCATTTAGGATAATTTATATTAAACAGACAAACTAAAAAGCCTTGCCATTCTCTCTGTCTTTTAAAAAGTGGTTTCATTAATGCAGTTGACCTCAGAGATTCACCACTGCATGTACTGTACTTTGAATGAGAAATATGCTGCTTTCGAGATTGAGTCTAAGCAGAACTCTTGTTTGATAAACTAATCTTTGTAAAATCCACGGTGCTGCTGTGAGCAGAGCACAGAACCAGGAGCTAGCTACTCTCTTTTATATTTTGCTCTCTTTCAACAGACTATTTAGAGTACAGGATGCTGAAAAAATAGGAATGGGGCTTCTCAACAGATAGTAGTTATAGCTGTATTCTTCCTTTTGCCAGAAACACAAACCACACGATTTTTATGGCAATCAGCATAAAACACATAATGTTAAATCCCTCATTTCTTTAGCATAATATGAAGTCTCTCTTTTTCTCATATTACCATCCTGGTCAGTCAGGTATGTGAGGTTTTTCTAGGCAACAGGTGTTTTTTGAAATAAAATACAACCTTCCCTTGAGCTCATTATGTAAAAGAGACAGCAGCTGCAAGTATAATGCTGAGGACACATGGTCTATAAGACATCCAGAAGAAAAATACTCGTTGTTCCACTTGTTAAGGTAAAGCACAGATGTTGCTTCAGTGATAAGCATGAGCATAAGGCAGCCACAGTCTGCTTCATGTTGTAAATTCAGAAATCTAAGATTTCAGAATATTTAGTAGGCTGCAATCAGAATAACTGGTTTCTTTATGTAAGGGAAAGATATTTATGTCTAATCTCATGGTCCTAACAAATAATCCTCATCACAGCTTGCATTACACTATCAACAACAATATGCTAGGGACTATCCATTGAACTGGCAGAGAAATTATTAATAATCTTTTATATGGACTCAATTATGAGCATCAAATAGCTACAAGTGCATAAATTAATACAATTATGGATTTAAACATTTACAGATTGTATATGTTTACAAGGTTTTAGTAATTTAGAATGTTAAATGCAATTTTTTCCCCTCCCTCCCTGTGGGCACTAAGGCTATTTCTCTGTCTCTCAGATCTAAACTGTTGAGAAACCAACTGCAAAATAATGGTGTCTAATGAATGTAACAAACAAAGCTAGAACAAATCCTTTCCAGGGAGCAATTCTCACTCAGTTAGGTTGATAATCCCCCCCCCCCCCCCCCCGAGTTTATTAATTTTTCCCTAATTGCTTTTAAGAATGAAGTACACACATTGTAGCTTATAACTGTTAAGGTGAAAACGCTTTTTAAAATAAAAAGGAAGCACAGCAGCACAGCATTTCTTCAGAAACACAAAGACCCTCTAGAAATGCCTGATCTCCTTACTCTCTCCAGTTTTCTAGGCCTAACTAGGTCAGAAACTCTACCCTACCAACACGAACATATAACAACACAGAGAAAACACATTTCACAGAACAATCCCAGGGCTCTTGCTCTGTGAGTACACTGGTTACTTTGGCTGTCTTGCAAAATATTTATGCTGGCCTTGCAGCAGAAGTCCCAGTAGCTTGTAGGACTGCATGTTTTTCTGGCTACAGTGGTTGTTATGTAGAGCAGAAGCAGCAATGAACTGGGAAATGTACATATGGAGGAAGGCTGGATGGTGTGGATCTATTAGAAAAAGTCAAAAGCTTCACAGTCCTTCAGATCCAGCTCAAACTGACCCTGGCTCTTTTGTATAAGGGTTTTGGAAAAACTGTATTGCTACACTGTAGGTAAGATTAATCCATCCTTTGTCATTCTATCACCAGTAGTTTTAGAATAGACAGGCTTCAGAAATAACATGAAACAAACTAGCTCTGATCACAAGATACTATAAGGTTACAAAGTAATTTAATAATGAAAATCATAGCATGGTACTTCCTTGCTGTGATGTATATGGTAAAAAAAGATCATTTAAATGTCTGATGTAATAATTTTTTAGTTTGCTATATTGTTCCAAATGAAAGAGATGTGAGTAATCAAACAATCAAAAGAACAAAACCCCTGCACTAACTGGAATGCTGATACATGTGCCTAGAAGGCAACCACAAGAAGTTATTACTGCTTGGACCTACCTATTGTTTGCTACTCATTTCTTGACTCATGTTCTTAATTGTGTTCCTGTCCTGCAAAGTGCTTAGCACCCAAAAGGACAATTCAAATTGCTTGTGACTCAGGATATTTATGTATTTGGTGTAGTACGGTTTTCAACCTTTGGTGCTGTAGAAGGGGAGCAGTCTCTTCTTACAAATCCATACAGCCTTTTACGCTTCCTGAACCAATCATCCTCAGTGTCTTATGCCAGGTTATTACTACTACAAGAGCTAATAATTCAGAGTACTGGTATTAAGATTTTCCTCTACTCAGCAATCAAGGCTGATCACACACATTCCAAGACTTGTACACTTATATCATGGGGAAAAAATTTAAGTAAATACTCACGTGTGTCTTCACATCTCCTTCAAGAATCCTGCTGTACCTGAGAAACTCAGCAACACTTCCATTCAGCAGCCTATCAAAGGCTTCAACATATGGTGCTATGCCTGTAGAAGAAGAGCATTCCATTATAATGTGTTCACAAAGTACACAATGCAGAGGACATTCCTTTGTAGAAGATGGAGGGAAACACCATAGAAAGAGAGAAAATTGCTGTAACTCACTAATTTGTGAAATTAGTGAAAAAAACATGTACAATGTTTTTTTCCTAGCTAGAAAGAAAAAACCCTGCTCTTGGAAGAACGTTGCTAGGAACATGAAGACAATTTACTCTGTATAGTGTAGTGAGAAGCCTCTTTTGTCTTAAAATAACAGGTGCCACAGATAACATTTCTCAGCCCTTCAAAGGCCTAGTGGCCTGGTAAGCATGATTGTCTTAACAAAATTCAACAGTTGAACATAAATCAAATATCATCCTCTAAGAAGAGTCTGCACTGTACTGAATAATTATTTTTATACCACCCACCCATTCCTGAAGATCTTTGTATTGTTTGGTGCCTTTTAATAGCACAGAATTCAATTTCCAGTAAGACAGTCTTTAGAATGGGTTGGCAGTGGATTTATGCATTGAGATCTGGCTTTGTAATCTCCTTATTTTGTTGTCTGACAGTGTGAAATTCTCACTGGATAAAGCAAGCTCAAATGAATCTTCCAGATAACACATCCCATTGACTATACATTCTATACATTCCTCTACATTCTAACAGTGTTAAATGCACTTTAACAAAATGCTATTTTCTACAGGGTATAGAGAGCAGCTTCCTGACAAAAATGAACAATCAGAAAATGCAGATGAGACTCAGTTTCTTATGCATCTGGCTTCTAAATTATTTTATGTGGTACCTTTTAAGACAGCAAAAGTAATCTTGGATGCTTCCCAGCCCTCCCTTTACTCCCTGACATATCCTCATGTTTTGTCTATGCCTAAGAACCTTTGCCAGGTCCAGCACGAGCAACACACATGTGAATTTATGGCATCTGTAGGATCTGAGAGACCAAGGTTAAAATTATTCCCAGCCTCTCTCCCTCATTAATGAAGACTGAAGGTTGCTCTGAAGAGGTACCAGGCTTTCCCTAGAGAGTCGGCTTTCACCTTTTGGCACTATATGGCAATTGTGTCCAAATTCATAACCTTGAAAGCCCTTTTTATTCCACAAGAGTCATCTGGATCCTTGACAGAAAAAAAAGAAAGGCTCTGGCAACTGGAGTTTGCAATGGTTTGTGTGGAAAAAAAAAAAAAAAAAAAAAAGAGTAGTTAGTCAGCTAGGCTGGATTTCAAGGCACCTTTTGTTCTCTTGATGTCACTCACCTTTAATTTTGAGGAATTTCTAGGCTTTCTTCCATATTAAGTGTTTGTGTGTAAACCCCTCAAATGACCTAGTGTACAAAAGGTTGGAGTTGTGGTGATGCTTTCCAAAGCCCATTTATGTTCTTTGACAAAATCTGTGCAGGTCTCCAAGGGAATAATTGTAACCTTCTCCTTTACAGCACAGTTTTAAATAGCAGTTCACCAAATGGCAATTGTTCTGTGCAAAACTAGAAAGCAACCATGCTATTTTTTACTATTCAATCAGCTAACTCCCAGGAGCATTTACTAGAATTTGCTGTGGGCTGTGCAGAGCAATTGAATTATTTATTTGCAATCCTGCCATTGTGATGCCATTTAGGAAAACAGTAAAAGGTACAGTTCCACTATTGTACTGATAATTTTGCTGTTTCTGAAAAAGTATTAAATGAAAAGTCAAGGTTATATTTATAATAATAATTGTGGAATTTTTTTAGGAGAGGGCGTCATGGTGGAAAAAAGCAATATAACTCCATTTATTTCCAATAGAGATTTAAAAAAGGTCACACTGTGGCTGAGTGTCAGTTTTAAAGGAGAAAAAGAGACCTGTTCTGTGAGACTCCTCTGCAGTTGCTGAGGAGATTATGTGAACCTCTGTACGAGGGCAGTAACACAGGCACACAGAATCATGGTTGTGGCACCATGTGTGTATTAGTCACCCGAACTGAAGAACAGTCTTTCCTAGCTACACCAGCATAAGTCAGTTCCTGAGTCCCCATGCAAGACAGCTCAGCCTGGACATGAGATGCAGGCTGGCAAGTGCCCCATGGTGCAGCTCATCTCAGCTCCTCACTGCAGTCTCCTAGTGAGTATGTTAATTTAATTCCAACAAGGTTCATCAGTTGATTTCTTCTAGGAATCTGCAGCAGTTTTAAGGCTCTGCTACACTGGAGGGTGAATCTTTTCACAAGACGGAGCAAGGATATAACAGTATTCATGGAAGTACCCCACGTAGTGAGGTCATCTCCTGTTCTGAAAGCAGCCCTGGTTCTGCAATACTGAACTTTGGATTCATACAGAGATTCATCTAAATGGATTCACTGTAGGATCGAAGCCTGTATTAAAGAAAAAAAAAAAAAAAAGACTTCCTAGCAGTGATTGATTTAATTGTCAGTTTGTGCATGGATTGTGTTCCTCCATGACTTTGCCACAGTCTCCTAGCTGTTCAGGTTTTCTCTGGACCGTACGTTTTTTATTACTGAAGCTTCCTGTGGCTGGGTAACTCATCTGCTGTGGAAGCCTGCTGGAAGATGCTGCCCTCCTGCCATAGAAACATGCTGCTTTCAGTCAGCTGCTCCACAGCAGCTGCCACTGTGCAGGCCCATGGCATACGTGACTGTGGGGAAGGTCCCTCGCGTGTGTTGCTGGGTAAGGGCTGGCATACAGGGACAATAAAGCAGCTGACATACACTGACCTGCTTCTGTGTCAGTAAGGAAGCTGCCTGCAACTTTCTGCTTGTTCTGCAGCTTCTGTCCAGCAACACGTCCATTCTGGGATGTGCTTTTCTCTGGAGAATGCAGGAAAAGACCAAGGAATACAGAAAGCAAAGGGCATGGAGCTAATAAAGGGATATATATCAGGGTTCTGTGTGAAACAATTATGCTCTGGAAAAAGGAAAGGGCACCTCTATTCAATCAGCATTAGGACTGTCATATTTATAAGGTTAATATTTACCCTGTAAATTTCAAGAACAACAACAAAATTAAGGAGTAAAAAAAAAACAATTTGGTGATAGAATCATAGAATCATGGAATCATAGAATCATAGGGGTTGGAAGGGACCTCTGAAGATCATTGAGTCCAACTCTCCTGCAGCAGCAGGAACACCTAGGGCAGATCACACAGGAACACATCCAGATGGGTCCTGAAAGTCTCCAGAGAAGGAGACTCCACAACCTCTCTGGGCAGCCTGTTCCAGTGCTCCATCATTCTAACAGTAAATAAGTTTTTCCTCATGTTGAGGTGGAACTTCTGTGTTGTCACTTGGTGCCGTTTGCCCTCGTCCTATCACAGGGTACCACTAAAAAGAGACTGGCCCATTCTTGACATCCACCCTTCAGACATTTATAGACATTAATGAAGTCACCTCTTAGTATTTTCTTCTCCAGACCCAGGTGTCTCAGCCTTTCCTCATATGACAGATATTCCAGTCCCTTAATCAACCTTGTAGTCCTATGTGATATGATGTGATTAAATGAAAACAGACTTTTTTTGGTGTATTCTCCAATGTAGTGCTTTGGAGATCCACTTGAGAAGCAAGAGCCCTAGAGAGAACAGAAGGTGGCCGGGGGTGTGTGGCAGCCCTTAGTTAGTAAATGCTTATGAACTAACTCGTATTTGATTAAGGATATTAAACAATTAAATGAAGTAGGTCTGCACTGTGAGATTCAGAGAGGTGGCAAATAGACTCAGTGTTTATATTTCTGACTTCTTTAATAATATTAATGTTGTAAATTTTGGGGAAGTCTCATTTCTTTTGCTAATTTGGCTTGAGCATACATTTTCATCTACCTACAACAATACAAATGCTAAAATGAAAAAGCCAAAAAGCTTGAAACACAAACAGTGTATTTAAGAGACTAGTAAAATATTGTATTTTCTAATCTGTATTAATTTAGAAGTATGTGTACACCTCAGCTTGTCACATGACATTTCAAAAGGATTTTTTAAAATATTACATTATTTTGGTAGAGAATTCATCGGGAGTGAGATTGCACACCCTCTTAGAAGACAAACACATGCACTACTTGGAATTTTTTAATAACAGAGAGCTGGTACTTCACAGAAACAGACTTACTTCCATTGACTCCATTGATGGCATCACACTCCATTCCACCAGATCTGTGTGAATCTGAAAATAATGATTCAAGCCGAGTCACTGCTTTCTCCAGTCTCTCCATCAAACCATGAGTCTCTGCCATTCTGAAAACATCATTAAGGAGAGAAACAGAAACAGTGTTAGATCCCTCTGAATAACACCGGTGCTTTACTTCATATTACAGTTCTGTTCACCTTGTGGCTTTATCTGATTTCAGCTCTTGTGGTAAAACTTGTCTTTTTCAAGTATTGCCCTTTGGGCATGAAGCATTTGCAGCAAAGCAGCTGACACACGGTAACTTGTTTCTGTGTCAGCAGGGGAAGATGATCAGTACTCAGCCTGGTTTCTTCCTTGCAAATAGCAGAGTCAAACCACTGTTAGCATGGCTTTGGACAGTCTATTTATGTGTATATATCTGATATCAGATATTGAGATGACCTAAATATTTATAAATGTAATTGGTAAAAACTTACGCCTACAATGATTTGCACCAGCCATTTACAGAGACAAAAATACAGACCCAATTAACACTCAACTGAAAGCCAGACTTTAAATGTGTAATGTGTTTTTTAAAAGGTACATTCTGAAATTTGCTTGTCTTTTATGCTTTATAGTAAGACTCAGCCACTTTACTGAAGTCAAGACAGTCTTCTGTTTGTCAAGAATGTCTTCTGTTTGTTCTTCTGATATGATTTCACATCAGTTAATTTTTTTCTTACCAAATTACCTGATGTGAATCAGTGTTTCCCAAGCTTTTTAAATCAAGCACTAATTAACCTTTGAAAAGAAAAGGGGCCTGCTTGTGCATTACTGCTACTGTGCTTCAGATTTAAAATGAAATAAAAATTAGGTTAACTTTTTAACAACTCACACATTACTTTATTTCCCTGCAATGTGATTATCTGCTTTCTTACATATGAGGAAGTGTAGGCATGGACATTTTTGTATACTGGCCGATGTCTCAGGGAATACAGTGCTATATATACATTACTGACTGAGAAATGGTTATATAAGCAAAGACAAATCTATGTTTAAATCCCCCATCATTTAATATAACAAATTTAAAAAGGTCCTCACTTAAGGTTGTGTTTTATTCTGCTGACACACAGTGAGGTTGGGGGTGGGGAAGTGATCTCTTGATTAACATGATCCTTGTGAACAGCTCCAGCTCAGCTCCCACACCAGATAGCTGCCAGCACTGGGGTGTGCAGAAGTAGGGGCAGTAGGGGAACCCACATCCCCAGCTGAGGAAACCAAGCAGTTTGAGGCTCTCTGGGTCCCTACTCTGTGGCACTCTGCCACGAGACACTGATTGCTGTTCAGCTTGTAGACTAGAAAGGTTAGGCATACCTGGATTATTTGTGTAACTGTATTAATTCCTAATGAACAGCCTGCTAAAAGTGCTAGTATGTCAGAGATACCAAAGCATAACAGTAGATTCCAATACTGTGCAATACTGTGCAACATGAGCAATGAAGCCAAACAACGCTGCTGCAGTGCCCCCGTACTCAGGAGAGAATGCCTAAAGGTTACAATCAAAAAGTAAAGTAGCATGAAAAGAAGGGGGTTGATTTACAAATTAGAAGCAATAATCCTTCTGAATAAAAAGAATAACAGTATTTTTATTTTTAAAATCTAAGTGCCAGAAGTTATTAACTACTAGGACTGTGGAAAGCCATGCAGAGCTCTTGGGCTGAGTCATGCTGGCTGTCAGACAAGGTGGAACCTTCAGACTTTACCCTATAAATATAATGAGGTTTGTGTTGAACCTAAAAGTGAAGCAGAAGATTTTACAGTGAGAAACCATACTCATAAGAAAGTTTTGTCTAGAGTTGACGGGTGTTTCGTATTTACAATAAATACAAAAGCAACCTCCGAAAGAGGATGACATCAGACAGTGTGCATATAAACACTGTCAAAATTCAGAGAGGATCTCTTTGCTTATACTGAAAATGCACACCTATTCTGTTTGAAAAATCAATAATCTCTTAAAAAGAATCTTAACTTTTTGCAAGGCTACAGGTATCTTTGCAGGAATGAGATGAAGGTATAAGGAGAGCTTCTGAAATGTGCAAACTTTTGTAAGAATATTAAACCTTTCTTTAAAGCAAAGCACTGGAAATCTTCAAAAATAATATGGGCATACTCTTCACATTTTACTCCACTACGTAAAAGCCTAAAATGGTGTCTGTTTTAAAAGTTATGTTTTAAGCCTGTCTAAAGTCAGGCTGGTCTAACGTAGCATGCTAACAGTCAACTCATTTCATCAGTATTTTAAAGTATATTTCCAGTATAGGTCTTGTTTGTCTTTATTTGACTACAGAGTCTGGCAGGTTGGTTGGTTGTATTTCTTTTTAATTTCCCTTAAAATTTTCCTTGATGACATATACAAATTTCTTTGGAAGACTTCTTACTTTTCGGCCTTTTCAGTCTGATTTTGTCTGTGGAAGGACCCCATTGACTACAAACCCAGTGTGTTTGACTGCACACACCTGGACATCTGAGGAATCTCTCAATTACATAATCATTATGTTTATATTGAACCTATCTTTTAATCTGTATACTTATATATTAATGACTATGTGGTGTTTGTATCTATATTTATATATATGTGTGCGCATAAGTATACACACATGTATCCCTGTCAGGTATGAATAAAGTGCAAGTATCTTTTTGCTATTACTGCAGATAAAACTACAAGAGAAAATCACTTGTACATATAATAACCTTACATTTATACTTTGATTCACCATCAATTGACAAGGTATTTATTTGGGGGAAAAAAAAAAGACTGGAATTAATGTTATTATCCTGATGTGAAGGCTCCACTGAGCAATAGCATGACAACTCTCTTCAGCTGCTCTCAATCTAAACATTGACATCTTTGCCTATATTTAGTGATTCACATTTTTGGCTTATATTATGACAACCTTCAGCATTTTCTTGGCCTATATTCAGCTATTCACCTGATTACTTATCATTCCACACTGCACCCTGTGTGGTCAAACCAACACTGCAAAGCCACAGCTTAAAACAAGTCAGAACAGAAATGGTACAGCTTGATTCTGTGAAGATCCTGTCTGTGTGATATAGCATCAGAGCTTTTATTATAAATAAATAACAAGACTGGTCTACTTACAGTGCCAAATACAATCTTTGCATGTTAATGAAAAAAAAGGAGGTTGTCTCTATCTCATCTCTACTAGAATTTTACTTAAAGCTTTGATTTGAAGTGGATTATCAGGGCTAATAAATTATCTTTTCCTGGAGTTGATGCTGACTACCTATAAAAACAACTCCCATGTAATCCTATATCCAGTTGCTTTCTTGGTGGAGAAGTACACTGTCCTTCATTGAAAATAAGGTCAACTAAGAGCCAGGAAAGGTGTTAACCCACATCTACTGACAATCATTTAAATGTTGACATGGTTAACTGTCTCTTGTGCACAAAAACAATAAGAGGGAGGAGCCACAGATCTGCCCTGTTTACTGTTAGTGATAACTTTTTTGGGAGTGCAAAAGGTATGTGGTAATACTACCATCTGTTGTTTCTTCTCCAAGAGAAGTGAAGCCAAAACCAGGTAGAACAAGGCATGCTGAAGACCAAAAAACAGAACTCTTTTTATAGACAGGCCTTGGGAAAATATCACGGCTTTTCGCCCCGGTTTGACAGCTGTCTCAAAGCACCATTTATCTATTATCAAGGGAAAAAACAAAACCTGCCTGTATACAAAAATTCCCTGACATACTCATCCCAAATAGCAGTCAAACTGGAAGACAAAACACAGGTACTACTCCTGTTATCATTGTATGTGACTTACAACAGAAGACCATGTTGCTCTATCTCAAGAAGAAACAAGCTGTAATGGGCTCACAGGGAAAAGCAATATAGTAGCATAAGGGGAAAAAAATGAATGCATGATGACTTATCAGGCATGTAAAAATGGCAAGTTTGAACATGGGAATGATGGCACTCTGTATAATATTATATTATTTTGACAAACATGAGCAAGAGATAGTAGGAAGTTCCATAGTTTGTTTTACTTCCTAGCACTCTTTTAATTTAGAAGAAAAATAGGCAACTTGTTAGTTTGTGTTGGCTTTTTTTTTAATCCTAAGTACCAGTCCTTCCAAATCCACTTTGCATCTCAAAAATTAAGCCAAGTCTCACTCAGGCTCATTATCTGAGATACTACAGGTCAGATTTTGCTTTTCCTCTCTGTACAAACAAAGCACATTTGTCTAAAACAGAATACAGGCAGCAATGTGGCATTTTAGTTGTATCTAACATGCCTACACTGCTTGGAAAATCAGTCTCACAGCAGCCAGGACAGGTGCTTTAGTCTTTTGATAAATCGCTGCTGAGGATCAAATAAAATATACAAAAAACTAGATTGCCAGCTGGCACTATCAGAGAGCCAGTCACGAACATTTTATAGATCAAAAGTACCATGTCCTCTAAGAGTTCTGTATAATATATATACAAATATATATCAAAGGATAAGAAATGCATATGCATTCCCAAACATCACCTCAAATTATAAAGGCATCTTATGGTTATTTCATGTCTGAAAAAAAAAAATTACCACAGTGAGCTTGAGCCTGAAATGGCTAGTTGTCCAACATCACCATTCAAATGTGTGTATGAACTCTAAGCTGTGTTGAGCTAGCAGTCTTTTTGCCACCTTCGGCATTAGACCCAAATTCCTGCTGCACCCCATTCTGCTCCAGACAATGAAAACCCACTGGCTTGGAGCCTCAGGGGTTGCTCATTCCCAGGCAGAGGTCAGAAGCAGCCCAGTACTGGCTGAGTGGTGTCCCTGAAGCTATTTGGGTTACTACCATAAAAGATTTTGGGTGGAGAATGCAAAGCAAAGGAGTATTGGTTAGAAGAAAGAGTGTGTTGGTAGACAGACACAAACATTACCTTGTATGGTTTGTGGTTTGTTTCCCATTAGCTGTATGAGAGGAATGTAAGCAGAGGCTTGTCAAACTGATGTCAAGTTGGATTAAACCAGGAGACCTCTCAGTAAAGCCCTGTGTGAGGAAAACGATCCAGTGTTCAAATCAGTCTTTGGTGGCCTTTTTTTCTTGTTTTGCCCCTAGATCTGGTCCAGGCTCCTTGGGAAGCAATGCTCTTTTAAATGTAGAGAAAATAAATAACTTTTTATCCCAGTAAAAGATATAATCTTGTATATCTAAGTATTAGAATTTTGACAAATTGATTGTTTGTTTGTTTGCTTGTTTGTCAAAACGGACAAGTGTTATACCTGGAATAGCAGAAAGACAAAAATGCCTGTGTGACTTCTGCTTTTTGTGCCACTTTGGCTGATAAGTTGGTCTGAAGTCTTGGCTGGCTCCAGTACACTCATCATAAAACATTTCTGTCTATATCTTAATGTCTGTGTTAAAACCATGGATATGCTACAAAGGAGTTCTCTGTTACTGTGTGTAAGAGCAAACTGCCTAAATTACCTTGGCCCGGGTCTTCTCTCTTCTTTCTCTACCCTCAGTGTTTTGAAAGGGTTATTTTTTATAAGCAAAAAAGATTTCTGTGTAGAAAAGGAAAAAGCAGGTTCCTGTTGCACCTCTTCCATTTTACCTACGTTTCTTCCTTTGCCTGGCTTTATGCTGTTGGTATGACAAAGCACACTTTTCTGTTGCTGTTCTGGCTCTTCCTCTGCTTCTCTCCCTCGCCCAATGATCAGGCTGCTGTCTACAAAACATGCAGGAAAGGAATGGAGGCATTTTTGTATCCCACTATTTAAAAAATTTTACAAGACTGCTTTGTAAAACAATCCCTATTTTGACAAGTACCCCTAAGACTGTTGATGCACGTTAGATTTCTTATCACATCCTAGTTTAGTCCCATTATCATGGGTGTGCAACTGCACATGTCAAGCTGTGTGTTTACAAGTCCATGTAGTAACAGCATAGACTGTGGTTAGGCCTCTGATAATTTAACATTAATTGTTTAAAATATATCATGTGTTCATGTATGTGTTTAGTATCTCCTGGAGTATCAACTAACTTCCTAATTATATGTAAGTTCTCTGAAGAGCTCCTATCCCTTGCTGATTAATTTTGACTGTCTTATCAATTTTGTGATCACAAAGAACAAGTTAGTTATTTAATTATATACTGAAGCAGTCAAGACTTGACAGTCTGTGTAAGCATGATTGACTTAAAGTAACCAAGGCAACCCAGTTTCAGAGTACATTCTCCTATTCTTTTAATGTTCCTTTTTTGTGTTGCCACTGCTCACGGTCTTTTGTCTTGGTTTTATTTTCTTCTCTCCCTCCAATGAAGTGTAAGAGTTTTAGGATCTCTCCAATTAACAGAAAGACAATGTTCTTAGCCACCTAATTTACCTTGTATTAGTGTGGTGCTTTGCATGTAAGCAGGAATCCTAAAGGCCTTACAAGCCACTTAATTACCTGTCACAAGTCCAATTACTGTATGTAAGCAGACTGCCTTCCTGAACCAAGAAAATGCTGCATGCAGGCATTGATTTCATTTAAGTGCTTCAATTCAGGCCCTAATAACTGAAGAGTAAGATTCTTTATGCTATGGCTCCAACCAAACTGAATTTGCAATGTCTGAAAGGGTAAACTCCGCAGAGTAGAAACCCTTCTGGAGTGTTTCAGTACTTCTAGGATGTAAAAGGAAAAAAACAATGGGGGGAGCTTAAAACTAAACACTGTTGCAAGCTCTAAAAACACAAGCTATGAAATTACTTCTGCAAAGATGAATCTGTGGAGTTATTCGGTACCAAGGTTAGTAACAGTTTTGTTTGCTGTGAGGGTGGCCTTTCACATTTCCACACCCTGCTTCTCATGCATACTCATACGATGCCAACACCTGAATACTTGGGCTTAATTTCAGCCAAGTTATCTAGTCTTCTTTCTCTTCCCAGAACATCCTGCTGCAATTATGATCTCAGCACTCTGTGTTGGGTGGTCTGAGGCTGCAGCCTGTGACACTTCTTTCAGCATGGCAACGGCCAGGAGGGCTGAAGCAAACTTTTTGCCATTGAGTACTCCCTTCGCTCTGCAGCTCAATTGTGATCTCTATTCATCATAAGACCTTGAGGCTTTGGCCCATCTCCCATCTCCATTCTGCAGTACTGCTGGCATTGCAGTGGGTTGTGCCTTTGCTTCTGATTCAGGATGAAATGGGCCATCTGCTACTAAAGAGACCTTTCTATTTCCTGTTATAACCTGGTTGCTACTTAGAGGTCCTGAGTGTTAATGATAATACATGCAACCTTGCTCACTTGCAAGATCTGAGACATGTGGCTATTTATTCCTCTTCTGTCTTAGTGTGAGGTGTCCTGAAGCCCAGAAAGATCAAGTTGTACCCATCTTAGATACTTATAAAATTAACTTTTTCTACCATGGTTGCTTTAGAGGACCCACATCTGTTAGGTGAATTAGTCTGCAGTTTATTCTCTCTAAACAATGATGGATTACACATGGAAATGTAAATCATTCTTTGAATTCCTTCCAAAAAGCAATTAATCAAGTATTTAAGCTAATACAAAACACATAACTTTAATGCACAGGATCTGAGCATGTATTCTTGGAAAAATACGACACTATTCAATTATGTCCTTCAGCATTTACCTTTTTTTTTTTTTTTTTTTTAATATACACTACAAAAGCATTAAGTCTTTGAATTCCAGCATACTACTACTAGTATTTTGGATTTTAGAAGCAATTTCTTTAGCCTACTATTCTCTGAAAAATTGTGGGTCAGACACAGCAATTTCCATTAGCATATATTCGGAGAAGTAGTCTCAGTGGGACCTTTATTGGTAACAAGAAGTCCCTGAAATTTGACATAGTCAGAATACCTCACATACACAGATGAGACATAGAGAACAGTAACCAGTATGGGTATGGACTAAGGCCATGTCTATGCTACAAAGGCTTGCCAACATGGTGACAAAGTCACAGAGGTTTAAGAAACCCCAAAACCCATACCCTTGCTGAACTAGCTACATCAGCAGAATCTCTGCCGTACCTGCAGATGTGCTTATCTGTGCTTTTGCCATCTCAATGCACACTGCTTAGTAAAGGTGTTGATATTCTGGTATGGTTCTAGCAGTGACATTCTGCCAGAATAGCTGAGCCTTTAGAGTTCAAAGAGTTTCCTATTTGAAGAGTCAGAAACCCGTATCTGCCAAAATGACTCGTTTTTCAAAAATATTCCAGCAATTGGAACTGACTCCATACCTCAGGAAAATGACAAGTTCCCAATTACTCCACCCATTTCAAAAGCTGCACTTAAAATTTTAGAGAAAGGAATTAGGTCTGTTAATATATATTAGAGATGCTTAATCAAGCAAAATCTTTTAACTAGCTCATAATAAAACCCTTGCCTGAATAACTGCAATAATTTATACCTGATTTATATTAGGTGGGTTGTTTGTTTTTCCCCAATAAACATGGTACGTATAGAATACTCTCTTTGATGTAGTCAGATGATCTAGTAAGCAGCAACTGCAACTATTGAGTTCACTGCTGTTCTACATGATGTTCAAACTCATGCAAAACCACAAAGAATATTCCTTTAACATATCTGGCAGCTCACTCTTTTTCTCTCTAGAGTTCAAACCTCTTGGAACCTTATTGTCACTGACAAGCCACAGACTGAAACATGAAAAGATTGCCTGACTTGCTTCAGGTTATGTTGCAAGTCAATGTCAAGGCTTAATATAATTTGGCTGCTTTACACCCCTCCTTGCTCCACTCTACTGCTTTTCTAATACCTCATAATTCAGATTCACATGAATTTTAAACCTGAGGGAATCTTAATTCTTTTTTTTTTCCTTCCTCCCCTCCCCCCTCTTCCCCTATTAACTTAGGGTCTGCAATGTGTTTAAAATGGCTAGTAAAAATTATACACTAGGATTAGAGAAATCTAATGATGGGGGAGTTTAATACATTTAATCTTAGTATCCTTGCTCCTTATGGTATACCCAGAAGCACTTTTCTCCATTAAAGTGAGCACCACAGCTAACTCAGAACAATGAAAACACGTCATAGGTTGGTTCTACTGTAATAGTAAATAATGCACATCCTCTTCATTTTCATTTAATTGAGGAAACATATTTTATTCATTGTATTTGGAGTTGTGCCTGTCCACCTTCCACATCTCAGCAGCATTCATTTGAGGGGGAAGATGCAAATCAATCATAAGAATATTCTGAAGACCAGCATTTTTGTTATGCCCAAGACCTAAAAGGGCCATATTGTTCTATGTTCCAGGCTTTGCTACAGAAGATGTGTTGCCTTTGTTCTTGTGCAAACTTGCTCAAAATAGAATCAGTGTTATGAAGGCCTGGTGTTGAAAATGCATAGTTTCAGAAAAAAAGCTGATTATCATTTGCAGAAATAGTAAGATAAAATTAGGGTATCTGACTTGCAGTAATGTCTTAAAAGGGTTTTGAGAGTACTGTATTGAGCTTCAACGCATTCTATCTATCATTTTGCTATTCTAAATAATTTTTAAGTTACATTTCTGAAGTAGGACTAGTTTCCTGACTACAGATTCACAGGACAATGAACCATGGTAGTCCATGAACCACTGCCACTTTTGCCTGGCTCAGAAACAGAACTAATACAAATGTGCTGTATTGATCCCACACAGCCCCCCTGCTAAACAGACCCCTTCCGACTCTTTCTTAGGGGCCTGGCTTCTGTGTAGGATTTTTTTCTGTAAACATTTTCCATCACTGGAAATCAACCACATGTTGAGTAATGCATTTAAAGAAAGCTTTCTTCCCCAGATAGCCTTTGTTTTTAAGACTGCCTCCATGGATCTGAATTTTACGTGATAAGAAATCCTCACTGCTGATCCTGTCATGCTCAGACACACACCTACAGCAACGGGCTGTAGAAGCGAAGGGCAGGTGCCTGGATTTTAGGTGGGGTAAGTCCTCCTGGGCTTTGTGCTGGCAGTGTCTGGGGGGGAGCAATCCTCTCAGATGCCGAGTTACTGCGGAACGCAGCATCTCAGCTTGGCCCTTCTCCCTCGCTTGCCTTCCTCCTGCTCCCTCGGTTCGTCGCCTCCCGTTTGCAGAAGCCCTGACGTACTCGTTGCACAGAAAGGTGCAGACTGTGTCTCCAGGTCTCTCGCCCTGGGGTGCAGGGTCACCCTGTCCCCGGGGCCCAGCCTGCGGGCTCCGCAGCCCCCCGCACCCCCCGCGCACCTCTGGCTCCAGGCGCGGCGGGAACCCAGGACCGGGACCCGCCACGCCAGCACCACAAGCTGCCTCCCTCCCTGCGAGACCGTCTCAGGCGGATTCAAGAGGATTCGAGACTGGCATCGCTTGGCAAGAGTCAGGTCTGCATGAGCAAGGGGAGGGCACTCCCGAGACCCGGTGGGAAAGCCGGGCCGGGCAGCCCTGGAAGTCCCTTCACCGACCGCGGCCCGGGAGGAGGAGCAGGAGCTCCGGGCTCAGCCCCACAGAGGAGCCCGCATCTGCTGCGGTATTTAGCCCAGGGCTTCCCCCCCCCCCTGCTCCCGACAGCTCCTCGCCCTCCCCGCGGCTCCGGGCGGAGGCGGGAAGGCGGGCGAGGCGCAGGTGACCGGGGGGGAGGGCGGCTGAGGGGCCAGGCGGACCCCGGGCCGCCCTCACCGGCTGCCCCGGCCCAGATGCCGCCCGGGGCGCTCCCCTTCCCACCAGCGACCACCACACACACCCCCCCGTCCCCAGGATGTCCGCGGCCGCCCCGGGCCCCCCGCCACGGGCCCCCCGCCCCGCTGCCGCCGCCAGCCCGGCCGGGCCCGCCCCGAGCCTGCCCGGGCCCGGGGGGTCGGGCCGCTCCCCACCTGCCGCCCCTCCCGCCCTGCAGTTACCTGCTTTTTTTTCTTTCCCCCCCCCCTCCTCCTCTCTGCAAGGAAAATCCGTGGCCGGTCACTCGTTCCCCCCTCCCTTCGCCAAGCCTCGCCTCGCCGCTGCTCTACCTTCTCCTCCTCCTCCTCCGCCTCTTCCTCCTCCTCCTCCTCCTCCTCAGCGGGAGCCGGTGTCAGTCAGTCCGTCAGTCAGTCAGTCCGTCAGTCAGCCCGTCCGTCACACCAGCTGCCCGGGCAGGCAGGGAGAGAAGCGCCCGGCGTCTTCCGGGAGCGCCAAATAAAGACAAGTCCAGGAGAAGAGGGAGAGGGGACGCGGTGGCGGAGATGGAGCAGGAAAGCAAAGCTAGTGGGTGGGGTGTGGAAGTGAAGAGAGAGGGAGAGGTGTCTCTCGGCAGCGGGGCGGCGGCGCGGAGCCCGAGGGAGGAGAGGGCGGCGGGGCTGGAGGGGGCAGAGGAGCGGGAGAGGGCCCAGGCACCCGAGGGCTGTGCTAGCCCGAGCACCGCCGCAGCTGGGCCCACCCTGGGGCGGCTGCCTGCAGCCAGTGTGGCCACCACATCAGGGCTTCTCCCGGGAGGGAAACCCTCCTGCCCGGGCCTCATCTGTCCGGCTCCGCGGGCTTCACGCTAATCCATACCACTGGACAAACGATGAAGGGAGTGGAACATCTCCCTGATGAGGAAAGGCTGAGGGAGCTGGGTCTCTTCAGCTTGGAGAAAAGGAGGCTGAGGGGCGACCTCATCAGTGTTTACAAATACGTAAAGGGTGAGTGTCAGGGAGATGGAGTTAAGCTTTTTTCAGTGATGACCAGGGATAGGACAAGGAGTAATGGATACAAATTGGAGCATAGGAGGTTTAAGGTGAATATCAGAAAAAATTTTTTCACTGTGAGAGTGACAGAGCACTGGAACAGGCTGCCCAGAGAGGCTGTGGAGTCTCCTTCTCTGGAGACATTCAAAACCCACCTGGACGCCTTCCTGTGTGATGTACTCTAGGTGACCCTGCTCTGGCAGGAGGGTTGGACTAGATCGATCTTTCGAGGTCCCTTCCAACCCCTAGGATTCTGTGATTCTATGATTCTATGAAATGGGAGCACGTGTGTTTTGCAATGGCATGATGCTCATCACCGCACGGAACCAAGGGACAGCTGAAGTCTGTTTCGCCTCCCAGTCTCAAATGAGCTGACTTTCTGTGCCAGCCTTCAGAGAAGGCCATGAATTCACAGCCCTTCAAGGAGCGGTTTGCTCTTGAAAAATAATTCATTATTCAGTGATAATAAAATAGATCGCTTCTGTTTTAAAGCCAACCACGTGGTTGACTTAAAACTATTTCCCTATCAAATACACATCTTATTTTAGCAGACTTCATGTTTCTTTTCTGATGGTGTGACAACAACAGTGTAAAATACGGAACACAAGAATTGGTTTTAATTTTGCAGTGGTTGAAATGGATACTGAAGAAAGTAATATTTTAAAAAGGATGCCATGGTTAACAGCAGCTCACAAATCTCATGTGCCTAAAGACAGCATTAAGCAAAAGCAAACTGACTTGCAAGGATCAGTCTGGGATCCAAACCCACTAGCGCAGACATTGTAATTGGTATTAGAAAATGCAAAAAAATCAGTGCCACGCCTTCCTGTGCACTGTGACAAGAGCTGCTTCTCCTTGGCATGTATAAACAGCCAGATTAAATCAACAGAACAGTACAGGTTGTAAATCAGCGGGTCTTGCCAGACCTTCCAGAAGGAAAAAGGGTAGTATGGAATTGGAAGACCTGATTGCAAAAAGGCACAGAACACAGAAACTACTTAAGAGAAGCAAAAAGAAGCCCAGATGATCTATTTCTGAAACAAACAAACAAAAAGCAAAACAAACCCAAAAGGATTAAGAAACTATGAAACTACTACACTGAGATTAAAGCTCAAGGTCCATATTCCATACGACTTGGAGAGAAAAAAATCCCAACAGCTATGTGTCAGCATGATAAGTGTAAGGTTTAGGATGATAAATTCAATTGAATTTCTGTTGAATGTCAATTTAATTTGAGCAAAATGTAATGTAGTTAACATAAGTTTTATAAGCTCTTACTGTAAGAGCACAGCCAGGCACTCCCCACCTTCCTTTTACATCAAAGACATGCGGAAAAGAGGGAAAAACTGTTGGGAATTCCCTTTCCATGGCTAATTTTCCTTACCTTTCCATACCAAACTGGCAGATGGCCTGCATGTCTAAAACAAGTTCCATATAACACAACTTCACTCCCAGCTTCTAGTGCTTTCTTCATGAAACAAACATGTTCTTTTTCTCTTCCCCAGCAGAATGTTGGCAAACTTAAAAGGCTAAGACTAAAGTAAAGGGAACAACAAGAAATAATAAACTTAGTAAGAAGGGAACAAAGGGAGGTTCAGTAATTGCGAATTGACCTCATAATGCAGAGGAAACCCAGTGGCAAGCAAAGATGTCGGATGCCATACCTGAAGCCTTGCAGTTTCTGTATCAATGAAGGCAATCTTAAAAAGCACTTCTATAAAGAACTTGGTGGTTATTAACTCAGGCTGAGCAACAACCTCCTAGACAGAAGAAAGGAATGAGAGATGTGCAAATGTTGGACATTGCAAAATATTGAATGTGCAAAAATATTAACTAGAAGATATGCTATTGTTTCATCTCATCAAGGTAAAATAAGGCTTGGACAGCCATAAAAAAATGTTTTGAAAATGCTTGGCACTGGCATCATGTGCAACACTGAGCAAGGAATGACTGGAAGATCAGGCTTTGGGGCTGAGTACTTTGCCCTCAGTCTATCCATGCATTCACATATTGGTTTAGATTTCTGTGCAGAAAATGCACTGATGCCAGTAATTGCAACAGCATAAGTTAAATGTTTCTATTTGTATACTTTTTTAAAGTGGGGACATGGTCACCAACTTCAGGATCAAAACATTCAAAAACCCATTACAATTCTAACTGATGAGGAGGACTAATTCAGTCCTCCTGAAATTATAATGAGTGATTCTTATGCAAAAACCTGCAGTAGTAGCTCTCTTGCAGGAAGTTACCAAATTAAAATATAGTAGCTCATGGAGCACAGAGTGTGACATTTAATATAACTTTAAAATTACGTTTCATTGTACTTTTTGGCTTTGCTACTGCAGACATCTGTGCCGAGGCTGGCATGTTTTATTCCCTTTTATAGAAGAACGCATTTCTAAAGTTATGCACAGATCCCAAAGTACACATCAGATGCTGTAGAGCCAGGCTATCAAAACCTCTATAGTATGGCAGCATTTTAACCTATCTAGAGGAGAATACTCCGGTGTGTCTTTTATTTGCATACATGTTTTTTCACAGACGGCAACCGTTGAAAATGTTACTGCTTCCCTTCCCAGTATTTGTTGAAAATGGACTTTCAATGTATATGATAGCAAATTTTCCCTACTGATATAAATCGCATCTAAATAATTCATAGATGAGTTTGGAGAAAACCACAAGTATTGTAGCTAATTTCCTTGATTTCATGAAGTCTGTGGTTTCTGGTGCAACCCGGAAAATTTTACTATGAATTAAAATTGCAAAAGCATTTACTGGAGTGAAAATAAGTAGTAATATTATGTGAAAATCTTGGTAGTCTGACTTGCTAGATCTGCTTAAATAACACTGGAGTGCATTCAGGACAAGACACTTTTTGCTTAACAATTCTGCTGTTAAGTCTACAGAATTTTAAGAACAGCATATAGCTAATTAACTGAATGTTAAGGGAAGAGCACTTTGTGGGCATCTTGTACAGATCAAGTGTCAAGACACACAGGAAAAAAATGAAAGATTCCGTCAAAGAAGTGGACTATTCCTCCTCTTTCAAACTAGTGTGAAATAAGGCTGAATCTGTCGTAATTCAATTTGATCATCTGTAAAATAAGATTAAGGCAGATTCAAATTACGTTTAGTTTCACAGATGTCACTGTACTGCATTTTTAACTCTTCTCTGTATTCTCCTTTATGCAGTAAGCTCTAGGGGTGTAGACCTCTCATTTCATAATTGTACATTAATTAGCTGTATGCTTCTCTTTAGGCATGGCAACATAAAAAGTTAAATAACAACCATGTGCTTATCATTAAGTATGTGAGTAATGGCATCCCTGTGTTGTAGAGCACTTAGGCATTCTGGTTGTATTTAAGCAGCTTGTCACACAGGGATGGAATTGCTCACTTGTTTATCGTTCAGTATATGTTTAAAGGCTTTGTTGAGTCCAAGGGGAAAATATCCTGATCTCACAAATGCTAATTTTTGTGACTACTTTTACTAATGGTAGTTTTGTGGTTTAATTCAGTTCTGTGGAGCTGTTCTTTTGGAAGAGCTACTCAGTGAAAATTGTAGGCTTTGGCCCCAGTTCTGCTATTTACTTTGCCCTGTCTATTTATTATTTTGAGATACAGGCATCTGTTGTATTTTTGCTGAAAATCCTATTTTATACAGTACTGGGTTTTGATACGGTTTTCATGCCAAGTTTCATGTTTTTCATTTAATTATGAGCAGAACTTTTGGTGAGGATGATTTAGCTGAGAATCAGAGAATCAGAAAGCAAAATTTTCAAGTATGTGAGTGTAATGTTATCATGTCACCTTGAACTACTCTTTTGCTGTGTATGAAACCAGTGGAAGCAGCAGTCAAAAGGAATGATAAAGTCTTACTCATTGGTCAATATTAGTTTTCCTGGTTTAGAAGTGTTAGAGTTTCTGTTTGAGCTTCTTAGCCCTGTTTTGATCTTTCTTTCAGTTTAGGTTGAGGGGATGCATGAAGAGACTAGCAGTGTCCTTGAGTTATGCATCAGTGCAACTGAACAAAGTGAGGCACTGCTTCCAGATTAGTACTTGAATATACTGTCCTGCTTTGACAGAGTTTCAGCACAGCTTTGCTGTGATCCTGGCCCACCATTCCAGCTCCAGATGTGAGCTGTGAAGCATCTTACTAACATAATTGCAGCTGGTTAAATGTTTGTGCTCTTGACCTTGTCATTGTCAGTGCTTTGTAATCCAGTTGTGCCTGAGGAAAATGCAAGCGTACCCAAATGATGCTTTAAGCCAAAAACTCCTAAAAATGTTTTGTGATCTTCATGCCACAGCTTCTTTGACTCATTCAAAATGTCCCAGAATCCTTAGGAGCTCCAGTCACCTTCAGAATGTGCAAATGGATAAGGCATGAAAGTCTGGTGTTTAAAACCATTTCTTGTGGCTGCAGTTTTCTTTTACTAAGACATTCCTTTCATTATTGTCTGCTGCTGTTTCTTTCATTGCCATGTGTATGATGGCATCAACATCATGATCAGAGCCTGTCAAGACTTTCTGCATCTACATCATCAGTAAAATGCATCAACCTTCTTCATGTACTGTTCTGCTAATGTTTAAAATACCTTGTCTAGGGTTCAGTAAGAGCCATTTCTGCTTATTACTGAGGAGGTTCTGCCATGGCTTACATTTTTCCCAGTGTATCTACATTGCAAATATTTCTTTCAGCCCCTAGAGATAGAAAGCATTGAGCCAGCTCCAAACTTTTTCCTGGGATGCTTTACTAATGATTCCCTGAGATCAATATTCTTGTTGCATAGGAAGGCCCAAACAGTTGGTGCAGCAGAAGTACTGAAAAATCCAGGCACACCAAAAAGGTGTTTGGGGTTTTTTTTCTAAAAAGCTGGGGATATTTGAGGTTCTTTTATTGCTATTTCTGAGGTGTTGGTGAATAATGCAGTAATAGATTCAAGGTTTACTATACTTACCACTGGGCTAGAAACTTAGTTTTTGTTTGAAATAATTACACAATCACCCAATTCTAGAATATGGTGCTTTAAGGAAAACATGAGATTAGGCAAAATTTATGACCAAGTCACATGAATCGATGATGTGGTGACATAATTTTTTACAGGGAGAACATTTTGTATGATATAATGAAATTGCAGTGTGGACAGTTAACCATTGTGTATTGTGATAGTTACATATTTAACGTTTTTCCAAGCTCTTAACTAGACTGTGCCCTTTTTCAGACAGTGGTTCATAAGTAACCCCAACTGCCATCATTGCAGGCCAAGTAAATTACAGAAATCCCAGAGGGATATAATCCCTCTGTTATTTCACAACAGTTAATTTGCTACTGGGTGACATTTGCTACCTACTTCTGCTGATGCTGTACCTAGCTGGTTTTGTCCATCTCCAAGCTCTTTTGTCCTGAAAATGTGAGGGGAAAGTCTGTGTTAGATCAGTCCTGCAGGCAAAAAAAAAGACTTTTACCTTGTCATATTCACCATGCTCAGGCTCGTCCTGTAAGGACCCATTTAGCTATTGGCAGGTATCTTCTGTAAATACACTTACTAGCCTGATACAGACTAGAGGGGAAAAGACCATGAGTTTTGAATGTGAGTCTTTGAAATCTTTTACTTAGTACTTGAAAGATACTGAAGTGATTAATGCTTTTCCAACACAGAACTGAAATGCCAGGGGCAACAGTGGTGTGAATTTTCTTCTGCTCCTTCAGCCCCTCCCTCAGCCAAGAACTTGAGCAGTGAAGATACATCCTTCTGCAAAATGAGACTGCTGGCAAGGATCCTTAGGTACAGTACATTACTTAAATTAATATGCAGTTTTGTCAGCCTAAATTATTATTTTACAAATTCTGACTACCTAGATTATATACAAGGAGCTGGTAGGCAGAGCACCATACACCTTAGCACAACCATTTACTCTACTTTTCATTCTCTCCAGAGCAAACAGAGTGGCATCTTTTTATTTTGCAATATTTTGAGATCTTTTTGAGACTGCCCCCTTTTCTGAAATCTGTCCTTTCAATACTTTTTGTTTTCCTGAACACTGTACCAGAAGGGTTTCCTCTGTTGAGTTCTTTTATGAGAAAGATTCATTTATGACAACCTTGTAAGTATAAAGCCAAAAAAATGTTTTAGGACACATCAAGCCAACTACTAGAGTAGCCAGGTTATCTTCCTGTCTTTGTATTTTATTTTATTTTTTCCAAAAAGGGAAGGAGGAGCAAAGAAAATAAACAAAGCACATTTAAATTTAATGCCTAAAATGGATTAGAAGGAACTATAAATATTTCACACTGATGGGGTCAAATCCTGGTCCCCCTCAAGTCAGTGAGTGTTTTGTCACTAAGATGGTCAGTATTTCCCCCTGCATTTCTGGATTAATGTTTTACTTGAATTAATGTAGGCCAATGGTTTAGATATCAGAAATAATATTTTTGTTTCAGAACTAGTGATTTATTTCATTCTTATTTTCTTGCTTTCCTATATTTATACAGGCTCTGTACATACAGCACTGTATTTCTAAAAGCTATCATATTCTTTAGAAAATAATATTATTTGCTTTCTTTAATAATTGATCTTGGAGTCCTCTTTTAATCCTCCATCAGACATGCCATTCTTGTATCTTCATAAAGACGAGAAAGGCAAACAACACTCTAAGGCTGATTTAGGAATTAGACCACGAACATTAAAAATATATGAAGTGTTGATATAAATAAGAACTTCAGTTTAGATTCTGGTTCAGTTATATCAGCACCTCAGAAAACACTATTGGTTATATACAGATTTCTGTGAAGGTAAATGAAAAAGGAGCACAAGAGAGAAATATGATGAAGATTTGATATTTAGCTTTGAGCTAATATGGCTGACAATATATGTAGCATTTGAAGGAAAACAGAAATGCCTAGAGTACAATTTAAGTTCAACAGTAACTGCAATGCAATTGATAATGTTTTTGAAACAACCAAATAATAGTTGACAAAAGAGCTTTTTATCCAAACTTCTGTATATCCTATTAGGTTAAAATATAAATATTTTAGATGGAAGGGAAAGAACCCAGAAGCACCTTCATAGAAAATCAGTGACCCATAAGGACTTGTAAGGTCTTTCGTTAGATTACTGTCATACATTTGATGTACATGTCAGATTAGTGAGAGATCTTTCAGCATCTCAGTGAGGTTCAGCTCCCTCTTGTCCTTCTTGTCTGTAGGAAGTCATCTGCCTCTACAGCTCAGCTGCTGTGCTATCTCCAAATCTTCGTTGTAAGCAGCTCCACTCATTTTCCCAGTATAAGATAACATCAGATATTGCAGCTGGTATAAAACATTGTTTCCAAGCTGTGGTCTTGTGTTGTTTATAAAACATTAAATGGTAATAAGCAAAATAGTTGTGCATTGCCATAAAGAATGTATGTACAAAGTCAAACCAGTATCATCTATGCCACAGCATATATAATCAGCCAAACCTATTTTGTTTTCCTGTGGTTGGTTGCTTCAGCGTGGTTGAGTGGTTTGTGTATGGCTTCTGTGATCTCAAAGGAGGCTTTTAAGAAAGATGGAGACAAACTTTTTAGCAGAGCCTGTTGCAATAGCACAAGGGGTAATGGTTTTAAAATAAAAAGGGTGGATTTAGACTAGACACCAGGAAGGAAGTTTTTTTTTACAATGAGGATGCTGAAACACTGAAACAGATTGCCCAGAGTGGTGGTAGCTGTCCCTAGAAACATTCAAGGTCATGTTGGCCAGGGCTCTGAGCAACCTGATCTAGTTGAAGATGTTCCTGCTCACTGCAGGGGGGTGGAGTAGGTTATCTTTAAAGGTTCCTTGAAACCCAAACCATGATTTTATCATTTTATGATTTTCTGTCTATGTACCTTAGTGATAAGCAAAGATAGGGACTATAAGGGGGGACCTCAGGGATTACATTTCAGCAGCAGCAAGGAACGAACTGTTGAGAGTTCTTTTGTATAGCACTCAATAAAAGGAAAATAAAATGTGTTAGAGGAACACTGGATTGAATCTTTTGTGAAAACAAAAGAGAAGAGGATCCCCACATTAAAGTTCTTGGAATCACAGGCCTATATCATCATTTGGGGTGAGCAATATGTATTATCCTCTCTTTCTGAGTCATCCATCAGTATTTACAATGGTTCACCAGTGTTAATCTGATAATGTTTAAGAAGTTGAAATAATTCTGAAGTGTAGCTTGTTCTGATTTTTGTGTGGCACAGGTCCCCAGCCAAAAGATCGTATGTCTTATGTGGTCACTTACTGTTCAATTAATAAAAGCAGTGCAGAAGGGACTGTTATTTATTTGCTTTTACTAGTTATTTTGGTATTTGTCACTACCTTTTTCCACTCTCCTGTTGTAATTTTGGATATTAGTTCTAGGTCATTAATCACAACCTTGTTAATGTCTTCGTTTTCTGGAATGCAAATCTTCATATTCAGGAGTACAACCAAAACCTAGATTCAAAGCTGCCATGTCACATTTCTGATTGTTGTCTGGATGCCAATAAATAACAAGCATTAGAACAATTACTTTCATGTATGAGTAAAAATACACATATATATTCATGTTCTCTGATGCAGATAAGGAAGAGGAGGATGAGCAGAGGCTCAGATCCTCAGGTGTTTATGTCTCTTACAAAAATATATTTCAGTAAGGACACTAAATAGAAGATGGGCAGTACCAACATGCATCTGTATGATTCCTGGGGCTGTTTTTAGCAATGAGAAGTTTATACAGGAGCCTTTCTGAGCAAAACACCTGCTGATTGTAGTCCACTTTTGTTTGAGGGAGAGCCTCAGGTTTAAAGGTCTGTCTTTTCCAGGATGATTGAAGTCACCACAAGTTTAGAGCTTGATTTGAAAGAGCAGGTGGCAGTCCTTATGCGTCTGCTCCTGTTCCAGCTGACGTCAGATGTTACCTTTGTTTAATAGGAGATAGCTGTAATTCAGCAAATAATTAGCAAAAACGTCAGTAAAAGCGTCCTTAAACCTTTGTGCAGCTGAATCAGCTCACCTTTGAAGAAAGCTTGTCTCCTTCAGTTGTTGGGGCTATTGACAGGAGCATCAGGAGCAGCTGCTGCGTGGGTGGGTGTGTGTCTTGCCGGGCAACCTCGTTCACTGACTCTGGATTTCAGCTCCCACGCTCCACCTGCACGGGGCATGATTACTCAGTTTCTGTACAGCAGCAGTAGATTCTGCCTGGTGTTAATACTTGGTTGAAAAACAATCACAGTAGTTCTTTTTAAAAATATTTATGTGCAAGGAATGCACTACCAGGCCCCCTTATGCCATACTGATGAATTTCAGAATACCTGGAAAGTTCTGCTTGCATGCAGAATGAAGAGTGCAAATGCATCAGTATTATATATTAGGACTGGTTTGTAATATGTATGTGTATCTAAATACACATACGTGTATGTATATACACATAGAAGGGATCGATTTTGTATAAGGAATTCCAGTACTACTAGTGCTCATAGTTTCTTCTCTGTTGTCTCTGTTATACACATTGAATTGAAGAGTGTGCCATTAAAATATCTGGTCAAGAACATAGAAATATCCCTTTTTCTCGATTACTCTTTTTCTTTGCTAGTACTTTTTTAGTTTGTAACTTTACTTAAAGCAAACAATCAGAATAGCTTTTCTTTAATTTTCTTTTCTTTACACGTTTGCTGTTGTGGGTGTCTACTATAGATCACCAAACCAGGATGAAGATGTCAATGAGGCCTTCTACAGACAACTGGTGGTAACCTCTAGATCACATGCCCTGGTGCTCATGGGTGACATCAATCACCCTGGTATTTGTAGTAAAGCCCACACAGCCAGGCATACTCAGTCCAGAAGGCTCTTGCAGTGCATCAATGGTAACTTCCTGATGCAGGTAGTAGAAGAGGCAATGAGGAGAGGTGCACTGCTGGACTGTTATTTATTTAACAAATAAAGAAGGTCTGGTCGGGGATATTAAGGTTGGGGACAGCCTTGGTGGCAGTGATCACGACATGGTAGAGTTTAGTATTTTACAAGGAAGAAGCAGGGCAATAAGTAGGTTTGCAACCCTGGACTTCCAGAGGGCTAACTTTGAAGGTAGGGGCGCCCAAGAGAGTTGGTTAATTTTCAAATGTCACTTCCTCCAAGCTCAAGATAAGTGCATTCCTTCAGGTAGAAGAGGAAGGAGACCTGCATGGATGGGCTAGGAGCTCCTGAAGAAAGTCCCATGGAAGAAAGAAATTTACAGTTTGTGGAAGTAGAGACTTGTCACTTGGGAGAACTCCAGGAACACTGTCAGGGTACGTAGGAAGGCCACAAGGAAGGCCAAAGCCCTCCTAAAACTAAACCTGGCTAAGGAAGTAAAAGAGCACAAGAAGGGCTCAGTGGTAAAAGGAAGACTAGGGAAAATATGGACCCACTGCTGAATGAGGTGGCAGCCCTGGTGACAGAGGATGCAGAGAAGGCAGAGTTACTGGATACCTTCTTTGCTTCAGTCTTTACTCCTAAGACCAGCCCTCATGAATCCCGGACCCTGGATGTAAGAGAGAAAGCCTGGAGGAAGGCAGACTCTCCACTGGTCAGTGAGGATTGGGTTAGAGGTCAGTTGGGTAAACTGAACATACACAAATCCATGGGCCTCAGTGAGATGCACCCACGTGTGCTGAGAGAGCTGGCTGGTGTTGCTCTACCACTCTCCATCATTTTTGAAAGATCATGGCAAACAGGAGAGGTGCCTGAGGACTGGAGGAAAACTGATGTCTTCAAAAAGGGCAAGGAGGATGATCCAGGAATCTACAGACCAGTCAGCTTCACCTCCATCCCTGGAAAAATGATGGAGCAGCACATTCTAGAGGTCATCTCGAAGCACGTGGAAGAGAAGAAGGTCATCAGGAGTGGGTGTCAAGAAGGAGGGGCCAATCTCTTCTCAGGCGTGCTCTGTGATAAGAGAAGGGACAACACATGCAAATGAGAACACAGGAAGTTCCACCTCAACATGAGGAAAAAAATCTTTACTGCAAGGGTGACAGAGCACTGGAACAGGCTGCCCAGAGAGGCTGTGGAGTCTCCTTCTCTGGAGACTTTCAAGATCTGTCTGGATGCGTATCTGAGTGACCTGCCCTAGATATTGTGGTGGTCCTGCTCTGGCAGGGGTGTTGGACTCAATAATCTCTAGAGGTTCCTGCAAACCCCTAACACTCTGTGAATCTGTGATGTATATAGAATATTTAATATAAAATGCATAGTAATTATATATTGTACAGTATATATAAGACATGGTATATACCATAAGTTTTGTAACGTATGATGTAGAATATGTGTAAGTATCTATCAGAGAATCAAAAAATTCTTCATGTTGGAAGGGACCTCTCAAGGTCATCTAGTCCACACCCCCTGATTTTTTTTCCAAAGTTATTTTTTATTTCAGCTAGAAGATCCTTTTTTTTTTTTTCAGTTTCTTCTGCCTTATTTAAGCTATTTGTATGCTGTACCCTAAACAAAATAAACTAAAGATAAATGTATAAAGTATATAACTACATAAAATAAATGAACCTGGAAGAAAATTTAAAATAATTTCACCGAAAAGAATGATCACAAAGTTCAACATTGTAAGCAGCTATTTCTCATTTGGAATTATTAATAATAATATGATTTATAGCATCTACAGCTCTGTATCTGAGTTATTCTACAATTCTCTATAATCTAATCACTCTAATTATGTGGGGTTTTTTACCTCTAAAAACTGGTTTGATCATTCCATGTGAGCCACACCCTGAAAACTGAAGGCCTTGCACGCCTGATTTAAGATTTAACCTAGTATCAGTGTTAAACCTGTTTCAGTCTGTCATTCTCTTGCTTAAAATGCTGTGGAACACTAGGGTTTCTCTTTGCTTGTTTAGCAGATAGATTATAAGCTGCTGTGGCTTAGAACTTGATTACTGCAGTCCAAGGTGTATAGTACAGTTTTCTTCCACTAAAAATTAACTGGGGGAAAAAAATCAGTGACTTTTTTTTCTTTTCAAGTGCATTGAGTGCAACAAAAAGCCAGTTTGATTAGCACTGTGAGCTAAAATGTCATTATTGTGCGCAGAGCAGACAACAGACAATCAGACCTCCTCACCTACACCCAAAAACCATCCACCTTTCCCTGAAGTGCTGTTGTTTTTATTTGCTCTTGCTGAAGTTCTCAGCAATCGTTGCAGTTGCTGATCACCAAGAACTGGGCTGATACCACCTCTGATTGCTTCTAGACTTCTGAAAAGGTTTTGTGGGAATTTAAAAAAATGGCTGAATATGTCATGTTGCTTTGGGCTATCATGATTCTACAGTCTAAAAGATCCCTAGCAGTAGAGCTGCAGAATCCCTGAGAAGTTCAGGAACCTGACTCTGTGGTGACCTTTTCTGAAAAAAAGGTCAGCATGCCACAGACAGACTTGCCAAGTCAACTGCTTTTCCCTGTAGACTAAAGCTTTGTGGTCTTATCCACAGATCTGTTAGGAACCTTGGCCAAGCGGCTGCTTTTTGTTGTTTCAGGCACTATTTGTGTGTTGAATGAAGTTTCATACTAAGTGAGAGTGACTTCAGCACAATGGAAGTAAACTTAGCATTAAAAGCCCTTAAAATCCATCCTGTGGCTCCCTCTACATTACCTCAACATTTTTATGATTTGAATGCAGATTTCATAGATTCTTCTGTAGGATTTGGTTCTGTATGAATCTCCCTCTCCCATTATTATCCTTGTTGGTAATTTTTTCTCTTAAAGTTGAGGGGGCACTAGGGAGTGATCTTCCAATCATTTGAATTAGCTTGGAATAAAAAAAACCCTCATTACTGCCACCTCATTATTACTACCTCATGATTTCCTATGCCAAAGAGCTTTCAAACACAGGGTTTTATTTCCTTTACTTTATGGGAGCATTTTTGTGGTAAAAAGTATGGACAGGCCATTACCTGTTATTATAAGCACGGTCATAGAAATGCTTTGACAGTTGGGAGTGGCTTGGGGTCACAGTTTTGCTTTGACAGTGGCTTGGGGATTTTTGGTTTTAAGTGAAGATTAAATTTGGTTCAGAACAAATGCATGCTCTTCCCATCCTCTTTCTTCAAATAAACTACCCTTAATGAGATAAAAAGACAGTTATACTGGAAAGACTGGAGAAGCTGAAGATCTTGTATTAAGCTTCTTTGGTATCATGTTTTCCCCTATTTTCCTTTATCTGTTTCTTTGCACCTTGGAGTATCTGTTTAGGGCAAGAACAGTGTCTTTGGGAAGTGTTCATCTGGAGACAATCATGCGATTTCTTCTGTTAATATTTTAGAAGTGGACTCTTACCTGTAACAGTTAGTTTTGTCTATTAAATGTTTCAGGTCAGATTTGCATTTCTTCTGGGTCTCCAGACTTGTACAGGAAGCTGCAGAGATCTGCTGATTTATAGCCATTGCACATCTGACCCAGTATTCATGCAGTCACTTGGCTGAAATATAATCTGAAACTAGGAATGTGTATGCTGCTAATGACTGAAAACTTTATTTATGTGACTGATGTAGCAAAAATAACTGAGAGTTGACAGTGGCTTCTATATTGAATATTGTCAGGTCACTGTCCCTTCATGCCCTCACAGACTCCCTAATAGACATAGAATTCAGATGGTGGGCACAGATATGGCACTGGAAAGTGGGGTCAGTTGCACTGACAGGGATAGATGGATCGTGGGCTGATCCGAGAAAAAGATGTTACTTAATTTTTTATTAACCTCAGAAGCTTCAATCAAGGTACTTACTTTTTAAGTATGAATATGTCAAATTCCTGTGTGAGTCGCTGACCAGATCCTGTGGATCAAAATCTCAGTGGCTGAACTTTGCACTGGACTTCATAAGAATAACTTGTACTTGAGAGTCCCAGTGATACCTGTCACTGCTGCAGGTTCTGCGTTCAGTTAGCTCTCCAGTGTTGCAGCTTAGCACAAGTACATTAATCTAGAGTTTATGTGTGCTCTGAGTAATAACATGTCATCAAACCTGTATATCAGTAGCTACATATGCAGGGAATAAAGATAGATTGTTCTCACCCATGGCAAAAAAGGAGGGGGTCTGTATGTCACTTGGCTGTTTAGTTGTTTTATGATTCCATTGGCTCGATTGACTCAAATCAGGTTTTATGATACAACTGGCTCTTCAGCATTTTATGGTATTTTCCTCATCAAGTTCCATCTGTTTCAGAAGGGTGACAGATCTGAATTTGTGGAACTCCTGTCCTTTGGTATTATCAGAAGGACGCAGTGAGATATTTTGAGTCTGGCAGCACCGGTGGCTATTTTGGCTGGTGTTGTGCAGGATGAAATGGGATTGGCCATTACCAGCTCCATGAGTGTGTTCTAGCAGCAAACATTTGGTTGTCTCTGTGGGCTGTATCTGCTGACAGTACACTTGTAGTCCTGTCCAGAAAAGAGGAGGGAAACTAGTGGTGATGCATAACATAATGCTCAAATTTATACAATTGCTGTGGTTCCGTAATTCAGCAAATGCTGGATTTTACAGCATGATCCCTGATCAGGTGTGAGTTTCTGTTGCAGCTTTATGAAGAGCTGAAACTTTAGCAATCATTTTGCTTATAGGCCACAACTTTTCACACTCCTTCACAACTTCTTAAATAACCCATCTTTCAAAAAAATACAGATTTCCTATGACTACTCATTCACAAAATGCCTGCTGCCTTCTTTTGTCTGAGCAGAAGTTGTTTAACAAACAGACATTCTGTATTGATCCTCTGTCTCAGCCAGGTAAAAATTACCATTAAAACTGCAATAATTCTAGCTCAAGTATTTTGAAAGAACTGATATAGTCTGCTCCTCTCTTTTTAATGTGAAAAAATGTCTGTATTTTTCTAGCAGGTTTGTGGGTGTTGTTTTTTTTTTTTCAAAAATAGCCACGACAGGACAAACTCAGTGAAAGCTACACTAGGATAAAACCTGGTCCACTGATACTGAGTTTATTGGAAACTCCCCTCCTGCAGAGAGTCATCTAAGGTGTTTGGTTCTGCAGCTTTGTGCTACCACACCTGTGTTAGTTACCTGGAGAGTGTATTGTTTACATTCCACACGTTGTCTGACTCTCAGTCCACACACAAATGCATGCACATACATTCACACTGCAGTGAGCAGAAGTGATCCAACCAAACTGATATACTGTACAACAAAACAAAGTAGAAAGGTTGAGGAAAAGGCTTTGCAGAAAAGACTTCTAGACAGCTACGTTCATCCACCTGTGTGTAAGTTAAAGAGGCAACTTTGTCTCAATGCTAAAAGAATTTGTTGATTTAAAGAAGAAAACCAATTTGCAAAAAATACATGCTGTGTGCATAAAATGAATATGTTGCATACTTATCTGGTATTCCATAGCACATGTGAGATAAAATTCAATATGCAGTTATGTTAAATTGTTTACTATATTTGGTTAATTCTTCCCATTCTTTCATATCTCAGTGTTTGATAGTAGTCATTTAAGTCTGTGACATCTGTTCTTGACTTACAGTCTGTGGCTTTTAGAGAGTTACAAATGCTGATTTGCAAAAGCTATATGGAAATATGTATTGTAATATCAACATTATAAAGCATCCACACTGTGTCAGCTCTGTTAACTAGATGCTGACACTAGATTTATTGGAAGATGGGACTTGAGAATTAACCAAAACAAGAATATAGTTCTTGTCTCCAAGCTCTTAGAAGTTCTTGTGCACCTCCATTCATCCTCATAGAAGAACTTATTTAAATGGACTATGTGCTTATGGATTTTTGGTGTAATGATTTTTTCCAGAGAAAATTTTGTTACAAGCTATGAAAAATGTGGTGGAATACTTTCCTTAATTTTTTCCTTCTTCTTAGATGATGTTTTTCTTCTTTAATGAACTGGAGATGCTGCTTTTTACAGGAAATATTTTGAGAGTTTCAAATAGAAATTTTCCCCAAATCAACTTGATTTTCTGAAATGCAAACTTGTTGAAATATAATGTGAACTTTTTCCTCAATGGTGTCAAATGGTCTATCTAAACACAGGCTGTGCTCACTGTTATTCCTTACTGCCTGTATTTGATATCATAATTAAGGTTATATCTTTCCAGCTAATAGGGATTGTTCTGTCAGTTATCAGCAGAGTATCATTGCTGTTGATAGAATACATTAATAATTTATTGTGTTGCCATATTGCTTTGTAATTGTCTCTATGAACTGCCTTCAGGATTTAGTTCAGGTTTAATCAGAGGCTAAACCAGGTAATCCCTCCCTTATATTTCTATTTTAAAAAAATAGTAAATCAGCTGAAAACCTTTTATACAGAAGAAAATAAAACTGGGTGAGGAATCTACAGAAGCAAGCTTTACCTCAGGTGAGCTAGTCCCCCTTGCATCCTTTAACAAGCAGCAGAAAGAGGGTCCTCATTGGAACTTAGGGCATCTATTTGTCTCAAACAGAGAGCAAGAGTAGGGAGATTAATTTTCCTAGAGTAAAGTTAGGCTTGTGGAAATGACTTTCAATTTTCTCTAGTAGAAACAAACCTGCTTTGCACCAGACTACAGAATTCAGCACTGCTAAATGTGAGATAGAGAATGATAGTGTTTGGTATCAGCACATAGGGCTTGTCTAATTCATTGCAGGAGCAGGAGGTTATATATCCTATTGTCTTTTTTTCTTTTTTTTGAAGAAGGAAAGTACTTGAACCCATTCTTGCCATTTAACTTGATGCAACCCCAGATATAGAAAGTGATTCTGTATTTTGTATAGTGAATATACAATCCCATTCTCATTTCTCACTGTCAAAGATATCTAGTGATCTCATGTGGAAAGTTCAGAGTGCTGTGTCACGGTCAGCATATTTGGTTTCTTTGGAGCTAGGCAACCCCAGCTTAGTCTATTCCAAATAACATTTCTTATTAATAGGGTTCTTTTTAGAACATTGATAGTACTTGGCAGGTATGGGGAACTGTGTGTGCTAGATGATGGCCTAGTTAATTGTGGAATTTGATTCTCCTTTATTTCATGAGCTGACTTGCAAATTCTTTCCCCTTTTTATCAGAGAAGCTTTTTGGAACCACCAGAAATCAAACTGGGGAGGAACCTGGGATTGTTATTCTCAGATCTGATAACAATCTCACGTATTGCAAAGATCCCACAGCTGTCTTGACTTTAGGAGTGTTTGAAAACATCTGTTAATGCACCTTATTAATGCCATCTAGTCTGAAGACAAGACCCCATCCAAAGTTCTCTGAAGGTATCTGGAGAGCTTTCAATGACTTCACTGCACTTTTGAGACAGCCACTAGACCCTGAGAGAGGGAAGCAGTTTTCACTCAGTATGAAACTGTCTGTGATTCTGTTTAAAATGCATTTTCCAGCCTCTCCACTACTTAATCCTGCTAATTCTATGCTTGCTTCTCTCCTGACTGCTGTAGTGACCAAATCCATTCTTAAACTCAAACTGGAAGCTCCTTGTGGTCTTTTTCAAAGCCTTGGGATAGACTTCCTTTCTCCTAACAATTTTAGAATGAGCAGGCAGATCCAGAAGGGTTCCTTTCTCAGGCACTTCCAAACATGTGTCCCTTTCTGCAGCCTGATGAAATGTTTATAAATGGATTTTCTGGGTTTGTGATCTATTTCAAAGCAAGTGCTGGATGCCAACACTTTTTGCCATGGCTCATCTGTGGACAGTGGGCACCTGTTCCAGAGAAGGTTTTTCACCCTGGCCTCTCCAGTGGGTAAATCTAAGGTTCTATCTGGATAAGAAAAGGTCTTCAATAAAAAGGAACAGCCTTGGGTGAATCAGACAGAAACTTAGATGATATGCAGAGAAGAACTTTGTGGGTTTTTAAAAAAATATTATTTTCTGAACTCTCAAACATGTTTATTCAAGTGACACTTTAAAAGGGAGCTTGTAGAAAACCCAGTTAAGATTCCATAACTTTTAAGTACCTCACAAGGCCACATTTCATTTTAGTTTTACCAAAATATGGAGAAAAGGGAGGCTAATAACTTTGGAATTTATTTTTTATTACAATTAGTAAGATCACAGTCAGATTTTCCTATAGCCATACAGGTTTGAGACAAAATTTTACATGACCAATGTAACAAGAAAGCATTACAGTGCCAAAATAATGTCTAAGTATAAGCACCAGGTGTGTCTCTAAACTCTCTAAACAGTTAAGAGGAATTTATGGATAAAGTGTTTTCCTTGACCCTGAAAATCAAAGGATTTACATGTACCAAAGTACACTTCTTAAACATACATAGAGCCTTTTCCACGTCAGTCTGCAAGAGCAGTGTAGGGACTGGGGATGCTGTTGGGCTACTGATTACAAATTGTAAGCTGAAATTAGCTGAAATTTCTTCTAAATTTCGGAGCTTTTGCACATAGTGTGGGAGATTGAGCAGTGCTTAGAGAACAAGATACATGAGATCTGTGAAACAGCAAGAGGTGAGACTTGATTATCTGATCACGGACCTTTGTATTTTTACCACCTTGGTGATTTAGCACCATGCTGTTCTCCTGCTCTCAGCTTCCCAGCATTTGCCAGTAGCCAAAGTGAGTTTTCAGTTTGGTGCTTGAAAATCACAAAAGGACTTGAATGACATTCCTACTAGGGCAGAGAGAGGCTGTGGAAATCTGCTGTCATTCCATCAGCCCACAGAAGCACTCCAAAATACCATGTTCTAGGGGAGAGAATGAAAAGTATCTACAACACCAAATGTGGCAGCTGGAAATTATTTAAAAAAACAGACAAGATGGGGTAGGCCAATCATGTTACAAGTGCTAAGAGAGGCAGCTGGGAGATTAAAACGGCCTGAGAGCAGTTGAAAGATGACAGCAGTTTGCTAGCAAGAGTGTCTAAGAGTTAAGTGGCTGTGTGAAAACATGCTGAAGTGATAAGAAAAACAGCTGGAGAAAAACAAAATTTTAAAGCCCATGAAACAGGGATGAATATGCAAATTCTGCTAACACTATTGAATGAGTAAATGAGTTACTTTTTTTGTCTCTCTGCTTTCCTGTGTTCCTCGTGTTTTCACAAATTTCCTCTTTCTGCAGAACCTGCAAGAGTCCTTTTCTGCTGCCATCACCTCCTTCTCTTGATCTTTTGGTTTCTGGTTGTTTCCTCTGCAGAAAACAGGTATCTCTGAACACTACAGTTCACTTATTAATTCTTAAGCCAGTACTTTAACAGCTTCTTTTTTTATTTCCTCAACTTACCAAGACTTTCCTTGCTTATCATCCTGAATGTGAAAACCCCTCAGTGGAATACCATGCTCTGTGAAGAAAACGGGCTGGTAGCCATTGATTTTTATTGTTCCAAATCTCATTCTGTGTAGGACTTAATAGATTTAGATGGCTTTGTATTCCAGAGAGCTAACTGGAGGAGCTGGCAGTCTCTAGAATTTGGCAGGTTATAAAACAAGCTTGTAGTAAGAACATGGTGACTTTGGAAAATAAACTATGAAAATGCACAGTGTGGCAGATTTTCAAGGCTTTAAGCATTACAACTGCACCTGTGTTTTTGCATGTATTTTATTATATATGCAGCTTATAATTTACTTGCATCTGATCCCGTGTTTGAATCTAGTCTGGATGTGTGCATTGGTGATGTAAAGACATGTGCCAACTTCTGTATAAATTAGAATGTTCTTTAACTTTGAACTTGTGGCTCTGCTGGTTTTCAGCTGTGAAATCAAGAGACAGTATGTGCGTTACCTTCTTTTCTGTAGTTCATAAGGAACAAAGAGCTTATGTGGAAAAAAAGAGTACAGGAGAAGTTCTTAATAGATTCTGTACCATCAAAACCTGAAATACAGCAACATGAAAAGAGCAAACATGCTGTCTGGCTTCTCTGAAGCTGTTTGCTAATAACCTCCGATGATCTAGAAAATGTTAGTGAGTGTAGTCTCAGCTTGAAGCCTGAAACAAACAAAAATAGCAGGCAGAGAGAAGGATACAAAGAAGGTGAAAGAGAGAATGGAAATAAATCATTTTTCAACCACAACAAAATCCTAATCAGACAGCAAATTTTGGATTGCTTTTATGCTGCCTGTCCTACACTGTTATGTCCAGGAAGAACAGCAGCATCAGTTTTGGAGGTCATGAAAGTAGACTCATGGAATAATAAAATAATAATGCAAATTGAAAGTGGGAGAAGGGTTTAAAAATGCAGGTTAAAATAGATTGAGCATTTTATGAAAGACATCTGAATGATTATGGCTTATTATTGGTGAAATATAACTCATTATGTAGCATATACTCAATATTTTAAATAAAGAAAATAGTAGAGTCAGGTCAAAAGATTTACAATCCAATCTGATAAAATACCAAATGAGACAGAGAGAGCTGGAACATTTGCAAGGGAAAGTTATGCATGTCTGGCATAGGAAAACTGAGTGAGAAGAAATGTTCATGGTGCAAATTATTTGTTTTTAAAGAGCATTTAAATTAACTTGTCAGATACCTAAAAGCCGTTGACTGTGTATTTTAAAAGAGGATTTTGTTTTGGAAACCCTTGAAATTATATTTCTTTGACAGGAACAATTAACCAAAAGAAAACAATTAGAAGAAATTTTACATATAAGATCTAGTATTGTATTTTTAATGCTTAAGTAAATTTCTCTCTTGGAATAAGAAATTTCAGCTTCCCTTCCTCATTTTCTCCATAATTACCAGCAGGCTGGGCAATTTATTGTTCTACATTCTGGTGTAAATAGAGATGGCCTCTGTGTTTTTTTTTTTTTAAAAGGAGTTTATGGGAAATGAGTACAGGTGCACTGATCTGAGGAGAAGTGAGATAGTGGATTTGAGAAATAATGGGAGAGGCACTGTCCAGTTACTTTTTCAATGCATTGCCTTTGATTGTTGAAAAAGTTCTGCCTTCTACGTGTCCTGCTTTCCAGCCTGTAGTTAAGAGGATCTTTGCCCATGACTTTGCACCACCTTGTGACTTAGGAGAATTTCCCCCCAGGGAGGCTGCCCAGGTTCTTGTAGCCATAGTGCTTGAGAAAGGAGAATTTCAGCTGCAGAAAGAAGAATGGTTTGATTAGTGATATTTTTAACTAAAATTAGGCAGTGGTGGAGAGACTAACTTTGCAGGACCTCCTACAGCAGGAGCATGGACCTGTAAGTCCAGCCAAGCTGCTATGAACATCTGTAAACTACAGATGCACCAAGGTGGCTCCATTTAAATGGAGTTCAATGCTTCAGTTTCGTTATTGGAATGGTCCCCCCAGTTTTCAGATTCCAGTGAACAAGCCGAGCATCACTTTAATATTTCTTTTCTACTCTTCTCCTCTAAACCAAGTCACTCTCAGAAAAGGACCCAATTTTATCACTGACACATTCATGTACCTACACTTTTCTTCCTTCTAGCACATCTCATTGAACAGCAGAATTATCCTTCCATGAAATACACACCAATGTGGGAATGTGTTCCCATACTACAAATTTCGGAGCAAGTCAATGCCTAGTAAAGCAAAGGGCTGTTTGAAAGATTTACATAAAGCTTGCTCTGCTCAACAACAAGGCCTTCATGAGTTGTTCTCTGGGGTAGCCAAATGTTCTTCCAAACACAGGTAATCCTCTAAATACCAGGATCTGTGAACAGTGCAGTAAAAGAGTTCTTTTCTTGAGATCATTGCTTATTGAGGAATTAAAAGTCAGTATCATTACATCTTTTAGCTATATGACTGACAGAACCTGAGACTTTGCAGGTAACCTTGCCTAGATTTAATAATATCCCACTGAGAAACAACTTGTGTTCTTGTTGGCATATTCATGATTTTGTCCTCAGAAGTCACCAAATGGGCAATAACTACCTTCCTTCTCAGACAGTTAAAACCTGGAAGATCTGCTCTTAGTTTTTAAGCTCCAAAGAATCATACCATCCTCTTAAGCACATTAAATACCCCTGTAAATGTCAAGAATCCATGCAAATCTGTTGATGTTTGCAAGTAATAGCACTTTCACCACCACCAGGCAGATTGTACTCCTGACCCATTTAGAGCAAACCTCTCTGGTTTCCAGCAATTCTCTCAGGGTACATTAATGCAGATCTTCTGTTTTCAATCTGGACCCTGGCTCCAGTCCCTGGGTATCAAGCTTATCTTGACTGTGGCCAAAGTTTGCTGTTCTGTTCTCTCTGCAGCAATGGCTGTGGCTGTGAGCAACCAGGCTTTCCTGCTGAAACAAAACATCATCAATACAGTGCAGCCATATTTCAAATAAACCGTGTCTTAAGAGCAGTAGAAGACACAGGAGAGGCAGTGTCTCCTTCTCCCTAATACTGCCATTCCCTGAGTTTAGGAACGCCAGATTCCTTGAGGCTTCTCCATGCACTCTGTTTATGTCTCTGCCAAGCTGTATTCTTAGAGAACTGCTGGCAAGCCCCACTGCCATTGTCAGGATCAGACCAAGGCACTCCAGATGGTTTGCATTCTATTGAAGACAAGATACAAGATCTTTGAGACCAGCTTCCTTCTTTGAAGTTACAGTGGGCACTGAGACTTTCTTCCCTTGAATGACACTACAGTGCTGCTTTGTTGCCCTTCACCTGGCCTTTATTGAGCCAAACCAATGCATTCACACAAGAAAGTCTTTCAGCTGTGGTGTGCCCTTTTCGGGCACTTGTCCAGCTGAGCTTCTGCAGCCACATCAAGGGCAGCTCAGGTCTGACACAAGCCCTCTGAAGGCTGATGGGCACACTCAGCTCCTGCTCTTGGAGCTCTATGTTAGATTCTGATTTCTTTTGGCAAGATTGCAGGTGTTATTAGAGTAGGAAGGAGCATGAGTTTCAAGAGACACTAGTGTATGTGGAACTGGTGACATATGGAGAAGAATAAAGCGTAGAGTTCTTTATACTCCCTCTTACATGAAAAGCATTAGAGATTATGATGGCACTCAGGTTAGTGAAAGGATGCACTTTGCAGAAAATGAGAAAATAGCTTACTTGATAAAGGAGTTCACTAATGGAAAAAAGCCAAGATTGGTGAAAATCAGAAGAGAGTAATGCTTAAACCTGTGTACTGTGATACCTGAGAAGAATGAAGACCACATTTTCCTAAAATAGTGTTCATAACACATATTCATGTCAAGGAATGTGCCCTACCCCACAACAGCATATTGGAAAAAAAAAATTGTGGACTTATTCACTAATGGGCTACTTGCCCTTGTCCACAGATAGGAAGAGAGCATCCTGGACAAAAAGAACCTTCCACTTTCAAGGTCCTTCATTGCTAGGGTGATGAAGAAATTACATTATAATTGAGAGTGGCCATCACTTAAAAAAACTTGGGACATATCTTGAAAAAAAACACCTGCAAGAGTCCTTGCCCTGTATAGAAGCAGGGAGTGCAACACCCACAATAGCCACATCTAGAGAGGGGTGAAGAAGCAGCAGGTACAGTGAAGTCTGGTTCAAAGAGTAACATGAGGGCAATGAGCTAAAGAGTATGTATCTCAGAGACCTCACATCAGTTAATTCAAGTATCTGTAGCTTTTGACTTTCAGATGCTTGATGATGAAACAAGCTTTGCTGGGTTCCTCCCTAATCCCTAATTTTTCTTATGTTAAAAATTATGCTAGTCTAAGCTAGCCCAAATTCATGGCTTCTCGCAGCAAAGAGAGCACATGGAACTGGGAAATGTTCCAGAGCTCGTTTTCTTTACATTGAGAAAAGCTGATAATTTTTCTGTGTGCACATTTGAATATATTTGTATTTTTTCCTTACTCTTTGACATTAGGTCAAGCTTATTTTTTTCTTATAATTTTAGACTGGGCTTTGGAGGAAAAAAAAAAGGATCTACAAACAAACCCCCAAAGTCCAGTCATTGGTCATAGTAAGCCTCTTGTAAATTCACACATAACCATGCTATTTTTGAAGTCCTTAAAAATCTTTCAATCTTTAGTTGCTGCTGCTGTAAGGTGTATTCTTGGTTGTGCTAAATGTAGAATATCACAATCTAAAGAATATGTTTATTGGGATCCTTATGCCCAAGAATCTGGTAGCATGAATGTAGTAAACTAGCCTAAAAGAGCATATCCCACAAAGAACAGCTGGATGTAAACTTCTAGCATGCATCTTGTAATACAGTCTTGCTAATCAATAGGTAATAATCAATATGTACTCTTTATGATAATTTTAAATGTAGTGTAAGGCTGAGTAATTTTCCTTTCCTTGCATTATCCTGTTCTTCCTACTGTAACCCATTCACAGCATTTATATCTTGGTGATAGGTATAAGGTTAAATTCCATCATAATCCTTATTTTTTACTTGCTCATAAATTTTTCATTAAAAAGTTTCTATGTGCCTGAGCTTTTTGCAGTTAGACTTTGCTGCCCAGAGCCTACTTTATTGCTGGTTTGAGGAAGTACAATTTCATGGTTTGAAGGTTAAGCACAAAGTCAAACACAAAAGTTACATACTTTGCAATCTGAATACACTGTTTATATCTTTATTTATACAAAAACCTTGGAAATAAATTGAAATTAAACATAAGCAATTCAGATTATATGTGCAGTCTATCTAGAACTGAAACATAGAGTAGAATGTTTTTTCTTACCAAGCACTGAGCGTAACTAAGGAATTGCTCAGTTTGAAATGGCTCAGCATCTGATGGACAAGTTTAAGAGGTTCTTTGAATGCCTACATGATGTTTTAATCCTGACAGAGTCCTTTCCCATGTTTGAAAAATCCAATAAAATTTAGATATAATGAACTCAGCAAGTTTGCTTACGATACCAGGGATGCCATCCAGAGGGACCTTGACAGGCTGGAGAGGTGGGCCAGTGCCAACCTCATGAAGTTCAACAAGGCCAAGTGGAAGGTCCTGCACCTGGATTGGCACAACCTCAGGCACAAATACAGGCTGGGGGGAGAATGGCTGGAGAGCAGCCCTGAGGAGAAGGACCTCAGGTGAGAGCTAGATGAGAAGCTTGTTGTGAGCTGCCAGTGCACGATCACAGCCCAGAGGGCCAATTGCATCCTGGGCTGCATCAAAAGACATGTGGCCAGCAGGTCAAGAGAGGGGGTTCTGCCCCTCTACTCTGCTCTGGTGAGACCCCACCTGGAATACTGTGTACAGTTCTGGTGCCCTCAGCACAGGAAAGACATGGAGCTGTAGGAGAGGGTCCAGAGAAGGGCCACCAAGATGATCAAAGGCCTGGAGCACCTCTGCTATGAAGACAGGCTGAGGGTGTTGGGGCTGTTCAGCCAGGAAAAGAGAAGGCTCCATGGAGACGTTTTTGCAGCCTTCCAATATCTAAAGGGGGCCTACATGAAAGCTGGGGAGAAACATTTCACCATAGAGTGTAATTATAGGACAAGGAGTAATGGTTTAAACTGAGAGATGGTAGATTTAATTTAGACATCAGGAATAACTTCTTCAACATGAGGGAAGTAAGGCACTGGAATAGGTTGCCCAGGGAGGTAGTGGAAGCCCCCTTCCTGGAGGTGTTTAAGGCCAGGTTGGATAATGCTTTGTGCAGCCTGGTCTAGTTTGAGGTGTCCTTGCTCACAACAGCGAATTTGGAACTAGATGATCTCCAAGGTCGCTTCCAAGCTTATCCATTCTATGATTCAATGATTCTAACTCTAGTAATCACAGAATCACACAGAATCCCAGAATGTTACGGGTTGGAAAGGACCTCGAAAGATCATCTAGTCCAACTCCCTTGCCAGAGCAGGATCATCTAGAGCACATCACACAGGAATATGTCCAGGTGGGTTTTGAATGTCTCCAGAGAAGGAGACCTGACAACCTTGGTGGGAAGCCTGTTCCAGTGCTCTGTCACCCTCACAGCAAAAAAGTTTTTCCTTACGTTTACGTGGAACCTCCAGTGCTCCAACTTGCACCTGGTGCCCCTTGTCTGATAACTGGACATCACTGAGAAGAGCCTGGATCTGTCTGCCAACATATCTTCACTAGTTAATAGGAAAATACAAATATTAGGAAAAACTACAACTCCAGCAGCCAGCTTGTCAGCATAACCTTTCGGGGCTTTACACCTTTTTAATCTACACATTTCTTAGCGATGGTGTTTGTACTTTCACCTTCTTCCCCCTTTCCTTCCTCTGCAAGGAACTCAGCATCGGTCACCTTTCAGTGTAAAATATCTTTGGTAGGTTTTGGAAACACAGCTGAAAATTCCATTGTGTGCAATTTCTTGCTGCTTACATATTTGCCATCTCTCAAGTAAAATGCTAACATTTCTGCTGATATTTCACAATGAAGTGCTGCTATTTATCTATTTTTTAATTTTGGTCCTGGTAATATGAACTATTTGTGTTTCAAGTGTGTGAGGTGTTATTGAGGTATATTTTATATACAAAGGTCTGTTCAGCTACTCATTTAGCTAAAATAATAGTGTTCAGGTTGTATGCCCAATGCTAGGTTTACTGGTGGAACATGGCACAATAACTTTTTTGCTGAGGTAATTTCATCTGTCAAATTATAGAGGCAGCATGCAAATGACCTTTATAAATGGATTCATAAACTTGTATTCTGTTCCTGTTATGGCTTACCACAACAAAGGCCCCCTCCAGGGCAGCAAGTATTCCCCTTCATGCTCCACCCTGGGGTGCCTGTCACCTCCAGATGGAGGCAGGGGAAGGCCCAAGGACACTGACAGGGGTGTACATACGCAGGCCAAAGATACCAACATCAAATAGTAGGTTACTGTGCCACATGGTTTCCTGAGCCATCTGTATCCTGTCTTCCCCTCAGAGAGACTTCTGTTTTTAATTTCTACTCGGTACAATGTCCTGTAGGCTGACCCTCTCTGTGCTGGGAAATGGGAGAAGAGAATAGAAAATGGCATTTATTAACTGTTTCCTACTCACCTCCCTGCTGGGTGTTTATATGCTTCTTAGCAGAAAGAGCATTACATTGCAGCCTGCAGGGTCGTAGGTCTTAAGGTCAGACTGCAAAAGGCAGTTTGGCAACACTTCTCAGCAGCCAGGCTAGAAGCACTTATTAGGAACAGAACATCAGCCCAGGACGTGAGTGAGTGTTACCAGTTCTGGACAATTGAGTCTCATAATCCTCCATGGTGAAATGAAGTCTGATCCCAAGATGAGAAAAAATCTCTCTTCGATTTGACTTCTGGCCTCTTTTGCAGATGAAAAAGACCACTTTTGTGGATGAAAGAACAGCTTAATTCTGCAGTTAAGCCTGTGCTTCTGCTGAAGTCACAATAAGAGTGACACCTGCAGTCATGATTTCTAATATGAAGATTATATAAACATCCTCCCATTACCCAAAGAATTGGCCAAGACAGTAAAGCATTTCACACAGCCTTCTTTCAGGCATCAGGTAGCAACTGCTTTTGGTCATTAGTGGCTTGGACTGATACTGAAACGTTGAGTATTCTTAAAGGTTACAAGTCTGTAATCAATTGGATCTGAGCAGCTACTTCAAGCTTCCCAGTTCAAGTACTATATGCAAAAAGCTGTCCTGGCGTTTAGGTTCTCAATAATAGCATTTTGTGCTTATAGGCAGGGTTCAGGGAGAAAAGAAACCACAGGTGTGGAAGGGGATTGATTCAGAGACCTGTTAATGAATCTCAATCCACATAAATCCATGGGACCAGAAGGGCTGCACCCAAGAGGATATTAAGAGCTGGCTGTTGTCATTGTGAGGCTGCTTGCTGCCATTTTTGAAAAGTCATAGAGATTGGGGTGGTCTTCCATGACTTCCATGCACCCATCTTCAGAAAGAACAAGAACACTCTAGGGAAATATAGAACAATCATGGAGTGAGCAATCTCCGGAGTAGTTTCTGGGCACAGGAAGGTGGTGATTGGGAATAGCCAGCATGGATTTACAAGGGTAAATCATGCTAGACCAATGTAATTGCCTCATATGATGACATGATTTCATCTGTTGATGAGGGAAAAGTAGAGGATGTTGGCTGCCTTGAGTTTAGCAAGGCTTTCCATGTAGTCTTCCACAGAATCCTTGTATCCAATTTCAGATGGTTCAGTCTAGCTAGGCAAAAAACTGACTGGATCATTGGTCCAAAAGGCTCATGCTCTGTCTGCAGACTGTGTACAGTGGAGTTCCTCAGGGAACTGTCCTGTCTGATATCTTTATCAATGACCTGGAGGAAGCGACAGGATGCAGTACTACCAGGTCTGCAGACCAATGATACTAAATGGGAAGCATAGTTACAGAATCATAGAATTGTTTTAGTTGGAAAAGACCCTTAAGATTATCGAATCCAACTGTAAACCTAACACTGCCAAGTCCACCACTAAGCCATGACCCTAAGCACCACATCTATATGTCTTTTAAATATCTCCAGGAAGGGTGACTCAACGATCCATATGGTTGATATGCTTGAGATCAGGTCTGCCATTTGGAGTGGTTTACACTTGCTTAGAGAACTAGGACAAGAAGAACCTCATGAAATTCAGTAAGGACAAATAGAGAGTCCTTTATCTCACGTGGACTAACCTCCTGCATAGGCCAGGGTATGACTGACTTGGTAGCAGCTCTGCCAAAAAGGACAAAGGAGGGTTAGGGTAGGCTGTTTGCCATGGTGTTTGCCAGTAGCAAACTCTGGCAACAGTGCAACTATACCAGACTGTATCAACAGAAGCACAGATGGCAGATCAAGGGAATTGATTCCCGTTTAGTCAGCACTCATTGGACCACAGCTGGCATGGTGGGTCCAGCCTTGACTCTCCCAGTACATTAAAGCTGTTGATAAAACTTGACTCTATTGGAGGGCCAACAGGACGGCTGGGAGTTGAAGCATGAGACTTGTGAGGAGAGGCTGAGGCAGCGGGGTTTTTCAGCCTACGGAAGAGAGCAGCAACTTTCAGTTCCTAGGAGGAGCTTACTGAGAAGATAGGGCTGGGCTCTTAGCCAAAGAATGAGAGACGAAGGTTATAAACGAACAGGGGAGGTTCTGGCTAGATAAAAGGGGAAAAAAAAAAATAAAAATGACACTATGGGGCTAATTAGGCAGTGGGGTAGATTACCCAGAGGGATTGTGTAGTCTCCACACCGACGATTTTAAGACTTGACTGGAAAAAGCCATAAGCAACCTGGGATCTCCCAAAGTCCCTTCCACTCTGAATTATTTTATGGTAACTCTGAGGATGGATGTTCTCCATCTTCTCTGTAGAATTTCCTCCATCTGACACAGTTCGTATCAGTCTGTGTATTTAAAAGTCAGTACATATGCTGCTATTCACCCTCCAGACCAAGAAAATTACATAAAAGGTTGCCCTCCTGGTTTTATCTAAACAAGATCTAAGACAATCTGAGAAAAAAATCACCAGACGGGCTGCAACAACATTTTTAATTGTTTTAATACAAGTGAATAGATTAAGAGATCTGAAATGTTGTAAAGCAATATACATACTGAATAAATAATATGCACAGGAGAGTCATGTCTACATTATAACACTGGCTAGTATTCAGAATACTTAAAATAAATCCAGTGACATTGGATAAAGTCCATAAAAATGCTATCCTGTCTTCCCTTGTATGAAATTGTTCAAGTATAAAAAAATCCAATACAGTGTAAAATATTAAATTCCATTTCATCAAGAATAAAAATTGCAAGTATTGTAGTTTCACAGGACAATGTAAAGCAGCATTTTCTAGCAAAGGGAAAAATAGTCAGTCTACATACAGATGAGTGAGAAAATGGCAATAATGTATTTGAGAGGTCTCCATGAAATACTAGTAAAGGGAAAAAGAATGAACTAGCAATATTTTATGTAAAAACCTAAAAAAGTGTTAATTTAAGAGTACCCTCATACAGTGCACATACTGAATTTAAATAAATCCAAGTCAACATCCTCAGTTAATTAGGTTAATATTTAATATGCTACATCTAAGCCTACTAAATAATTTATGCCATGAGATGAATACATAATTTTACAGTGTCACATCTAAAGTTGCTTTCTTTAGAGCGCAGCATAGTAAAATTTTCAAAATAAATATTTCTTTTTAAATAGCATAACAATTAAGGCACAGTATAAATCACATACCATTAACCCTTCAAGAACTGCAGTCTTGGTAACAAAAGTTGCCTTGCATACTGTAGGTTTGCTAATAAATATTTTAAATATAATCCTGAAATAGATATTAAAATTGTACAAATGGTTTCAGAAAAGAAAATTCCCTTAAAACAGTTCTTAAAGGTTTTAATTCATTAGGTTTCTTCCTGCCTTTATTCACAAGTTATGAATAGATGCAATAAATAGAAAGAGAAGGCTGTTGTAGTAAAGGGCTGATCCTATTTTAGAATCAGAATAGCTGACACCAGCAGTTAAAGTTTCCCAAAAGTGAAACAGGATGGGGCGAGGGATTAGGATGTGACAAGCTCATCACATGAGCACGAGTGATGTGTTCTGTCCAGAACTGTCTGTGTTATTGATTGTCTCTACAGCTGTTGCACCCCTTACTTCCACATCACTTGCTCCATAGTTCCACTCATCCAGAGGACAGAGAAGAAAATAACTTTGGTGCCTGTCCGCCATCTTACTAGCTGGCCATCTTCCTTGGGTTGTTCGATGCCCGTTAGTGAGACAGTGAGAAGGTACTATCTCACGAAGACAACTTCTGAAAGCTAGAAAGGACAATCAGTGCTTTAAGCTTGCTTCCTTTTAAAAATGGATAAAGATTACATATTGCTGACTCAGTTTTTTCCCTGGTTCAAACTTTTTGGATACCATTTTCTTACTTACAAAAGGCAGTTTTTGCTTCCCTGATACTGTAAAAAAAACACCTCTGTTTTTTTTGGTTCTTGTTTGTTCAGAAATATGAAGTCCCATTGCTACCCCTGCCACTCTTTTCATGACAGTACAGTATTGTTTTCCCCCCGTTTTCTTCTAGCTTGGTACTTGAAACTAGACATGCCGCACTACCCCTCCCCTCTAACAACACGATTTGGATGCAAAACTGTATGAAGACAGTGGAATAAAAATCTTTCGCTTCGCGATAGCGTCGCTTTCCTTAAAGCTCCTTAGTTAACACCAATTGTCTCTGGTTAGCTACTTATACTGGAAGGCTGAAAAGAGGAAGAGAAAGAGCGAGCTTCCCTCAGAGGTCCACCTGCTATTGCATACGGTCTGTCTGCAGCTGTTGGGGCTGGTACTGGCCAAAAGCGGCAGCGGCCGCCGCGGCCGTCCCGGGGGCTGCGGCAGCGATGGGCTGCTGCACCGCGTAGCCGTAGCCCCCTGCTGCCACGTACCCGGCAGCGGCAGCCGGTGAGGCAGCGTACGGGTACTGCTCGTAGGCGGCAGCGGCGGCGGCCGCCGAGTACTGGGCATAGGCAGCTCCGGTGTAGTCGATGTAGGGCGTCGTGGAAGCGGCGGCTGCTGCGGGTTGCACGTGGGGAATTACCACTCCCGGCTGCACAAAGGCCTGTGGATAGACATAGTGAGCGGGTATCCTGTTGAAAGATGGGAGAGGGAGTTAGAGTTGGTAGGCGAGCCGGCGCCTGAGCGTCACATCCATACTTCCGAACTAAAACAAACTCAATTTAGTTGTTGTTATGTGCATAGGGTTGCCACAATAACTAGACTGAATGGACCCACTCCCGGTTCACTGGCTTGAAGAGCAGCATCGCTCCACAGCGCAGCATGATGGCCGAGATAAAGGGGAGTGTTCAGTGTTCCTTGAGAATATTATGCCTAATGCAATTAGAATCTTTAGAAGGACCAGGATTACTGGTGTCAGTTTTAAGATAACTCTAAAGGAGCAAGCTTGATTATTCCGTCTGGAAAATTGTGGTATTTCTTTTTCAAAACACCTGTAAGTAATTTTTATTACCCTGCTTCTCTCTTATCTAGTCAACTCTTAGTAAAATTATTTCCTGCAATACATTTATAATTAGTAACTGAGCGGTTTGACAGCATCGCTATAATGAGCTTGACAATAGCAACAAAATGGCTGAACCCTGACTTTATGTAAAGTCTTCTCAGGGAAGAAGGGAAGAGTGTATTGTGGCAACCCTACTTAAGTTGCTATGCAGACTCAGCACACATTAATTTCTCTGCAACCTCAGTCACCCTTATTAAAAATAAGGAAAAAAAAAAAAAAAACCAACACAGGCGACAAAGGAGTTTAAATGAAAAGTTCACAAGTGTGGTAAACACAGCAAGAATCACACTTTCCAAACGAACGAATAGTGCAGCTCACTCCGTCACAAGAGGCCATTGAGGGGAAGCTACAGAGATGCTATTAAATCCATAACAGTGACTCCTAAGTACATGTGCATCACACTTCTATAAGGTTCGTACGGACACAAGGGTCAAACCTGTTTGATTATCAGGCCACTGATGTCCTGTTTTGTGCCAGCTTGTTTATTTCTATGCAAGACATACAGCATAGAGTTTTTTGGGAGGTGGGCATAGGATTAAATCTAAATAGATCTCGTGCTTAACAACAGTAAAAAAAAAAAAACAGATGTACAGCTTAAGAAATAACCATTCTGAACAGATCAGTATGCACTTTCCCATCTTCTCCGAGTCACAAAGCTTGCTTCATTGGCTTGTTTACTCAGCTCTTTAGTTTTGAAAACTGGTCATATCATTGTCTTAGCACACAAGTGTACATTCAAGTTCATCTCATAGTTGCGTTTTATCATATAATAGGAATTCTAAAAACAATATACTCCATATCATTCTCATTTTACATTCATAACCCTGTCTTGCATCTAGGTTTCCACAGACAGAGAAGTCGTTCATATATACAACTCCTTTCCAGTCAGAAAATCTTTATAAATGAATAAAAAATTGCTTGCAGATTCACTACAAGTTCATACTGTATTTTAGCTTTACAGACAACTCTAAAGACTACACCAACATTTTAGTGCACTACAAGCACAGATGCAAATTCCAACAGTAAAAACTGTCCTCTCTTCTCCAAATTAATGATGTAATGGAAAGGGTTTTCTTTGTTTCAGTTTTAAAATAACTTCAGTATTTACTTATGTGGTCAACAAGGAAACATTTCAATCAAAAGGGATGCTGTCAACTAGATTAATAGCAACATATAGTTTAAAATGTGACGGTCAGGTTTTAGAAGACCCTAGTTTTTGTTACAAGAATAAAGAGCTCAATTGATTGAAAAAGGAATATTAGCAGAGAGAAATGTTCAGTTGCCACATTTAAGACATGAAAACCACAATCATAAAAACCCAACATGTCAATGAAAATGTCATTTTCTACTATGTGAAGGAACAAATGTAGGAAAAAAAAAAAAAGAGTGACAAATAGGAATTGGGAAGAAAAAGAAAACATAAAACCTTAAGCTGGGTTTTTAACACTCACCTAATTTATGAAGTGATTAGCCAGAAGTGCATTTGAAGCATACTTAGGCTGGCTCTGTACATTTAAATACACATCATTACCTAACCTCTCCATACAAAATGGATGAGCATAAACAAGCATTTTATATTGGTCACCGATCAAGTACAAGCCTAATAAATATAACACCGTGCTTTCTTAAGTATTAAGAAAAGAGGTATAAAACCAAATTTGAATTCACCAAGAGCCTCTTCTGCATCACTTAAGAGTCACTTTAACACCACATCAAAGGAATCTTTACATACAGTATTTATGAAAAAGAGTAATTCTAACAGAAGAGACAGTAAGCAAGCTTATCTAGCTGCTTGTGTTGACTTGAACTGATGTTACGGAGATTTTCTGAAGACAGGAGGACACTCGGCCATATCCTTGAACAAGACAGAAAGATACATGTGCTCCCACTTAAACTCTTGTGACTTGTTTTATTTAAGCCAAGTAGCTAACAGGTGGTGAAGTTATGAAACACTATCTGTTTGCCACTGCTTACCCTACAATAAACATAAACCCTGTGCAGGCTGCTCACCACCATGCCATTTCACACATGATGATTGACAGCATAAGCTGCAGTGGGGCTATTTTTTATCATCTGTCATGCTACAACTGTTTTGAGTCGAGTAAAATGGCTTTATATGGCCAAAGTAAATTTCTACCTACTGCAGAGGCCAGCACATGTAGTTCTCAGCCATTCAGAGCCCCACTGCTTTTAATGGTCTGCTAGGTCAAAAGCAGAAAAAGCAATTCCTGGTTATGCTGGGTATCCTTAGTATCCTTAATTTTAAATAAAAGTTGCTGCTTTACTTTTAAGAGTAAGAGTGTGAGAACTATACATGGCTTAAACTTTCTTTCCTGGCAGTAGTTTCTGTTTTGCAGCATACATTTATTGGTTTATGCTTCTGCAATAAAGGAAAACAGAAGCCACATTTAACTTCAGCAGTAAGCGTAGCTTTGGGATATTCAAAATCAAATGACATACACTTATGCCATGTGCATTAAGACCTTCATTGTTGTTAAAAGATTTGTCTTTAAACAAGACCTGAAAAAGAATCCTACAAACAACAATAAAGTGAAATAGAATTGTTTCAAAGGAAAGAAAGGATTTTCTGCACTAAAGCAGAGAGCTGTGGAATACAGAAATTCAGCAGTAGTAGCACATTGTTGACTCTCAACATTAAATTCTAGTGAAAACAGTGATATTCCACTTTGAACAAAATGTTTTGCTTTGGCCCTTACATGGCATCATCTGGTTTTCTAAGTGTAACTGAAAAGCGAGTAGATTTTCATCAATGCACAGCTTTCCTTACAGCAGAAATAGGTTATGTAAACATCAAGGCATACAAGACCCTTAATATCCTTCCTTTTACACTTGTGCCTGATACCATTAAGAGGACACTTAGCGTTCTGCATTTAACTGCCAATTATTCCGGCTTCATTTCCTCTTTCCAGATTATCTGTAGTCTAGTATTGTACAGGTCTTTTGATCGTCAACTCAAGAAAGGGCTTTTCCATCTCTTAAGAAAAGCAGAACTGCCAAACTCTTGGAAGATAATACCAAGCAGGTAGTATCAGTTAACTGTTTGATAATGAACTCAGTAACTGTGGAGTTAACTCTGGTTTTACTAGAAACAGTGGGCATGTTCTCGTTTTGATCAAGGCAAACATTTTGGACAGAAAAGAAAGGGTAAAAAAATCCCTCCAACAGAACAAGTCATATCCTACAGCAGTACCTCTGCATAACCTCATAGTTTCCCACCAATATTAAAGTAAAAATTACATAAGCAAAATGTAAAAAGCTATTTTAGTAGGAAAAGTCATTTCCCCCCTCCATAAACTCCTGTCAAATTCAGAGATAGTATTTTAAGAAAACAGAGCTGTGTAGATCACCAGTCCTATGATCAAACAGCTTTCTACGAAACACACCAAGAGTAAGACAGATGCTGAATGTAGAGCATGTTACTTGGTGGATTGATCTCTGCAGCACTGAATAAAGAAAAATTTCCAACATTTTAAAAGCTTCATGCATTGAAGCTAATCTAGTTTCTGGCTCCCTCCACCACAATAATGTTGTACTTAATTCACAATATTGTACTTCTTCATCTTCTCAGTAAAAGTAATGTAACATAATTTCCCAATGTTTTTCAGTTTCTTGTTTGATAGGTGGGGAACCATATCAAAACACTGCTGACCATACCAGAATATGGCAGCACCTCACTGATTTGCCATCTGGTAGGAAAAAAACCCACAAAACAAACTACAAAACAGCTGGAGGTTTTTTGTATGGATGAGCAAGAGTATTGGTAACGAATCACCACCATGACCCATTTTACACAGCGTATTAGTGAAGTTTAGTTTTAAAAAGTGCAACTGCACAGGAGGAAGAAAGTCTTTAAGGTGACCATATATTTCAGTGCAATGCATGTAATATCCTTGAAGAGTGAACTCTTCAACAAAGATAGATTCAAGTAACAATCCCTCTTATTTCAAAGGAATATAGTGAATGAAGATGTTTATTGACCCTAATGAATGCTGTTCTTCTTAATCTGAACTACACTCTTTTGAAAAAGTACAGGTCATTGGAAATATTGGAGAGGAAGTAGGATTCATAATCTCCTTTGTTTGCACATAGCAAAAAAAAAAAAAGGCAAAAGACAAGGATTAAAAATGACCAATTTGTATACATATGACCCTGCAACTGACATTCCCTTTCTTCAGATTGATGTACATCGCATTAGAAATAAAACATTATTCAGCCTGCTGGAAGAACTTCCCTGACCTAAACACAATTTACATGATCTATTGTTGGCTCTGGGTAAGGAAAGCAAGAAAGAGCCCTACATTTGCACAGTCCTTTTAGCAATGGATTGCCACAGGTTCTCCTTTTCTGTTGTGCTCAGCAAATCCCCAGTCTCTCCACGGCTGATCCTGGGGCTGTCCACTGGTTCCTCTTTGCAACAAGTGCTTTAACAGCTCTGGAGACAACGTGCTCCACCTCCTCCCGACCTTAGCGCAGGCATCATAAACTGATGACTGCATACACACTGTCGTTTCCTCTGACTTCAAAGAAGTCAAACAAAATACAGTAGAGGACAATCGTAAGGAGGAAAATAAGAGGATAGAAAGTTTTCCACAACCTCCCCACAGGTCTCAGGAGTATCAACGTTGTGTTTTAAAAGTGCGTGAAGTATATAGGAAAACTTTTTTCCTATGGTTTTGAGGACAAAAACTGTTCCCTGCCATTTTGATAAATTAAGCTGCTGAGGAGCTATCATTGCTTAATAACAGCTAGGTACGATATTCTAAAGCTATTCTAGTCAAATAAACAAAATACATTTGTGACACATTTTCCCTACTTTGTTGTTAGCTTCATTAGCAAAATGCATTATTTTGCAATGAGTTTCTCAGTCAGTGTGCATTAGTGAAGTGACACTGTATGGAAAGTTTAAAGCAGACTTCACCTCCTAATTATATGCCTAGAAGAAGCAAGAGTTAGATCTACTTAGGAATAGTACACTAAAGTGAAGGAGAAATGCGCTACCTATTAAAGAAAAAAAGATGTCTCAAATTAGAAAGCCCAAATGGACGCACATTGTTAATAAGGAGCTCCACACCCCTCCCAAGAACAAATCCCCCCACAAATTATGAACATGCAAGCAATACGTTGATTTACTTAAAAATCAAGAAGTCACACAATTTAGCACTCACTACAAAATACGGTTAAAAAAGTCACAGGCTACAGCTTGAAAGCAAGGAAAAAAAAAAGGCCCTTTGCTCCCCATGGCAAAGTCACTCCTCAACAACAAAACCAAAATTAAAAAGACCCCCCAAAAAAACTTTCACTACAGCTCTTTCAATTAAATAAAAGCACACAGTTTAGCTATCAACACCACTTCATTACTGTAATAAATAAAAAAATAAAAAAAGCACACGGAGGTCTATTGACTATATGAAAAAAAACATACATGCATCGTTAATCACCATTTTAGCTTGTTTGTGTTTGAGTCTACTGGTTACAGAGTTTAATTCCAAACAGAACTATTCCACCTCTTATCATCATATCCTTCTGATCAGTTATCTTAACTGTAAACGATCCCTGTCAGATTAGAAAGAGATAAATAACATTGAGTCAAGCTGAAAAAAGAGAAATGGGGCACAGCAATCTTGCATCAAGTCATACCTCCTTGTTTTATCATAGGGTCATACGGGACTGGACCGCTTAGGTGGAAGGGACACGTCCCACACAACTTGACTCAGCTGCGGCATTAGAACATGACCGACAAGGTGAGCGCATTTACGGGTATACATTTGTAAGTCTGAAAACTTTGTAATTGCTGGTGAGTTTACAAGGCTGCTACTGCAAGAGGCCTTCAAGGATCATACTTTGACTTTCCTTTTTTTTTTTTTTAATTTTATTTTTTAAAAAAAGATTTTTCCTCCCCTGTTTGAGATCCCATTGAACAGACTTACCCAAAAGGCCTCTGTATCAGAGCTGGATGAAGTTGCTGGACACCAAAGGCAAAACCTACCAACAAAAAGCACATTATATTCTCTGTATGGGTTTTCTTTTGGCCACTTTTATGCCATATAAATACACGCACACCAACGCAGAGTAACAGCCTTCAGTAGCCACCTCCGGTGACAGTGTCTGAATGGCTGTACAATCACCAATCGGAAAGTAAAAGATATCAATTCGGATATACACACAGACATACATGTACACCAAACTTAAAATACTAAAGCACGCTTTCCTAGAGATGTTCAGAATGACTTTTTCTAAATAAAAAGCACAGCATTTTCATTCACATTTTGTGCTCTATTTTGGTCCCTAATTTTAGCCTCTGAAGGATTATATTGTACTTTCTATTGATCAATGTCTTTGTATTAATCCATTGTACTTGCTACAGACTTCAAGTTCAAGCCATCTCTACTTACGAGGACTTAGCATGGGAGTAAAACCCCAAGTTCATCTCTGTTCTTCAAACAGCCCAAGTTTAACCCCCTTCTTCACTTGATGGGCACCTAGTTATGCACACAAGCATTCCTCAGGCTAAGCACGGGGGAGTTCAGAGCAGCCTCTGCATCGTGCCTACTGAGCACAAACGTGCCCACCCTTGGCACTCCTGTCCCTCTTGCTGCAAAGCAGCAGTTTGGGAAGCGCCTGGGACATCAGATTGGCTCAGATGTGATCTGAGGAAGAGCCCTTTCATTTTGAAGTCTGCATAATAGCTCCCATCTGCTTGAGGAGTCTGCATTAAGATATTGTTTGTATTAATAAGACCGCACACATTGGAAGCGATTCATTCCTAGGCCAGTCTTTCCCTGCAATGATACTGTAAATGGTCAGCGCCACCACATTCCCAGCAGCAGGAATAGCCAATTAAGTGTCTGAGCTGTGGAAGTCTTCCTGGGGAACTGCAGATGTTTTATCTCTGATTGCTTTTAGGTTTTTATTTTATGGTATGGGGTTTTTTTGTTTGTTTGTTTTAAATCAGTCACATGTGAAAAACAGGCAGAAAGCTACCACATGCTGCCTTTAAAAATCAAAACCAAAGCACACCCAGACAGTCAAGAGTACTTCAGGAAAAGTGCTGGGCAGCTCCACCTTTTTTTTTTTTCCAAAGTTTCGCTCTCTTCAGAAACGTGAGGAACACAGAGAGAAAAGCCCTCCAGGGCCGCTTTCCTCACCTGGCTGCATGATCCGCGGCTTGGCCCCCAGGTACGCCAGGTTCACGTTGGCTTTCCTGCCATCGATGATGGGGTTGGGGTCCTTACAAGCCCTTTCAGCAGCAGCTCTGTCAGCCATGGTGACCTTAACGGGCGACGCTGCGCATTAGATCCCGCTCCGCGCCGACGGGGATGCCTCTTGCCCTCCTCAGCGACCCAGCTGCCCCTCGGTCGGCGCTGGGGCGGGGGGGGGGCAGCTGGGGCGGTCAGAGGCCCCTTCCCCGACCCCCGCCCGCCCAGCGGAGGAGAGCGGAGAGGAGCGCAGCGCAGCGCGGGGATCCGCGGCCGCGCAGGGCGGAGGGCGCGGGCCGAGCTCCGGCGGCGGGCGGATAGATAACCCCCGGCAGATAAACCCCCCCCCGGCGCGGCCGTATCAGGGAGCAACAGGCGCGCTAGAGGTGCTGCAAGAAATTAGGCAATTCCCCTCTCAATCTCCTTTCCCAGTACCCCGCCCCGCCTGCCTCCAAACTCCCCAGGAGAGGGGGGGAAAAAAAAGGAGAAAAGCAAAACAAAAAGAAAAGAAAAAAAAAAAGCCGAATAGACGACACCCCCTCCCGTCCCCCGAATCCCGGGGGAATGCCCGGCTCCCTTCCTGCGGCCCCGGCAGGAGTTTCCCGGCCATGTCCCGCAGCCGCCCCCCGGCCCCCCGCTCTGCCCCGGCACTTACAAAGCCGTATCCCCGGGACTTGCCCGTCTGCCGGTCGGTGATGACCACCGCCTCCTCGATGTCCCCGAAGACCTCGAAGTACTTGCGAAGGCTGGAGTCGGTGGTGTGGTAGGGCAAGCCCCCGACGAAGATCTTGGTGTACGTCGTGTCCTTCTGCGTCGTGTGCATCTTCCGCCCGGCCCTGCGCGCCGCTCCGCGCTCTGCACCCACGCCTGGCCGCCGGGGCGTGCGGGTCCTGGGCGCCCAGCCCCGCTGCCAAGCTCAGCCCCGCTCTTTCTTTCTTTCTTTTTTTTTTTTTTTTCTATTGTATTTAATTTTTTTTATTTTTTCTCCTCTCTGCCCTCCCACCCCCGGTTCTTCCCCCCGCCACCCAGTTGCAATGCAATTCCCTTTTGCTTTTGCAAACCCGGCTTCCTCCTCGTTCAAGAGCGGGGCCCCGCAGCCTCCGGAGGTTTTGAGGTAGGTACCGGTAAAACGAGGAGAGGAGGGCGGGCAGCAGCCAGCCTGGCGGCCGTAGCGCTGGAAACGAGCAGATGCAGCAGCTGGAAGAGGAGCGCAGGGCCTGGGCGCTAACAACTGAGTGGCCTCCCCCCCCCTAAAAGCCACCGGGTCGGGCACTCTCGGTTCCTCCTCCTCCTGGCAGGGGCGGGGACGGCGGCGGGGCGGACCCCGCGTTCGGCCGCGGCCCGGCCGGGGCTGGCACACAGCTGTCGGCAACAGCTGGATGCCCCCCCCGTGCGGCGGGAGCCGGCCCTTCCAGCCGCCAGGCAGCGGGGCTGCCTCCGAAGTGCCCCACGGGGAGGCTCGGGGCCCACCCGTGAGGGTTTGCCCCCGGCTGGTGCGGATAGGAGGTGCCGGGAGGCAGGGTCTGACAGGGTCACCTGCCGGAGAACCCCCGGGCAGAGCTGGCGGTCCTCAGATGTTTCCATCCCTCCCCGAAGGCTTGTGGTGAAGCCCCTGCCACCCTCACTTACCTCTCTCCCCAGTCTAGCAAAGCTACGGTGCCGCAGCACTGCCATTAATTATTGCTGTGGTGGTGGTGGTTCTTGTTATTGGTTTGGACACAGGATGAAAAAAAATGTTATAAAGCCTCTTGGCTTGTTTTTGCCTTCTCTTGCTGTCTCTGCCCTGTGCTGGGATTGGGAAGGACGCAGAGGAACACAAAGAAAGGAACGTCTCTGTGACATGGAGAGGCAGAGGACTGTGGGAGATGGGGGGAGGGAGACTCGCAGGGAGACAGGAAGGATGGGAGGAAGGTTAAAGATTGGGGAAAACAGATGTGCACATGTGTATTGACTTCTAAACCATTCCCTCGTGGTCCCAAAGTCTTGGTAAGTACTGATGTCTCTTTTTCCTCTTTCTCCTACTTTATCTGTCTGTTACACATTCTCCTGTGAAGTCCCTTTCTCTCTCAGGAAGAAAAGCAATGCATCAGTTACACAAGGGACTTTCACAAAGCTCTTCAGCCTCACTGATACTAAATATTAACCACAGTGCCCTAAACTTAGTACCAAACGTTGTAAACTTGGTACCAAACTTTACACAGACTTGATACGTAAAGTTGGTACCAAATGTTAACCACTCAGCCCTAAACTTATGCCCTACTTGCCCTGTATCTAACCTTGGCTCATTTTTTTCAGCAGTCATTCTAGTTCCAATGTCCTGTACGATACCAGGCCATGTTGTCACTAAACCCTACTTGATCCTTCAGACTCTACAGATGAAACAAATTGGATTAATATGTTAGGACTAACTCAGATTGAAGCCCACTAACCGTAGCAGGATCCAGATGCAAATGTTGCTTTTCAGCTCAAACTATGACAAACTCTTACCTTGGCCTGAATCCAGTTAGGCCAGCTAACTGCCCCAAAATTTCTCCCAGCATGGCCCATGTGTTGGTCTGGAACACTGTGTTAAATCTGACACTCCAGCCACTTCTCTTTCAAGAGCTAATTGTAACCTTAAACTCTGGTCCAGTGACCTGAACTTAAATACTAGCCTGACTAAAGGTGTCAGAGCTCAGTAGAGCCCAGCAGCATACAAACTGCCTAGGAGTACATTTAACTTCTCAGCCCCTTGTGGACCTGAAAGATGAACTTCACCAAAACCCGAACAGCCCATTCCATCACATTTCCTTGCCCTTGCTGTGCCCAGTGCTCCTGCATGTCTTGTGGCATCTGCAGGAATGATGAATTTGCCTAATTTGTCAGTTGTTACACAAACTCCCATATTAAGGCCAGGAAAACAACACTTGGTATCCCATAACTAACTGCAGCTCTATTTAGGAGTACACTTCTTTCATCCCAGACATATGGCCCAAAAAAAAATTGATCCCAAGTGAAGACTGGTGACTTTGACAGACCAAAACCCAACGCGTTTGGTTTAACAGCAACAGCAGGTTTTCTAGGATCGAGAAACAAAACATGACTTTCCATATCTATATCCTAACAGGGAAAAACTTCTTGCTATCATTCAGAAACTATCATTCAGATAGGCTTCCTCAGGCAGCCCTTGCTCTAGCCTGAGTCATTCTGTCACAAGTCCAAACACAACCACAATACCATCATTAACTTGAGGTGTTTTAAAGAGATGTTCTTAATAAAAACCCTGCAGCCTGTTTCCCTCGGATGTCCCTAATCTGCTCACTATTTTTGCTGCCTTTACAGGTTCCTGTAATCAACAAGCCTTTTCTGGTCCTTCTATCCTACGGCACAAACCTGATAGCAACCAAACGTAGCCTTAAACTAAGAAAGGCAGCCCTCAAAGCAATAGACCTAACGTGCGCTGCACCACTACCTTCATGCAATGGGCCTACAGACCCTACAAGAACTGAAAATGTATCTTCAGCCCATATTGTTGCACATTACATTTTCTGTGTGCCAAACCTCATCCTATTTCAGTGGTGCCTACAAGACTCACGTATAATATCAGCAGTCCTTGCCTTGTCTTTTCCCAACCTTAAACTGAACCATAACTGTCATTGGTACCACCATAATATAATTTCTCTCACAACCTAACCCCAATGTTCAACCATAGTTTCAAGTTAAAAGAGGTGACACTGCAGTCCTGTGAGTATCCTGCACAATCTCACTTGTACTGTCCTCTTTGTTTGATATTTTGTAGAGGATTAAGATGGTCACACAATTCTCCATGCAGCTTTCTCGACGTTAGCTCTGTCCTTAAATCAAACACTAACTGTAGCCGTTACACAAACACTGTTCCTGCTATGACTCAAAGCATGTATAGCCAAATTTTCATCTTACTCTGGCAGGCTAACACTTTTCTAAAACCAGGAGAAGTGGCCCTGGCCATTAACAGATCAAACTATATGCTGTAAGCTATGCTACAACCATTCTACCATTGTATTAGCATCCTCAATTTAAGATAGCAATCCTGATAAAATCCAGGAAATTAATAGTTCTCCAGCCCATTTTTTCCTTTAACCCAACAGTATCACTAACATTAACACTATCACAAGGAGAGAACCCCTACCCCTAACCCCTCAGAACTCAGTTTTACCCTTTCATCCCTGCCAGCATCAGACCTCTTCCTACTTCAATGGTCCTAACAGAATGTAGGATACAATTTTCCAACCTCAGGATTCCTAACCTAAGGATTTCTCAGGAATCCTAACCTAAATCCCAGAGAAGTGATACCTTGCCATTCTGCTATTAACTCTGGTCCATCCAGTCCCTTGTCAAAACAAGCCTTTACTTTTTCATGGCATACCCTATGAAAAACAGAGCCCTCCAACTCTTGGATAGATAGTATTTGCTGTCTCATGACCAAATCTGGGCTGATTTGGTGCTACCAGCACCAGTCTGTATCTTCAGTAGCCCTCAGAAATAAAAATATTTTCCAACTGTTTCTCAGTCTTAATAATGACCTTGACCCTAGGTTTATCCAATGAGAAATGACCTCTGTCATGTGGAAATTAATTAAAGACCATTTGAACATTTCAGTGATCAGGAATATATTGTATTCTTCTCTCCTAAACCATAGAATAATAGAATTGTTTTGGTTGGAGAAGACCTTTAAGATCATTGAGTCCAACGATTAACCTAACTCTACCCAATCCAGTGCTAAACCACGTCCCTAAGCGCCACATCTATTTGTCTTTTAAACACTTAAACATGATTCAACTACCTTGCTGGGAAGCCTGTTCCAGTGCCTGACAACCCCTTCAGCAAAGAATTTTCTTCTAATATACAATCCAAACCTCCCCTGATGTCACTTGAGACCATTTCTTCTTGTTTAATCCCTTGTTCCTTGGGAGAAGAGACCAACCCCCACCTGGCTACAACCTCCCTTCAGGTAGTTGCAGGGAGCAATAAGGTCTCTCCTCAACCTTCTTTTTCTCCAGGCTAAACAATCCCAGTTCCCTCAGCCAATCCTCATAAGACTTGTTCTCCAGACCTTTCCCCAGCTTCATTGCCCTTCTCTGGAGTCACTCCAACACCTCAATGTCTTTCTTGTACTGGGGAACCCAAAATTGGACACAGTACTCAAGGTGTGGCCTCACCAGTGCAGAGTACAGGGGGAAAATCATTTCCCTAGTCCTGCTGGCCACACTATTTCTGATACAAGCCAGGATGCTGTTGGCCACCTTGGCCACTTGGGCACACTGCTGGCTCATATTCAGCTGGCTATTGACAATACCCCCAGGTCTTTCTCTGCTGTGCAGTTTGCCAGCCACTCTTCCTCAAGCTTGTAGTGTTACCCAGGGTTGTTGTGATCCAAGTGCATGACCTGACACTTAATATGTTAACCCCAAATTTTAGACTAGTCTTAACTCAAAGGGGGTGATCACAAACACCATAGAAGGGTAGTTCTTTTAGATTACACCCATTTCAGATCTCTCCTGGCCCACTTAGGGCTTGTGTCTTTGTGCTGGGGGGTGCAGGTGTCAGTACAGTGAAGCTTGAAGAATGAGGTTCATCTACAGAACTTGTAGGAAGGAAACTGATGAGGCTGGATGAATTTTCAGATGAGGATAACTCTAGAGTTAGCTGTTGATTGGATGGTGTTTACCTGGCTGTGCTGGGTGTCTGTTTGCAGTCAAAGGTTTAAAGGCAGGGACTGTACAGCATCTATTGTGCTGCAGGGATGTCCATGGGCAACTTTTCCCATGTCATTACCCCAATTGCTTGAGGTAATACGTATTTTGTGGTTTGGGATGGGTCACCAGAATGACTTACTACTAGGGATTTGGTTGTGGCTTTGGAATGCAGTATGAAAGAAAGAAATGTATCCCTTTATCCTGCAAATTTTGCAGTAGTGATGCCAATGGTGAAAGTGTGACAGTTCAGGCAAGCAGTGAGAACATTTTAAAGAGGGGTGTACAAGCAGTGCATTCCTAGGTGAGATGTGAAACTGGGATTCCTAAACCCATAAAGAGACCTGGCTTACCCGTGTCCTGGTAAGTAGCATAAACAGTAGACCACTGGAAAAAATGAGAGAAGTATCTGTCTTATAGGCAGCTATTTTGGCACTTTCAGGATCTCAAGTTTGAACCAAAGTAGAATGTAGGCACCTAGGTCCTGCTACACTCTTCTATATCACTGTCTCTCCCAGGTATGCCAGTATTGTTGCTGAAGGTTGTTGTAGTTGACAGTTACCTTCTGTGTAATTGTAATGGTTTTAAAAATATATCTGAAGCTATACATTAAGAAGTGGTCTAATGTTTCTTGTGGAAGCTAGTAGCCTGACTTACCTGGAGGAAGCCCCAAAAGCTATCAGTTACAATGCATTGTTTTTACCCAGAGATTTTGTGGGTTTGCTGCTAAGGTAAGACAGACTAGACAACTTGCCAGTTTACCAAATGTTACCACTCACTGGTATCAGTGTAACTGTATCATAATGCTTTTTATTTATTCATGAGCACCATATGCCTGTCATGTCAGAAACTAGTGGATGTCATGTGTTCATTCATTAGGTTTCTGAAAACAACAAAGATCCCTGATTATGTTGCACAGCATTCATTCTTGCTAGTGCTATATTTCAGTAAATAATAATGGTTTTCAGAACATTCAGAACATCATCAGTTAAACACAGTTGGAATTTCTCTATATGTTCATATATATATACACACACTTTATTTGCTAACGCTATTATTAGGATGCCTAGGGCCTGAAACTCCATGGTTTTTAAGTAGGGCTGAAAAGTAATTATTTTTCTGTTAACCAGTAAGACCATCAGTTTGGTCAGTGAGACTTAATATTTCTGCTGAAGCTCCATAACACCATAGCTCCATGAATGCATTCAGCTAATAACATTAGGCACAGCTTTGTCTGCTAATCTGTGCACTTCCACCAACCACATCCCATTACAGAGAGGAGCAGAATGTCTAACCTCTGCTCTGCTCAGTGTGTGTTACATGGGCAATAGTTGGTCTGGGGAAGCATAAAGTATGTAGTACATGCATGTTCTTAAACAGACTGGAAAATGAGGAACTTAGAAACCTCATTGTCTTCTCACTCCTCTTGCTGATGTACAATCGTCATCTATGATTAGTTCTTGAATTGTCAACTTCTGCTAAAAATATCCTGGCTGGGGAAGCTTCCACCACCCCTCTTCTGATCTTGTGTCCCCATTATAACAGATTTAATCATAGTGTTTGGTTTTTTCCCCCTGAAACTTATTAATCTTACTCTTTTCCAAAGTCTGTTCCAAAGCTATAGTATCAGAGCACTAATCTGCATGATCTTTGACTATTGCAACCTTCCTGTGCCCAATTAAGTCACCACATGTAGGCCACCAGAGGTAGTTTCTATCTGATGGGAATATTCTTCCCATTAAAGAGCACTGAAGGAGATAGCACAGAATTTCAGTGATTCACCAAACAAAAATAAAAGCTTGTGAAACTATGGATCCAAGACGTACTGCCTGAATATAGGAAAATAACAGTCACGTCAGGTGAAGCAGGGTGAATGATAAGTGTACCCAGAAGGCTGAAAAAAGGCATGCAAAAAGGTTACAATAAACACATGCTGTTGGTAGGGGAACCCATGGAAAGGAGCAGTAGGAAAACAAAACAAAACAAAACAAAACAAAACAAAACAAAACAAAACAAAACAAAACAAATAATAAGAAAGGGTTTATCAATACCAAATTGTGAGTGCTATACTGAACTGTGCTTCCTAGTGCTAGCACAGGTCAGAAGGTAGAATGAGGCTAGTGCCTGGCATGAACTGAAATTGTCCTCTGATGCTGTAATGGAGGGAGTGCTGACACCAGAGGATGAACCTGCAAAATCACAAAGCTCCCACACCCACCCTACGACATGCTGAGAGTCAGGAGAACAACAATTTTTAATGTGAACAACAGGCAAGGCATTTGTGCAGGGGAAGGAAATAATGTGGATTTGCAGAGTAGCTGAAGCTTAGAAAATGGGAGTGTGAAACACCAAACTGTCATACTTACCTGTCCTAGTCACAGGTAACTAAGAAACAGACATCTAACAACTCTGCAAAATCCCATTGATGTTGATTTGTGTGGCATAATAGCTGGATGACTCTAAGCTAAGCATATTCCTTTAAGCATCTTTAAAATGTTGCACACCCACTCCCTTAATGATTCCTGATGGAAAAAAATGTACTCAGATCTGCCTGCTGAGCCATATGCACCTAACCTGGACTGATACAACCACGTAACCCATTGCTTGCTTGTATTTTGTATGCAAAACAGAAAGTACTGATGCAAAGAATCTCAGCCAGTCTGAATTGGTGGAGCTCTGGTAAGGGCAAAGAAACTAAATCAAACTGCATTAGGCCTTCAGTCAAGATAAGCAGAAAAAAAAAGAAAAAGAAATAAGGGGATGCTGGTGAAAGACAGAAGCCACTAAGCCCTAGTCAGTTATTATTACAAGGGATTAAACTGGCAGTTGACAAGCTGTATGCCTGACATTAGCCTCATTGCAGTGTGCACATCTGTTAGTAGAAGTAGGTTAGTAGAGAAGCAAAAAAAAAGTGAAAAGATGGATAGAAATGCAGAGTATTCATTCAAACACACTTCAGCCCCTTCAGTTCTTAAGCCATGTTAGAGAATGCCATACTAGTGGGGAAGGTCCTTAGTGAGCAACTAATTGCATGTCACATTAATATCCTAGTACTGCAGCTCTGGATTCAGGAATTGCCCTCTCAGTACTTTAAAGCACTCTCAGCCCTCCAGAGGAATGACTTGCACATTCCTGTCAGAGAGCTGAAAGGCTCTAGCCTATGGCCAGGAGATACCACATCCTCATTTGCCAAATTCAACCCAACACTTTCTTCTTCTTTTTTTTTTTTTTAAAAAGGACTTTGTTATTCTTGCATTGCTTGTACTGGGGAAACTGAATTTGCCAGCAACAGCTTTAATCTAATCACTGAGGCAATTAAAAAGGAGTCTGAAATGTTCCCTTGCCTACTTTTCATTAAGAGAAAAAGGGAGGTTTCAGTGTTCCTCAGTCCTCACCCAGGGACATGTCTGATAGTCCCAAGGTGAGTAGAGAGAAGGAGAGCTGCTTCACAGAACTGTCCTCTTCTTTCCCTTGAAGGTATCTGGGGCATGAAGGCACATGGAGGAAGAGAGGATGGATTAGATTTGTGCTCTGTCTTTTAATCCAGAATCTTTTGCTAGGGCTGTGGAGGGGTCTGTCATGTTATGACTTGGATACTGAGACTAGAGCTTGAGACTTCCTTTGCAGGTACTGGACGAGAGCATTTAGGAGGGAAGATGGACTTCAGCCAGAGGTCATCCCATTTACATGCTGTTCTCTCTCTGAATAAACAGTATATTGCCAGTCTGATCCATAATGTGCTCATGACTTGTGTTGTAGGAGTACGTAGCTTGTTTACTAGTTCAAACATGTTTTCTGATCCAAAGATATCATATGTTGCTGTCAAGTATTTTTAGTCTCAGCTTCTTAATATCCAGTTTACTTTTCAGTCTTGGCTTCTTCAACTAAAAATAGCTCCAAGACAACAATAGCTGTTAGGTGGTTCCACTTCTTGGATTAGACATGATTTGTTAAAAAGGTAGCAACATATGATGGTAGTTAGGTACCTTCATTCCAGAAGGTCTTGGAGACATTTACTAGCCTGTACTGAGTCCCATCACCTGCTGCTGTGTTACAGCTAGCTCTACATTGTGACACAGCATTCCTCTTCTTCAAGGACTGTCAGAGCAGATTAACTTTTCTGGTTCAGAGACATTGTTTTCTGGCTGGGTTTTTCTTTTTTTTCTTTTTTTTTTTTTTCTTTTTTTTTTTCTTTTTTTTTTTTTTTTTTTTTGTTTTTTTTTTTTGGTAGAATGAGCTAGGTTAGAATTTGGCCTGAACATTGTAGTGAAGCAAATTTCCAGCTGAAAAGATGGTGGAGAATTCCTTTGCACCCCTCCAAAAGGTCAGGATCTCTGTAGTGCTTTCAGTTGGTAAAGTGACACCTCCAGGTACATGGCACTTCTCCTGCCCTTCCTTAGATATCTGAAGAGACGGGACTTAGAAGGGAGGAGCTCTGCCTCCACTGAACCATCATTGCTTTCTATATTTGTCCTACAAATTTAAAAGTCAAATTCTGTAAAAAATGGGGTTTGTTTGTTTGTTTGTGTTGCAGTGCAAGTGGAAATTTGAGCATGTTACCGCTTGAGCAGTGGGAGTTTCATCAATGTAACATCTACACACTCAGTGCTGAAACCCAGTAAGGTAATGTGAGGTTTTTAAGCATTCCTATAGCCTTTATTGTACTCTGTTGGAAAAGACAGAGTACTGTCTCTTCTGACTTCAGCCTTTAAGAAGAAGTTAAAAAAAACACCCTTCTGACTTTGTCATAAGAATAAAAATAGCACTGTTTGGCTGGTTTGTGATGTTTGTCCCTTAGTTTTATGTTTCACAGTTCATCTAAGGTGTGAGGTTATGAAGTAGCACACAGAAAACGTGTCATGCTCTAATGCCTCCGTTTTCACCTCTGGAAGGGACCTTGGCTAAGATGCTAGAGCTGTTTGTTAACACTTAGTGCTGCAGAAGGGATACCACACTGCCCTTTGGTTAGCCAGGTACAAGGATCAACAGATTTAGTTCTACCAAATAATTCTTCTGGCTTTGAAAAACAGACCCTGTCAACAGGGAACAATTAAAATTTCATATTCATTACATGTAAGGCTCAGGTACAGTGCTTAGATTTTTGCTAGGACGCAAAATGTAGGCTGTGTCTTCAGTCTTAAGATAAGCATCCTGCCTACCCTACTAGTATTTGCCAGTCTGTTCATGTTCATTGATGTTTACCAATTAATCACTTTTTAAAATCTGAGTCTGAGCAATAACTCTTCTGAGATTTGATCATCTAAGATCTGTTAAAGGGGATAGGCAAGGTCAGGTAAGCAACAATCAGTCCACTTGCTGACCTTATCTTCCACGCTGCCTTCCCACTGAGCACTGCAAGTATGTTGCAGTGCACTGTCTCCCTAGGGAATTTGGAAAAAGGTAAAAAATCGTGGATCTTCTGCAGGAGTGTGCCTGGGACTTTGGTGAGGTCTGTGCAAAACTTAATTGCTGTCTGTTCTGTACGTGTTCTGCCATTTGAATAAGCCCAGACTAGGCAAGATTGCCTCACTTCAAAGCACAGTAGTCATTTAGGGATCTAGAATAAAATATCATTAAATCAGAATTACGAGAAGAAATTGGTTTCCTGCACATCGATCAACAAGATTTTGCTATACTGGCTTGCTGGCTACTGTAATACACAGACTGTCATGCATTCCGTGTTGAAAGCAGGTGTATTAAATTAAATAACAAGTCAACAAAAACTTGGTGTTAAGGTATAATTTATTTTTTTTTAACCTCACTGGGAAAGAAATTGATCATTTCAGCATATCAGCTTTGGTATTTATTTTTCTCTGTTCATCTTTGAAACTCAGTAAGGAAATAAAATACCAACATAAATAAATGAAGAAGAAGGTTTCTCAACACCAATAAGCTAGACAAAAGAAACAGAACACTAGAGAACATTTACTTATTCATGATTTCTTCATGAATGCCATACTTCAGAGGGAATGGGAGATTTTTGTTCATGTTTGACTCTCAAACATGTTAATTGGGTTTTATTAAAATGGGGGAGGGGGACAGTTAGCTTGAAAAAAAACACTAGATAAGCTAAGCACAATGAGATTAGAAGTTCATGTGAAATACTAGTGAGTAAGAGGAATTGTTTAAAGTTGGTATTGTATCCAGGAGGCTGGTAGAATATTTTAATAATCTTATTTAAGGGGAGGAAAGGAAGTCTGGTTGTTTGGTGGAAGTACAGAGTTTGTCGAGGAGGTCTGTTCTGTCTCTTCCCTGCTCTGTAGGAGCATGCTGTGTCAGTTTTAGTGGGTTTGTCTGTTCTGTCATCCTGTCTAATACACATTTTCTTAAGCATATAAGAAGACCCCTTGAAAATAAAGCAGTTCCTTATAATGAAGTTCAGTACATGCATTAAGTGTTTTTGAGATTTCAGGGTATCTCTGTGGTTCAGATTCATACCGCCTGTCTCTCCCTGTGACTCTGCTACATTAGCATGTAGCACAGGGAGTTCTGGCTTCGGGTTTCTCTGTACTGCTGTGACCCTGGAAGTGTCAGAAAAACAGTTCTAAAAGTGAAATCCTGGTAGTATGCAACAGTTTTCTTGTACGGCTGACTGAGAATTGACAGCAAAGTACAAGAAGATAGAAGCAGGGAAAAACAACCCCCTGTAATGTCCAGGGTATAAATTAAAATGTCGGATCAGTCCTCATCATTTGAAATTTCTCAGACCTCCATCTTTGCAATATGTTGCATAACTTTTCTTATCACAGAATTTTAGAGACTCAGGTCGTGTCTAGCTGTCTTAAAACTCTACACATAGCAAAAGCACCCCACACCTCCTAGAACTGGATTCAAGAATACAGTCACAAGAGCCTGTTTGGTGTTTGCATGGTCTGTCTAATGTAATTTCAAGTTATCTGATAGCAGTTCTTAAAATGCTGGCAGCTTCCGTGCTGTTAGGCAAATGAGGCTTAGCAGTATTAACATATATATATATGGTCACTGACACTATAGCAGAACGCTGTATATGTTATTCATTAAGTGATTTCTTCATAGATATTCTTCTATCCCCAGGATTCCTTTGCATTTATTTACAGTTTCATTATTCTTTTTTTAAACAGCGTGTGCATTAGAAAACAAATGCCAGATAACCCTACATGGCAGTTGTCACTCCATTAATAAACAGCTGTATTGGGGGTGGGGGTACCCTCTAAATCCAACTATAGATGACTTCAGAATTTTATGAACAACTTACTCACTGGGGAGAAGTGAGCTTACTCTTTAAAATAGCAGCAGTCTGGTAGCATTTCATTCTACCAGAAATGCTTGCTTTTTAAAAACTGTATTAATAAATAAGATAATATAATGCCAGAAGTAAGCTCCCAGAGCAGCCTGGACTAATACGCTGGTACTGCTGCTGTGGGTGCCAATGTGGGTGAGAGGTCATTAGTTTCCTTTGCTCTCTCTGCTGTCCCCAGAAGGTGACTTGTATCAGGAGGGGCTTGAAAGCCAAAGATTAGAGGGAGAATAGTCAAGTCAGCTCCAGCATTTTGTTACTGATTTTCTAAATACCTTATTTCAACTATAGCTCTTTTGCTAGGGTGACTTTCTTGCATCAATGCAAAAAAGACGAAACCCCAAACAACTAAAGTTTGTAGATCAGAGGCTAACCTTGCATTCCCTTCGCTCCAGCATCTCTGCGTGGCTCCGCTGCAGTTTTGGTTGTGTGGAGGGTGTGGCTTGATCTTTAGAAACCTAATGCCTCTCTTCCATAAACAGATTTCCCTTCAGTTCTCCAAAAATATAACACGATAATTATAATAAATCTGCATTGGAGTGTGATCACAGTGTAAAACCACACATCTAAATAGACACAGGTAACTGTGAAGAGTTACTTAAAGATCAATATTAACTACCTAATCATTCATGTAAGACTGGCAAGGTCAAGCACGCTGGGAGTTCCATAGTCTGACTTCATACAGAGCCCTGATTGATACTGTTGTCTAAAAAAGGCGTCAGCTCCCACTGAAGCTTCTTCCATGACTGGGACCATCATAAATAAGCACGTATATTTTTCTGCTTCTTTCCCCAGTGCTAATGTGGATACTTGCACAGCTAGCAAGACAGTGAATTAACTTTTCTAACTGTCAGGGCATGGAAAGGATCTCTTTTGTCTGCCAGAGAACTATTTTAATGGAACTTGCACACACTTAACTGTCTCTGAGAACTGACCTCCTTTGCTGGATTTCATTGACGCTGCCAATGGATTTGCTAGTCATTAAGGAAGGGAAAGAAATACCTTGACAGACAGACAGTGTGACCACCTACTTTTGAGGCCACTGGTTAAAAAAGCAGGGAAGTCAAAACAGAAGGGAAACATAGAACTGCACTGGAAATGCCCTCTTATTTGGCAATGGACAAGATTGGTGTTTGAATCCACTTTAAAAATGTTGGGTTACCTACTCAAGAAAAAAAAATACAAAAAATGAAAAAAAGAAGAAGAAAGCAAGCTTAGACAACCCCTTGGTATCTTTGAGTTCCACCGAAGTGGAGACAAGTTCACAAAACCATCTGAGATATCTACAACCCACCTAGGACTCAATCCACAAAGCATGGCATTCGTAAAACTCCAAGGAGGTTGTGGCCACATTCAGTAAGTTCAGAGACTATGCAAAGACATGACCTGGACATTTCCACCATGTACTGCACGTAGGGCTTCATTTTTGTGATTGACATGGCCAGGAGCATATTTTGCAGATGGGGACTGGCAAAGTGCCAGCACCTTTTATTTTCTATTTTTGCTTAATGTGGACATAGGGGTCAGCCAAGACTGTGCATTGAAAGCAACAGGTTGTTTTGTAACATCATTTTTCTAGTCTTGCTTTCAGCTGATGTTAGTGATAAAGAGGTCGCTTTAATATCTGAATTCAGAGTCGGAGCCCGTGGAATTTCTGACTGTAGCAGGGATCCCTCTTTCAAGTCCTTATTAATTTTTAAACTAGTGTAAAATTCTACTGAAAAGAGACCTTTGTCTAAGATACTTGGATGTTGCATCTACTCTGTAAGAACACTTTCAATACAAACAAACGAGAAAAGCCCAGCAAGTTTTGCCATTGTTAGGAACGTGGGGAGGCCATTGCCGATTTGAAGCAAAACTACATCCAGGAAAAAAGATTGTTGCCATAGTGACCATATTTAGTTGATTCCTTTTTCTGCTGTACGGATCTGATTTAATTAATTCAGATATTTATAAATAGCTTCCCAACAGGGCGAAAACTAATGGCTGCAAAGTGAGGTTGCAAAGACTTTGGATATGCAGCTCTGTACAGACGGATGGAGAAGCCGCTTCAGCAAAGCAGTTAATGCGAGCGCACAGCTTTAAGCTCTCATTCAACAGGACTGTGTGTGTGCTGAGACTCAAACATGTGCTGAAACAGTCTGCTTCAGTTGACAGCAGATAGCGAACGTTTTTATTTTAAACTAGGTAGTTTATTTTAATCTAACTTTCATAAACTCCAGTAAAAATAAGTCCCTAAGTAGTTACACCATTAGTCATACTAGGAGTGGCCAGTTGCTAACTCGCTGTTGCTGTGAGCATTACAGAAAATATGGGCTCATACACCTTTTCTGGTTTCATGGGTCTTTCACTAATCCCCAGCCTCTGTGAGTCATCTTTTCTCATTATTTTTGTTTATACTAGTGCTAGAGAAATCAGAGTCACAAAGTAAAAGAGTTACAGAGTTGTTGGGGTTGGGTGGGACCTCTGAAGGTCATCTAGTCCAACCCCCCTGCTGGAGCAGGATCACCTCCAGACAGGTTTTTAATGTCTCCGGACAAGACTCCACAACCTCTCTGGGCAGCCTATTCCAGTGCTCTGTTAACACCCAGAGCAATTAAGTTTTTCCTTACCTTTAGTTTGAACCTCCTATGCTGCAGCTTGTGCCCATTGCCCTTTGTCCTGTCATTGGACACTGCAGAAAAGAGCCTGGTCCCATCCTCCTGACACCTGCACTTTAGATATTTTGAAGAGTTTATGAGATCTCTCCTCAGTCTCCTTCAGGTTAAACAGACCCAGCTCTCTCAGCCTTTCCTCATAGGGCAGATGCTCCGTTCCTCTAATCAGCTTTCAAAACATGTGCATTTTACAATTGCCTAAAAGGGAATTTTTCTGGAAGTGTGCAAATTAAGCATACAGTATGTGTAATTCCAACAGTTCAGGTCCCTCAGCAGAAAATTCTCTTGAAAGCTTCATCATAGTCAGGTGCCAAAAGTCTTGCAGCTAGTCTGCATCATTTGCTTAGGATAGGAGTTCCATCTCCCTTTGACTCTCTGTTGTCCAAGGTGTTAATTCTGCCTTGTAAACACAAGGGAGAGAGGAAGAGGCAAGAGAAAAAGATGAAAAGATTTACTATTCCTGCTGCTTTTCAGAGGTTGTATCCCCTCCAGAAAAGCATGGCATATGCAACCGGTTCTCTCCACATTGGGCACATCGGGGAGCATTAGTGTGTTGTCCAGCATCAGGATAGCAATAGACAGCTGAAACTGGAGGAAGAAAAAGGGAAAAGTCCAGAAGCAACTTGAAAAGTACAGTGACATAAATTGCCATCTGCAAAGACAAATAATCAGAAAACTGATTAACACCTCTAGCATCATCGTTATCCACAGTCATTTCATGTATTTTCAGACCATAGTTTGTATCAGATATTTGACACCTTTCCCAGTCTTCTGCATTCAGATTTCTCTAAAATCTGGCTTTTTCATTGCAAATCTGTTTTTGTAAAAGAGTCAGAAGCCAGGTGGCATCTCTACATAAAAAACTGTTTCTTTTTAGTGCTCCTTAGCTTCCCTGAGGTGCTGTTTGCACTTTCTCCACCAAAGAATTACATGGTCTTTGCCCTGTTCTTAGACTTATGAAGGCCCAGAATTCAAGTCCCTCAGACTGCATACAAAGAGAGGATGAGTGAACTGAACTTCAGAATTCTCTCTATCACCTGTACTGTGACTCCATGGGAAACAGTCAAGACACTGTTCTTAAGGAAAGGACAACCAAGGAAAATGTAGGCCCTCTCCTAAAGGAAACAGGGGACCCAGCCATGCAGGATATTGAAAAGGCTGAGGTTCTCAATCACTTCTTTGCCATCAGTCTTCACTTTCAAGTGCTCCAGCCTACTCCTGAAGGTCACAGCAGGTGAAAGCAGGGACTGGGAGAATGAAGTGCCCCCTGCTGTAGGAGAACAGATTCGTGACCATCTAAAGAACCTGAAGGTGCGTAAGTCTATGGGACCTGATGGGATCCATCCGTGGGTCCTGAGGAAGCTGGTGGACAAAGTTGCTAAGCCTCTGTCCATCATTTTTGAGAGATCATTGGTGGTCTGGTGAGGTTCCTGTTGACCGGAAAAAAGGGAATATAGCCCCTGTTTTTAAAAAGGGGAAAAAGGAAAACCCAGGGAACTACAGGCCGGTCAGTCTCACCTCTGTGCCTGGCAAGGTCATGGAGCAGATCCTCCTGGAAAGTCTGCTAAGGCACATGGAAAATAAAGAGGTGATTGGTGACAGCCAACATGGCTTCACTAAGGGCAAGTCATGCCTGACCAATCTAGTGGCCTTCTGCAACAAGGCTACAGAGATGGTGGATCGTGGCAGAGGAACTGACATCATCTACCTGGATTTTGCAAGGTGTTTGACACTGTCCCACATGACATCCTGGTCTCCAAACTAACAAGGCATGGATTTGACAGATGAACTGCTCGGTGGATAAGAAATTGGCTGGATGGCTGCACCCAGAGTGTGGTGATCAGTGGCTCAATGTCCAAATGGAGGCAGGTGACGAGTGGTGTCCCTCAGGGGTCAGTATTGGGACCAGTGCTGTTTAACATCTTTGTTGGAGACATGGACAGTGGGACTGAGTGTATCCTCAGCAAGTTTGCTGATGACAGCAAGCTGTGTGGTGTGGTTGACACCCAAGAGGGAAGGGACACCATCCAGAGAGACCTTGACAGGCTGGAGAGGTGGGCCAGTGCCAACCTCATGAAGTTCAACAAGGCCAAGTGCAGGGTCCTGCACCTGGGTCGGCACAACCCCAGGCACAAATACAGGCTGGCGGAAGAATGGCTGGAGAGCAGCCCTGAGGAGAAGCACTTGGGGGTGGTAGTTGATGAGAAGCTTGAGATTTAGGTTAGACATCAGGAAGCAATTCTTCCCCATGAGGATAGTAAGGCACTGGAATAGGTTGCCCTGGGAGGTTGTGGAAGCCCCTTCCCTACATGTGTTTAAGGCCAGGTTGGATGAAGCTTTGTGCAGTCTGGTCTAGTGAGAGGTGTCCCTGATCATAGCAGGGAGGTTGGAACCTGATAATCTTTCAGGTCCCTTCCAACCTTATCCATTCTATGACTCTATGATTCTATGACATCCTGAATTTCTTTACTGAAAGAGTGGTTTGACACTGGAACAGGCTGCCCAGGGAGGTGGTGGACTCACCATCCCTGGAAGTATTTAAAAGAAATACACATTTCTTTTATCATGCTTAGTGACATGATTTAAGCACTGAATGGGTAGATTAAGTTATGGTAGGTGGATTTAGGTTATGGTTGGATTTGATGATCTTCAAGGTCCTTTCCAACCAGGATGATTCTATGATTCTATGATCTGCAAATGTCCCATGGCAAAATCTATGCCATGGGGCCACTTATTTTTTTTTTTTTTTTACCATGGCAACACCTGGTCAGGGAAGTTTGTGGTGCAGGATGTTCCTCTTGAAGCTGTGCTGCTAGAGAGGCTCAAGGTATCTTCCTGCAGCATCTTTTTTTGAATATCCGTTAGCTCTGGAGGCCTGGTATCTACTTTCCTTTCTTTACTTACATGTGTTTGTAGCAGCTTGCCCTCCATTTTACTGTGTTGAAGTATTTTGGGGCGGGTTGCAATGGTCATTTTTCAGTGGAGGGGCTTTTCAGAGAGGAACAACAGTCCACCCAGAGCTTGGGTAAGGGCTAGGCAGCCCTGTCTGTGTCCTGCTCCTTCTCCTGTCTCAGGAGAACAGGGGCAACAGTCTCTCCTATATCAGGAGGCTTTCTGGGATGATTAGTTGATAATGGTGAGCTTTTCTGTTCTGCAGTCCTCACTGTGCTTTCCCCTCCGTACAGTTTTCACTGAAGTTAGTGGAAGATAATTCAAATATATGTCTCAGATTTTAACCCTGTAAGATCATGTCTTAAAGCAGTGATGTCACAACAACCAGATGCTTTTGCTTTCAGCACTGTATTTATCAGACATTTGGAACTTTTAAACCCCAAAATAATGCAATTAGTGTGAAAATAAAAGGTCCTCTTCTACACATTTCATCACGCTTCTGGGTGAGGAGGGCTGTTTTGTGTCAGAAGCTGAAACAGGCAAAACTAAGTCAAGGAGGCAAGGACAAGCATTCCTCTTCCTTGGCAAAACCAGAAAAGGACATGCTGGAGAACCCCTCAGCGGAGGACCCAGACAATCCCAAAAGGATTAAGCTGTGATATACTGTACACAGTAACCAGAGCTGAACCTGGCAAGATGCAGCCCCATGAAACATGGCTCCAGCTCTCTGTGTGCAAGAGGCTGTTGTCCATCAGCTCCAGCATGACCCTGTGCGGGCTGTTATGACAGCTGTTGGAAACTGTTATGTCAGTGTTCCCTTTTGGTCTCTTCAGGAATTGGAGATGCTGTGCTCTTTTGGATTTTTTAATGCCCTGGTTATTCTGGATCACAGGTTATTGAGACATTGATAATTTTAACCGTGTACTGCACAGACCTTTTGTTTATATTGCTTGGATGTGCTCTGTGTTTCTGGCAAAATTTCCAGAGGAAGCCTGTGCAGAAAGCAGTGGGAATAGCATCTCTTTCCTTTTACCTTTATCTTCTCTCCGTCACCAAAACATTGCTCCATTATCACTGTATTCTTTTAAAAGAAACTTCTCATCTTAAGTTTCCTTGTGGCACTGTGTTATTTCTTTTTCAAGTAATTTTGTAAGGGACAGTGCCAATTTGGGTTTTACCTTCATAACAAATGCACTACAATTTGTTTCTGCTCTCAAACCCACTGTAATGCTGATTTTACAACTGCATTCTCTGCTTTTCTACCCCTACTGCTGCTTGATTTTCAGAGAAAGGGAGAGGCTAAATATTTATACAAAGGAAACTACATTTACATAATAAATAAACATAAAAAGCAGAGAAATAATCCCCCCCTCTGCTCTTTACGTTTCAATAACACTGCATGTAGGGTGTTTCAAAGAGAACTGTGCCTCCTACCCTCATCCCAGCTTCGGCAGACATCCCTTTAACTGCTTGTACATCTTTTAAACTCCTTTGCATGAAAGAAAATCTCCCATTGTGTCTCAGAAATTCAATATTATATGGAAACCAGATAGGTTGTTTGTGTTGGTTGGGGTTTTTTTTTTGGTTGATGCTTTATTTTGGTTTGGTTTTAGTTTTGTTAGGGTTTTTTTAAGAAATGTCTCCTGCCCAACTTTAGTATGGCAAGGAAATTTGATTATCACTTGTTGACAGGCATGCAGGTCATGTCAAGTGTTTCTGACATGTCTATTTTCAGTTAAGCTAGAATTTGTATTTTGATTACAACAGAGTAAAAATACCTGGGCAATAGATAGTCTTTGCCTGTGAATGAAAATTAGAATATGCAAGTTATGGTCAGGCAGACTTCTATTAGGGAGATGAGGCTTTGGTTGGGTCACTGCCCAGATGTCCTAATTTTTTTTTAAAAGCAACAAAAACCTCAAATCACCCTCCCTCTGGTTACTTTCAAAGAGAAAAACATGATCACAGCAACACAGGAGAAGTAACATTAAATTAATTGTGAAAGACAACTGGAGATTTTCCCCTTGCCCATGTTAGTCAAGTGATAAAGTATCCACCTCTCTCTGTTTTTTTTCCACAAGCCTGCGTATCTGCAGCATTGCAAGATGTTTTAAGTGTTAAATACCCTGCGGATCCTGCACCTTTGACTTACAGCAGTAACTAACTCCATCAGAGTCAACAGCTGAGACCCAGAACGATGCTGGTGTGTATTCAGGAGCAGGGCTCCTAGCTGGGCTTGCTGGCATGCTGGAATCAGTGAGCCACCTTCATGCCTTTGGGAGTTGGCAGCAGCAGCATCACAGCACAGCCCCCTGCAGGCCCCCAGCAGCTGGCTGAAGCAAGCTGAAGTGGTGTACATCTGTAGGTCTGAAATTAGGGGTTGCATCTCTGTGTGGGGTCAGTAATGTCAGAAGCAAAATAGAGGCCTCAGTTAGAGGCCATTTATCTGTGCCAATATTTGAGGTCAGGGGCTCACCAGAAGTGGAGTCCCAATTTGCAATGGAGTTTATGACTAGAAAACATTTGAAAATGGCTAACAAAGACACTAGGTTTGAGAGCAGTTCTCAGTAGAACAAACTCGAAGTGTTGCTTTCCAAGCAGCTGTCACGTGAAGTCTGGAAGCAGGGACCATCTTGGTCAGTATTCCGTGTGCTCCTTTTGGATGCAGACTTGTTCTTGGAAGAAAAAAAGTCAGAAGATGTGAATGTTTCTGGAGAGGGGGGTGCTGAAATTTTACTGAATTCAATGTTTGTTTGGTCTTTATCCAGCTCTGAGCTGAAAGGCAACACTTGTAATAATACATTTTCTTCACCATAGAGACAAATTTACCTCCTGAGGGAAAAGCAGTTGCTTTGACATTTCAGGCTGGGAAACCTGTCCTTGACACACGCAGAGGCCCTGATACATGCTGTCTTGGCTTTGCATGCTTATGGCTGTCTGGCAGGCTGGCACCATCCCTGTTCAAAGGCAGTGGCATGCCAGCAGCACAGTGGTGAGGTCCCCAGCCGAGATATTTGCCCTGGGAAGGCAGCAGAGCATGGCAAATACCACCTCTGTTATAGGAGACCATGTTCTTCTCTGCGTTAGCCATAGCCTTGTGCACTTGCTCACATGTGGTAATGTATTTATGTTAGCAAAAGCCCCCCTGGGACAGGGAAAAAGAGAAATTGAGCTGATGTTGTGTTGTGGCTGCCAGCAGCCACAGACTGCACTGTGGCAGGAAGCAGAGTGTAAGAATCAACTGTGTTTTCAGATTTCTTCTAGGAGCTGCAGCCCTGATTTGCAGAGCTGCCAAAGACCTGCATTGCCCCTACTTTCAGCTGCATGAAGGAGGAGACATTGTAGAAATCTGCCCAAAGGATTTAAAATCAAGCCCCTGGCTATTAACAATACTGTATGATGAAATATTGGTGCCCAAAGGACTAGATAGCAAAAAGCACAGAAAAAGTGACTGGGCAAAGAGGTGACTAGGCTGGAACATAAACTGTTAATATGAGTGACAAGGTGAAGCACAATTAAGGGAACATTCCTATTCTGCAATATTACTCCTGTGCTTCTGCATCCATAGTCACTGTTTCATAACACTGGCTGGCCAAGACTTCATAAAAACTTAACTCTAACAAATATACTCTTGGGTCAGTGAAGGTGATGAGGTTCTGATAGTTAGAGAGAATTCAACACAGCCAGCTTCACTGCCTATTTGTGCTTCTTCCCCATTATAATTCTCCTTCAGCGAAGTAAGTGCTTACTGACTAGCTGAGAGGTTATAGGCCCATAAAACTGAAGGACACTAAGAGATGATCTGCACATGTGACAGTAAGATGAGCAATCACATCCAAACACAACCTATGCCATTAGTATTACTTACTTTTAAAGTGCCATTATCCCTGCATTGTTCTCTCTCATTAACAATTAGTCATTCAGGCCCTTGAGAACTTTAATACAAGAATCTCTACAAGCTCATCAAGCAAATCTCACACAGTTGCAATGCTGCATACAAGATTTATAAGACAGAAACTGGCTGGATGTGAATGTGGGAGTAATGGTCCATAAGCAAATGTGACATAAAAAGAAGTCAGCCAGGAAAGCAGCCTACGGAACTCAGAAGCCTAGCTGTAGTGGGAGATGTTATTTCAAAATGGCTTTCATCTTTTGGGGTGGAAGGGAGTGATTTTGTCATAGGAGAAGAATAAACTGTATACTCTCCATGGCATTTACATACTGGTCAATGAAACTCAGTCCCTGGTTCTGAAATAATGTAGCTGTATGCATTTTCCATTTCAATGCTGTATTAGGACAGCCTGTGCTCCTCCATTCCCTCCCCTGTCTTTCCCTTTTCCTTTTCAGCAAAAAGGGACCTCACCAACAAAGAGGAAAGAGATTGAAAGCTCTTGCATCCAGACTCTTTCAAGCAAAGCCTGAGAGAGACTTTGGCACATAATGTCTCTAACATTATGTTCACTGCCCTTAGAAAGCAATAACCAAATACATTCTGCTGGCAGTTAGCAAATGCAGTGATTTCAACACAGATGAGAGAAGAGAGGACAAAGAAAGAATATGCTTAGAGCATCCCTTTCACTATGAACCTGTGGGCCAGCTGGAGTGTTTACAAAGCTCTAAGGCCAGCCAGCAGGGAGTTGCAATAATCTAATTTTAATTATGTGACAAAAGCATGAAGAATCATTTCAAGGGCTAACAGAGGAAAACGGTTGCAGCCTGCCAATATTCCTTAGATGGTAAAAGAAGACAAGTTAACTCACAGAATTCAGTTGTTTCTCAAAAGACTAAATGGGATCTATCACCATTCCCAGCCTGTTGTTTTTAGAGAACAAACTGGTTGCCAGAAAAAAGGCTTTAGATGTTTAAGAAGGTTCCCAAGAGGCATCTAGGCAAAACAGCAATACCTATGCTCCTCTTCTTAAATAAAAGATATGCTCTACCAGCAAGACAACAAAGTTCCATAATCATATTAAACTGGCTAATAGGAAAAGCTGACTATACAAGTTGCTAGGTATAAATTAACAGACCTTCAGTCTGAGTTCTCCAGCATCACAGCCTTCTGGCAGGAGCACAGTAATAAAACAGCTGGTTTGCTATCCCAAAGCAAAGCACAGTTAATAAAAGGAAGGGAGGAGGAAGGAGAGGAAAAGGGAAGGAGGGAAAGAGAAGGAGAGGGGAAGAGAAGGGGCAAAGCTTAAGTCCTCCTGCTTTGCACACATCCCAGCCCTTTGGCAGAAAAGGAGTGTTGTCATATGACCATAACAAAACAGAGCTCACAGCAATGAGCGAAATAATTTTGACTTCACTGAGTAGATGGCCAATAGTATTACTGAAAAATGCTACCAGAAGATGAATCCATAGGTTCTTATTTTAGGATATTCTTCTTTTTTCTGGGTGCACTGAATCAAAACCTTTAATACAAGATTATCCTAATTTTATTTCTCAGTAATACTTGATACTGTCATGGTTCTCTTTAATCTGCTGTTGCATGGTGTTTCATGCTTTGGTTTTATTATAGCTTGAGACATCCAGCTGTGAACAAAATTTCAGTCTTTTGCAGAGGCATTAGTCAAAATAGTGCATTTTCAAGCAATTAACATTCAATAATTTAACAGTGACTAGGGCTTCATGAGCACTTTCATATTACGATATTGCTTGTTTCAGAGCTTGGTGATGCACTTGAGCTATTCTCCTTGCATCACTTTGATGACAATGCTACATAGAATGCCAAAAAGTGCTGGTAGTCTGGTTTTGCTCTGGTACTCTTCTATTATTCTATTAAGTGAAATAAGACAGTACCTTATCATAATTCAGAGCAATTGTCAGTTGAAATAGGAGCACACTACGATAATATATGTGTGTTAAGCAAATGCAGAGTATGATCTTTGTAGTCACTGTTAGCCTAGTCCTGTTTACATTTGGTCTGCAATTCTGCAGAGACTGTGTATCATGTAAAAAGGATTTGTCTCCGATGTAAATTGGATTTATATAGCCAGTGGAAAAGCATGTGAAAATGGTCTCATATTTATTGTGCGTGTCCTCAAAATTAGTGTAGTTCTTATCATAGAATCAATCAGGTCTCTGTAGAGAGTCTTTAATAAAAGCTTCTACACAAGTGCAAATTATTCTTAATAATCACATAATCATTCTGGTTGGGAAAGACCTTTAAAATTGAGTTCAACGTTGACATAACTCTACCAAGTCCAGTGCTTGAACCATGTCTCTAAGCACCATGTCTATACATCTTTTAAACACCTCCAGGGATGGAGACAACCACCTCCCTGGACAGCCTATTCCAGTGTTTAATTACCCTTTCACTGAAGAAGTTTCTTCTAATATCTAATCTAAACCTCCCTTGGCGCAACTTCAGGCCATTTCCTCTTATCTTATTGCTTGTTACTTGGGAGAAGAGACCAACCCCCACCTCCCTCCAGCCTCCTTTCAGGTTGTTGCAGGGAACAATAAGGTCTTCCCTCAGCCTCTTTTTCTCCAGACTAAACAACCCCAGTTCCCTCAGCTGCTCCTCACAGGGCTTGTGCTCCAGACCCTTCACCAGCTTTGCTGCCCTTCTCTGGACTCGCTCCACCCCCTTGATGTCCTTCTTGTAGTGGGGGGCCCAAAACTTCACACAGTACTCAGGGTGCAGCCAAGGTATTAAACAAATCACTATTAATAAATTAAGAAATTTAAAGCTTTTCTCTGCTCACATCCTGTACTCCTCTCTTCTTTAGAATGGTCTCAGTGATAATACAAAAGTGAACCTCAGACTCAACAGCAATACTGCCAGCAGATACTGCCATCTGCAAATTACTTTTTCCCCATTATTTGACCATGCTGTCCCTGTTCTTGATCAACACTGCCATTCAGATTTGCATAACTTGAGATCTTTTCCTGTGAATTTAGTTGCATGGAATTTCCTTCCAACACCAAGTGCTTTTGGCTCAGGTTAACAGTGCCTTTTTGCGTTTCTCTGGAGTAGGATTTATGATGTGATGTTAGCATTCCTTTGCATATTATCAAACTTTCCCTGGACAAGGGACACAGACGACTTGCATACACTTTGAAAATATGTCTGCTGTCACTTGTTAATATACACTGCCATCACACCTTGAATCAGGGCCAGCTTCAGGCACAGATACAGAAGGCAGTCTCCTGTGTCCAGCAGTCTGTCCTCCTCAGTGACTGCCTATGGTACCTGTGCTGGAGAAGATGAGAATGAGCTATTTGACCATTATATGCTGGCTGAGAATCATTTCTTGTTACCAGTGACTGAAGGTGTCAGAGCAAGAAGGGGAACAAGGTGAAAGAAGCGATAATTACTGTTGTGAGGGCTGGGAATGGTTCTTCCTTGAAGCCAGTGTCACTGATGCTTCCCTTGAGAGATGCTGCGGGGCTATTGAGAGATGTAGCATGACGCTACAGTGTCTCTTAAAATGTAAAATAAATTGGTTTTGCAGCTAGGCAACAACCATTAGCCTGCTGATGCTTGAATTCAGCTAGCTAACAGTTTTACGTGAGTAAACAAAACTTTTTTTAGTCTTCCTAGGCCTGAAGTCAGAATGATGAATTCTGGGCAAATCAGTGGATGAATTTAGGAAGCACGTTAGAAAAGGTGAGAGTAGGGAAAAAATTACGAGAAGAATCTGGGGTTGTCATCAGCTTTCTGGTGATATAGATGCTTGTATAAAAGTTTTTGACTACTTGCTGACACGAATAATTCTTCAAAGAACTCTTGAGTAAACATTTTATACTCTACTGTTATTTTCTTAGTAATCTGGTGAGGGACATCTGCAGTTTCTGGAAAACTGAAGCCAGTTGCCAGGAAACTGGCAAACTAGGATAGATTTTGATAAATAGTCCAGAAAGGGAAAAACAGGGAAGGGTAAAGCCTTAGAACAAGTGTCATTTTTTAAACAATCCAGTTTAAATTTTCCTTTTAAAAGTGGCCATCTTTCATTTTTTTTACAATTAAGTTTAAAATGTAGGGTCTTGAAGTGAGGTTGAATAACTCCATATCCAACCCACAGGACTTTTTTTTCACTTACTTGATGCAGAGCCTGAAGTGAAAAGTCCATTATTCAATCAGCTCCAAAGGGTGTGAGTTTCAGAAGCCAGAACTGGCAACTGAGGCGGGAGAGCAGGGCAGAGCGGAGCGATTGATAAGCTCAGCAGTAGCTGTTGGATGACATTACAAAGATTGTTTTTGTCAAGGGAAGAGGTGGAAATATCCTCTCTCCTTTTCTATTTTTTGTTCTTTAAAGGAAGCTGAAGTTCACAAGGGCATTCCCAAATGGTTAACAGCTATATACAGGTCAGCAACCCCCTCTCCTTCCAAGTTACCTTAAGAATCATCCGGCTGTTTTCTAACAATATGCTTTTTGCCCTCCAATAATGTAACTTTTTCTCCAGCTGGGGAAATGCCGGAAAGCCATAACAGATGCCTCAAGAAAACTTTTCCCTCTCTATACACATTTTCAGTTTTCTAAAGTCAGGGGCACTTTACATTGGAAGTCTTCAAACACCAAGGAAGCCCAGAATCTTTATGAACTGCCAGCTATGAAAAAGCTGTGGTATTTCTGTAGGGCAGACAAGGTGCAATGCACCATCAATAGTTCAATGTAAAGGTTTCCTTTTGGTTTATGTTGACTGAAGCGCTCAGCAGCCTGATGACTAGTGGGATCCTGTGGAACTGTAGATCCTTAGTGAAAATCTTCAAAAGGAGTATATATTGATTAAAACCGTTAGACAAAACATCTAACAATGTATCTAAGAATATACCAGTTATCCAGCAGCCTGAATTGTACCAAAGCCAAAATGTCACGTACTATAGCCTAGTGTTTCAGCCCCAGACAAGGCACACCCACATCTTTACAAAATACTGACCTGGAGTCAGCTTGACAACTCAGATTCCAAGCGGGCTCTCTGGTGGCTTCATGGATGGAATATAAGCAGGGAGAGTCCAGAAGTGTTTGCCCGGTGCTCCACCTAGTGCTTGTGTTCAGTATCCTATAGGAAGTATCTTTTTCTTCTGGATGCCGACATCCTAGGAAAGGCATGGGTATGCAGCTTAATTGCTGTAGCATGTTTGTAGTCCACTGACTTCCCAGCTCATGAGGACTATCCATTAGAAAGTCTTCTCTTTTACTGGCCTCTCTTTTTTTTGCCTGTCAACCTGCTGTAGTGAGCAAGTGTTCCCAAAGAATGGCTGAACTGCCTTTGCAAAGGGGTGATCTTTCAGGAACTCCTACAGGAAAAGGAATATGTAAAGCATGAGTCTTATCAATCTCAAGAGCCATTGTAATAAAAGCAGAGTATTTGTGTCAAGCAGTCTGGATCCATTTAAATGAATTTTGTATTTAATATGACTGTCTTTTAACTAAAAGAGCTCATTTTTATCAGGTAAGTATCAAATAATGGGATAATTACTTCGGCAGTGTACTCAAAGGCACATAACAAAGGATAGAGGATGGAGTATTACACTGGTCAGAAGGGTGAGGAAAACATCATTTCAGACAGACTATGTCCACTCTAGTTATTTAAACAGTGTCAAGGAAGGTTTCTGAATATAAAATAAATTGTCTTGTCAGAAAAGCCTCTGGCTGTTATTCTGGCCAGCTAGCACTTTCCTGGGCAGCTCCCAGGCACCATTCAAAAGATACTCTGGGTCAACGACCATTTAATAGGATGGATGTTGGTGTTCCATACCACTTGACCCCAGTGATGTCTTCCCAATGTACAGGAAGTCACAGTGTAACAGTGTGATACTGAGAATGCTGATCCCTTGTAGTCCTAGCCTGAGAGCTTTGGCTCTGTAACTCCAACTGTAATAGCTCATGTTTTGAGCTCTAGGCATCCAGGGAGTGTAACAGGAATGGTAATGGCTCTCACAGCTAGGCGAGAGTACAAGTTCAGAAGGAAGTTTTAGTTGCCTAGCAGGACTTTCTACAGTTTGCCATTCTGCAGCTGAATCTTACTCATTTGATTTTTAAGTATGACTCTAAGTCTAAGCAGGTATCAGTGATGCCATTGCCAATATGAATGAGCTTCCAAAGCACTCACCAGCTTTAGTATCTTCTAGAATATAAACAGGCTCAAAATAATGGAAGCAATCATATCAGCATAAAATAATAGCCAGGCATTATGTATTGCCACAGCACACTAAATACCCTTGTGGAGAAGGCATAATTTTCCCTGTGCTGTCTTTGTTAACCCTTTTCTGAATTTGTTTTTGTTTACCTTATTAATTTTCTTTCTCCCACTTTCCTCTCCTCCAAAACAAAATAATTGTTATATTAAAACTGCCAGGGAGGAAGAATGGATCTATCACCTGCCAGAGATGTTCAAATATTAAAAATAAGAGATGGCATGTTGAATACAAAACCCAGAAAGAACAAGAGAAATAGAGTATCAGTGGGGTGGGAAAGTGCTAGTAGAGGTCAGGTCTATTCTGATGTTTATGTATCAGTCAGGTCTATTTCAGAGTAAATCACTCCACAGAATAAAATCCCAGGCAGAAGGGTTAATGGGGTAGTTGGGAGTGAGGGCACGTAGGGGTCACACACCCGGGTAGGACATTCTAACTCTGCTCTCTCCTCACTCTCCCTAAGATAGTGTCTATCAGCTGGAAACACATCTCCAGAGCTTGCTGCTTCATGGTAAGGAGAGGCTGTGACCAGAGCTCATCTACAGTATCTTGGTATCTCAGCAGGAGAGTTCCATTAATATCCCCAACAAGATCTTTTTATCCTGTGCCTTCCTAATCTGCAAGACAACAGGAAAAGAGAGGGAATTCACTGTGCTAAATTGAGTCCCTGCTGTGTGTGACTGGTACGTGTTTTACTTTGTAACCGTTGCTCTGTTTTATCAAATCCATTGTGATTTGAATTGTTTGGTTTTGGGTTTTTTTCAAAAGGAGGAGGGAAATATTTTTGTTATTCCCATTCTGGGAGGGGTTGCACAGCAGAGACTTTGCTATCCTAAAGTATCCTGGTATCCAGCCTCATTAATCCTGCCCTCTCCCTCTGCCATCTTCCCCCAAACTTTCCCTTGCACAGTAAGACCTACCAATTGGGATTTCTTCAGTACCTGGTTATACAATCACTGAAGTCTCTGCAGTACTTGCTGATCCTGTGCTGGGAAGAAAAATGATGGTTTCTCTTGATGTGCTGCCTCAAATAAGAACTTACTGGCCCCTCAAAGGAAACCAGCACTTCTGACAGCAATTGAAAAGCAGTAGAGTTGTTTGGAAAAGTAAAATCAACATAGAAATTCAAAGGGAGGTTGAAGGCCCCTGATTCCATTTTTTTCATTGAAGATCCGTCTGTACCTTTAACATAGAATCACAGAATGGTTTGGGTTGGAAAGGACCTCTAAAGGTCTTCTAGTCCAACCCCCCTGCAGTGGCCAGGTACATCTTCAACTAAATTAAGTTGCACAGAGCCCCATCCAACCTGACCTTGGATGTTTCCAGGGATGGGATATTCTTATAAGCCCCCTTTGTATGTTGAAAGACCGCTATAAGGTCTCCCTGGAGCCTTCTTTTCTCCAGGCTGGACAACCCCAACTCTCTTGGCCTGTATTCATAGGTGTTCCATCCCTCTGATCATTTTTATGGCTCTTCTCTGGACCTACTCCAAGAGCTCTGTGTCTTTCATGTGCTGAAGGCTCCAGAGCTGGACACAGCACCGCAGGTGGGGTTTCGCCAGAGCTGAGTAGAGGGGCAGAATCCCCTTCCTTGACCTGCTGGCCACGCTCCTTTTGGTGCAGCCCAGGATACAATTGGCTTTCTGGGCTGTGAGCACACATTGCTGGCTCATGTCCAGCTTTTCATCCACCAGTATCCTCAAGTCCTTCTCCCTAGGGCTGCTCTCAATCTCTTCATCCCCCAGCCTGTATCAATACCGGGGGTTGCCATGGTCTCTAATTCTTACCCATAAGCTTTCAACCTGCTCATAGCTATTCTTCAGAGACAGCTCTTCACACTCAATCCATTTCTTGATGTCAGGGGAGCCCCTCCACCCCTCCTTCCTTGCTTCTCCCTTCTGAACAGCCTGTAGCCATCAATAGCCACACTCCAGTCATGTGATTTGTTTCACCAAGGTTCAGTAATGGCAAATAGGTCGTAGCTTTCTAGCAGCACGGTGGCTTCCAGTTCCTGTTTGTTGCCCATGCTGCAGACATTGGTGTAGAGGCACTTCAGCTGGGCTGCTGCTCATGTCACCTTCTTAGAAGAACACCCCTTCATTCCTTTGAGGTATTTCACTGGTGTTTCCCTGTTGGCTCCTGTTATCACAGGAGCCCCTGGCTTATCTCCATAAGACTTCAAGTGTGCCCCAGTGTAGCCAGAACATCTCAGAGCTAACTGTCTAACCTTGGTGTGTCATCTCACAGCTTGTCACAGGCAAGCCTGATATTATCCCCATCCCCCTGAGTACTACACTCAGCAATTACACGTAATGTTCTGTATATATGTGAGGTCAGATGACATTATGTACTGGCATTATGCTTCCGGAATTCATGCCAAAGCATCGCATTGTGTAGCACAACTGTACCCCCACCATTAAGTAATTTGGCTTGGTCTGAGGTACAGTTGATGGAGGCAGGCAGCTAAAACAAAGCTTAAATAAAGCTCCAAGGACTGAATTTAGCTCCCTCCTTCCAGATAATATTAAAAGAGTGCGCAGAGCAGGTTAGGAAACAATGCCCCAAGAGAGAGGTCCCGAGAACTGCTGCAGCACACTGGCTCAGCACTACAGGCTATGCATAAAACAGTCTTATGCAAGATACAACTGGTTTGGATGTTGAGTTCAAATACCTAAAAATCAGAGAGCTCTCAGTTCCTGCCAGCTACACCTGTCTATTGAATATTAGGGTCTTAGTTGAGAATGCTCCTCTTGGTCGAGGTGTGTATTTTCTTTCTCCTTGGAGATGCAGGGCATAGTGGTCAGCTGAGTCTTGCTTTCTGTGAGAAAGCTGTTTGTCCCAGATGTTCACACACCACCTTGAAATGGGAGAATTGTGGTGGTCCAGTAGAAAGGACTGATACTTTAAATGGAACATTCTTCTTCGCTATATAGAGAACTGCAGTGCAGCAAGGACAGGATAAAGACTAGCGACTCCCTGCACGTTGGAGAGAAGGCAAACTGGGTCAGAAAGAAGAACAGCGTCAGAGGAACAGATGAACAAAATGAGGAAGGCAAGAGAAAGCTACAAAATCAGATCTGAGAAAAAACAGAGACTCAAGAAGGGAGCAACCCTGGCCACGTCACCCAGGGAGCTCCTGCAGCACCTTACCTGCATGACAACAAGGTCAGGGACAAACCTGGGAGTCAGCCTCAAGCAAAGTGACCTGCCCCTGTGCACTTGCACCAGCACAAGAGCCACACGATTGCTTTTTAGTCAGAGCAAAACCTGGCCCTGATCCATTGATCATTTTGAATAATTCTTTCCTTTCCTTTGACCTCTTCATCTCACCATCACACAGAGCCCTGCCTTCAGCAGAGGTGTTTTGTACAGCAAAAAGCTGGGAGGGAGGGAGGTGGCTGTTGCTGCTTCATGGGGTAGTTATCTTTGTATGAAGAGAAGAAAGCAAACTGGTAGTCTATGCCTAATTTTACTTCCCTTTAACTTGTCTTTCTGTATTCTGTTTTCCCCTTGTTCTTCTTCCTAGCGACAGAGTGAACAAATAGTTATTCACATCTTTCTTTTAGCTAAGTATCTTAGGAAAATGTGACTGAAAGGGAGAGCGGCATAAATACCGTGTGTGCGATATATTCTCCCTTCCTGTTCAAAACCTCGTGGTAAAAAACGGGCAGAAATAAACGCCGAGCCTCTCCCACAGAAAGAAGCACTGCGCTCCAGCGGCAGCGCAGCCCGGGAGAGGCAGGGACGTGGGGAGGAAAGGACCTGCCGCGGCGGGCGGGGAGCGGGTTGTTCTGCGGGGCAGGGTGACCCCTGCTGGGGCCTCTCACTTCCAGGGCTTTCCAGTCGTCGGTAGCCTGCGGGAATCCAGCTCCGCGCTGCCACGGTCAGATCCCATCCCTCCGCCGGCCGGCTGAGCGGCGGACGGGCCGTCCGTGTGCGCTCGGAACACGAAGCTGGTGGTGCCAGTCCAGGCCAGTCTGATCCAGGGAAGAAAGCAACCCCAGGTGGCATTCACTGGTCTTCCCTTTTGGAAGTTTTTCAGAGAGCTGGAGCATCTCCCCTACGAAGATCGCTGAGGAAGCTGGGGTTGCTCAGCCTAAAGAAGAGGAGGCTCCGTGGTGACCTTGTAGCAACTTTGCAGTATCTGAAGGGGGCCTGCAGGAAAGCTGGGGTGGGGCTTTTTACATGGATGGGTAGTGAGAGGACAAGGTGCTATGGTTAAAGAGGGGAGATTCAGGTTGGACATTAGGAAAAAGTTCTTTCCTGTGAGATGCTGGAATAGGTTGCCCAGGGAGGCTGTGGATACCCCCTGCCTGGAGGTCTTCAAGACCAGGTTGGATGGGGCCTTAAGCAACCTGGTCTAGTGGGAGGTGTCCCTGCCCATGCAGGGGGGTTGGAACTAGATGATCTTTAAGGTCCCTTCCAACCCAAACCATTCTGTGATTCTGTTCTATGATTCTAAGTTCTGTTCTGTTCCCTGCACTCATTTGGATTTGAATAACTATGAGACTGTCATTTGCCTGAAATACCAAGGGGTTTGCAGCTCCAAAAACACTTTCAAGGACACATAACACAAAGGTTACAAGTGGAAGCAGGATTTTTTATTTTTTTTTTTTTTTTTCCTAATCTGTTTCAGAGCCGATGCCCACAGAAGCATCAACACAAGGCACATGTGTAGCCAGGAGTAGGCTGATGCCTTCTTCAGTTTAGGTTGAAAAATCATCCACTGCAGTCTGGCAAGGGCAAGACGTGTACTTGTCTCTGGCTCCAGAGAAACCACCTGTGTGTGGTGTGATCAAATAAATGATCTGCTCAGGCAGGTGGTTGAACTGAGGGAGGAGGTAGAAAGGTTAAGAAGCATCAGAGAATGCAAGAGTGAAATAGATTGGTGGAGTCATACCCTGAGGCACAGGCAGCAGGTAGAGGCTCTACAAGAAGTGGAGGATCCCCTCCTCTCACCAGGCAGAAGGAGGGCACCTAAGGGACAGGGGGAAATGGAGACAGGTCCCTCCTTGGAGATGCAAGCGAAACCCCTCCTCCTGGTCCCTTTCAGCTTCCCAGTTGCCCTTGAACAATAGGTATGGGGCTTTGGAACTTGAGGACCAGGCAGATGAGGATGGTGATGAAGATCTGTCCAGTGAGTTGCCCAGGGCTAGTCACTCATCCCCATGCCTTAGGACTTCTTCAAGATAGCAAAAAAGGAGAGTTAATTGTAGTAGGTTACTCCCTTTTGGGGGAAACAGAGGACCCCATTTGTTGACCTGGCCCATCCCATAGGGAAGTCTGCTGCCTCCCTGGGGCTACGGATAGTGATGTTAAAAGGAAGCTCTCTGGTCTGGTGCAGCCCTTTGATTACTACCCTCTGTTGGTTACCCAGGTTGGCAATGACAACGCTGCAGAGAGAAGTCCAAGGGCAATCAGAAAGGACTTCAAGGCATTGGGGTGACTGGTTGAAGACTCAGGTGCGCATGTGGTGTTTCCATCAATCCCTCAAGTGGTAGGGAAAAATACTGAAAGAGGGTGGAAAACACAGCTGATGAGCGCGTGGCTCAGAGGCTGGTGCCACCGCTGGAATTTGGGGTTCTTTGATCATGAGGAATTTATATGGCCCTGTGTCTGCTGGTGACAGATGGAGTACATCTGTCTCAAAGGGGAAAAGGATCCTTGTGCATGAGTTGTTGAAAAGGCTTTAAACTAGGCTCAAAGGGGGAAGAGGATAAAGCCAGGCTCATTAGAGATGAGCCTCAGGGTAGGCTTCAGTCTGCCATATCAGTTGAGGTGGGAGATGGTGATACATGTGGCAACAAAAACACAGGGCTCACTAATAGGTTAGTAACCATGGAAGTTGCTGAGAGAATGATCAGACAGCAATTAGGACTTCTCTCCCCCAAATGGTGGCAGGATCGTAAGCCCAGCTGAAGTGCATCTACACCAATGCACACAGCATGGGCAATAAATAGGAGGAGCTGGAGGCCATTGTGCAGCAAGGAAGCTATGACATAACTGCCATCACAGACACCTGGTGGGACGACTCACAACTGGAGTGCTGCAATCAATGGCTACCAACTCTTCAGAAGGGATAGGGAAGGAAGAAGAAGTGGTGGGGTGGCCCTCTGCATTAGAGGCATATGAATGCCTAAAAATTATTCAAAGTGATAATAGGGTCAGGTACCTATGAATAAGAATCAAAGGGAAGGCCAAAAAGGGTGATCTAGTGGTTGGAGTCTGTAATAGACCACCCAAACAGGGTGAGGAGATGGATGAAATATTCTATAAGCAGTTGGGAGAGGTTTTGCAATCGCTACCCCTTGTTCTGATGGGGGACTTCAACTGACTGGAGGATCCAGTCAGTCTGACCTTGGTGCCAAGTAAGGTCATGGAGCAAATCATCATGAGTGCCATTATGCACCATATACAGAACAACCAGGTCCAGTCAGCATGGGTTTATGAAAGGAAGGTCCTGGTTGATGAACCTGGTTTCTTTCTATGACAAGATAACCCACCTGGTCAGTGAGGGAAAGGCTGTGGATGTCGTCAACCTGGATTTCCATAAGGCCTTTGACACTGTTTCCCACAACATTCTGATGGACAGACTGGCTTGATGAGGAGATAAAATGCACCCTCAGTAAGTTTTTCAGTAAGTTTTCAGATGACACCATGTTGGGAGGGAGTGTTGATCTGCCTGAGGGTAGGGAGGCTCTACAGAAAGATTTGGACAGACTAGATCGATGGGCCAAGGTCACAGAACCACAGAATGTTAGGGGTTGGAAGGGACCTCTGAAGATCATCGAGTCCAACCCCCTGCCAGAGCAGGACCAAAAACTAGGGCAGATCACTCAGAAAGGCATCCAGACAGGTCTTGAAAGTCTCCAGAGAAAGTGACTCCACAACCTCTCTGGGGAGCCTGTTCCAGTGCTCTGTTACTCCCACAGTAAAGAAGTTCTTCCTCATGTTGAGGTAGAACTTCCTGTGCTCAAGTTTTAATCCATTGCCCCTTGTCCAATCACAGGGCACAAGTGAAAAGAGGTTGTCCCTGCCTTCTTGACCCCAGCCTTCATGTATTTATAGACATAAATTAGATCTCCCCTCAGTCTTCTCCTCTCTAGAGTGAAGAGCTCCAGGTCTTGGCCACAAGGGTTCATTGTTGTCCCATGGATAACTTATTGTCCACCAGGACTCTGAAGTCCTTCTCCATGGAGCTGCTCTCTAGCAGATCATCTCCTAACCTGTATTGGTGCATGTTGTTGTTCCTTCTTTGGTGCAGGACTCTACATTTGCTCTTGTTGAACCTCATTAGGTTCCTCTTTGCCCAGCTCTCCAGCCTGTCCAAATCTTGCAGAATGGCTGCACAGCCTTCTGGTGAATCAGCCAGTCCTCCCAGCTTCATGTCATGAGCAAACTTTCTGAGGAGACACTCTGTCCCATCATCAAGGTCATTGATAAAGATGTTGAACAGGGCTGCACCCAGCCCTGATCCCTGAGGGACTCCACTAGTTACAGCTCTCCAGCTGGACTCTGCACCATTGATCACCACTCTTTGGGCTCTGTTGCTTAGCCAGCTTTTAATCCATCTCACTATCCATTCTTTTATCCCACATATTCTGAGCTTGCTCATGAGGATTTCTGGGAGACAGTGTCAAAAGCCTTGCTAAGGCCAAGACAGACTACATCCACTGCTCTCCCTGCATCTATCCATTTAGTCACACCATTGTAGAAGGCTATCAGATTCGTCAAGCAGGACTTCCCTTTGGTGAAGGGAACTCCTGATAACTTTTGTCTCTTCCATGTGCTTAGAGATGATCTCCAGAATGAGCCACTCCATCATTTTTCCAGGGATGGAGGTGAGGCCGACTGGTCTGTAGTCTCCTGCATCTTCCTTCTTGCCCTTTTTAAGGCTGGAGTGACATCAGCTTTCCTCCAGTCCTCAGGCACCTCTCCTGTTTGCCATGGTCTTTCAAAAATGATGGAGAGTGGTAGAGCAACACCAGCCAGCTCTCTCAGCACAGGTGGGTGCATCCCACTGGGGACCAGGGATCTGTGTATGTTCAGTTTACCCAACTGACCTCTAACCCAATCCTCACTGACCAGAGGAGAGTCTGCCTTCCTCCAGGCTTTCCCTCTTACATCCAGGGTCCGGGATTCACAAGGGCTGGTCTTAGGAGTAAAGACTGAAGCAAAGAAGGTATCCAGTAACTCTGCCTTCTCTGCATCCTCTGTCACCAGGGCTGCCACCTCATTCAGCAGTGGGCCCACATTTTCCCTAGTCTTCCTTTTACCACTGAGCCCTTCTTGTGCTCTTTTACTTCCTTAGCCAGGTTTAGTTTGGAGAGAGCTTTGGCCTTCCTAGTGGCCTTCCTGACAATGTTCCTGATCTTTCCAAGAGGGTGACCACCACCAATAGGGCTTGTCTGTCAAGTGGGCAGAGCTGCTGTTCCTCTCCTCACTCTCACCTGTGTGCCCCACTCACTCTGCTGCTCTTCGATGTCTAGTCTCATTTAAATCTCTTGTGGTTGCCCTGGCAACACTCTCAGCCATATCAGCCTCTCACATGAGAGCTGCTGACTCCTGCCAGGTCTTTCCACTCTCCCTCAGGCTTCCCTGGCTTCAGGAACCCCCTGTCTGTTTCAACCTAGCACTTGTTTTTTTTAAGGCACAGCACTTAGCATTGCCACTGCCTTGCTCCTCACTCCTCATGGTCTGAGAAATGGAGCCAAGGGAAGAGCAGATGGGAAACACCAAGGGCAAGAGAGCACAAGAGAGCCAGGGCACAAGTAGCACCGTGGAGGTGCAAGAGCAGCAGGCAAGAAGCTGGCCAGAAGGGCCCAGAGGACCCTGAGAAGGGGCTGTGCTCAATGCTACAGAGGACAAGAAGCAAGCCCCGGGGACCAGGGCCAATCTGCCCCAGGGGAAAACTCCTTCCTGACCCCAGCAGAGCTGGCGATCGGCTGCTCCCTGAGCACGTGAGCAAGACCTGCCTCCTCATCTCACAGGCTGGTGAAGCAGGGGGCCAGGAGACTGTCCCTGGCCTTGGTGGCCATGCACTGGCACAGCTGCTGGTCATTCCTGTAAATGTATCTGTACATTCAGACTGTGTAAAAAAAGGGCATTTATACCTGTTATGGTTGGAGGGGGCACAGGCTAATTTTATGGTGTTAATATGAGGACCTAGGAAGATGGTGTGTTTTCCTAGAGAGAGTGTTTAGGACTCTGAGGGATCCAGGGTCACTGTTCCTTCCCATTTTCTGCCATACTCTGTAAAAGCCAGGAGGGCAGGAAAATCAGCCCCTTCCTCCCTTCACTCATCTAGCAGACATCTTGGAGAGAGGCTTGTGCTCTTGTTCTTCAGCTTGCCATGTGCTCTGCAGGATCTGACTCCATGGGTTGCTGAAAAGAGCCCTTGCCCTTTTTCCTGAGTCAGCTCTTTCACAAAGGTCTTTCAGGCACTTATATCATCAACCATTGAATCATAGAACCATAGAATGGTTTGGATTGGGAGGGACCTTAAAGATCATCTAGTTCCAGCCCCCCTGCATGGGCAGGGACACCTCCCACTAGACCAGGTTGCTCCAAGCTCCATCCAACCTGGCTTTGAACACTTCCAGGAAGGAGGCATCCACAGCTTCCCTGAGCAACCTGTGCCAGTGTCTCACCACAGTCATAGTGAAGAATTTCTTCCTAATGTCTAACCTAGATCTACCCTCTCACAGTTTAAAACCATTACCCCTTGTTCTCTTGCTATACACCCTTGTAAGAAGTCCCTCCCCAGCTACATATTCATTAATTTTTCATTATCCCATGTGTTACTATCCCGTCACTGTTCTATTAAACCTGTTCTAGTTTTAACTTCCAACCTTGGAGTCTTTCTTTCTTATTCCCTATTTATCGTCCCATCGGAGGATGGGGGGTAGTCATAAAGAGCAATTCTGTTCTCTGTGTTTTGTTTGCCCTGACCACTAAATGGAGACAATGCCATAGATATTCATTTGGTTGTGGTGATGCCAGAGGTGAAAGACAGGGGTTTGGTTCCTGGTCACAGGAACATTTGCCTACTCTAGTGTTTCCAAACTGGAGCAGAAACTCATGGCACTCCACCTGACATGGTGTTACCTATTCCTACCCTGCAGTACTTCATGCAGGGTTTACTGATGTAGGGACTATTTCTTCTGTCAGAGCTTCAGCTGGTAGGGAGTATGCAGGCTGTAGAAATATACTGTGAGATACCAGTTTTTTCTGGTTCAAGGATGCCATGAAATCCAGAAAGGCATCAATGCAGACAAGGAAATCTTTGCATTTCTTGAACACTGTTTTTTCTGTAATCTAAATTCAAAAGACCTGAGCATGAGCTTCACTTTTTCCTACATTTTATGACAGCAAAGCATGAAGTGTGGAGCCTGAGAGTATGTGTTAAAGGGACTTTCACCCATTCAGTGTGGGGCTCACTGCTCCTTCCCAGTAGCCAGCCATGCCAGGAGGGGTCTGCTGAGGATGGCTATCTGCCATGAGTTATACTTGGCTGGTAACAGACAAGGCATCCCACAGGACCAGGAGGAGTTTGAAGCTGTCTGGGGATTGAAGATGCCAGAAGCTGTGCCTGGGAAGAGCTGGATGAATTACATGAGAGAGGGATGGGGATTAGCCACCAACCTGCACTCATTGGCTGGCCATCAGCAAGCTACCCCTGTGCTTCCTCCATCAAGCATCACACAGGCCCGGTGCATTTCATCCAGGAAAAGCCCAAAGAAAGTCCCTGTGACAGGGAGAGGCAGGACCAGCAGGTGTGTTGCACAAAGCCCTACACTCAGATGAGTTTGACTAGGTGTTACAGCATCTTACTCTGACCATTTCATCATCATGTGAGCAGGAGGCTCCAAAATGCTTCCCCTCATAAGTTACCTCAGGCAAGGGCTCATTGCCTCTCACAAAGGAATCTGAGGGGTTTAGAGCAGAGGTGAGAAGCAGTCCCCAAATGCCAGGTGTGGGAGTTCTCTAGCCTGAACATAACTGGTGATCCCAGGGCTTGACCATGCTCAGACATCCATAGCTCTGGCTCTGTTCACCCAGTTACGCAGCCAGTTCAAGTTCAGTTTCAGAAAGCAGCTGCCCTCTGGTGAAGCTTGAGGGAGCAAATTCAAGCAAACCACTCCAATAGGAGTATCTTCATGATGGTTTTAAGTGTCTGAGCAGGGCAAGCCCTGACTCGTCTGGCCTATTGAGATGCTTCTGCCTCCTATCCTATCTCTGCCCTAGCATGGGACAAAAGGTGTCTTTGCTCAAGACAGCCTTTCATAGGCTTATGTGTCTCTGCCTCCATTCTTGGGTAGCAGAGAGAGATCAGTGGTGACAGGGAGACTAGTGCTCTCTTGCAGGGTTGCTATGGTGCTCTGGGCTCCTACTGCCTACCTGTTGCCTTTTCCAGATCTGTCAAGGGACAGGGATTAGTCCCAAGTGTGGCTCTGAGACAAGTCAGTGGTGTTTGGTCATGGGTAGCACTGGACTGTGCACCAAGGCCTTTGGTAAGAGACCTACCAGTCATACAGGAGAACATTAAATACTTGGAGGCATTTTAAAAGCAGACACCTGGCACCTACTTGCTGCTCTGCTTTTTTTGTGCAAGCAGTGAGCCATGGGTAGGAGCCCTGCAGTTTTCAGCTACATCTCAGTGTAATTTTATACACAGGAATATTTACAATGTCCTGTTCCTTTGAACCCAGTGGAAACAGCAGGCTGTTCCTTTGCTCAGAAATAGAGCTGTGGTCTCCCTGCTTAGTTGTTCTCTTATTTGTCAAGAGACAAGTCCAACATCCACTGAAGGTAATGGAAAGACATGGTGGGTTTTCAATGGGAGTTAGATCAGTATTTCAGATAAATACACAATTGAGTATGGCAGGCTTTAAATGCTTATCTTATTAGTTAAACATTAGTTTGCTCAACAGAGAGATTTGATCTTTATTTTTAAATTATTTCTAAGTTCAGAAAAGATTTAAACTGTGTGCCCAACCAAGAGTTTATATCTTCTGTTGCAGGAAAAGGCTCATAAACTGACTATGCCAAAAAGTATGAAGTTGTGGCTTTCAGCACATCCTCCTAACAGAGGCAATAATTAAAGTTGTTGTGAACCTTGTCTAAGGAGAAATCCATGCATTTTTTCTGTGATTGCCTTCCACTGCTTGTACCTAGTGTTTAGCCTCTTCCAACAAGGGTTGCAGAAAAACTCAGAATGTTACTCCCACTGGTCTAACGTGGTCAGCCAGGCAACACAACAACCCCTTGACAAAGCATATACCAGGCTACATACCCACCTTGCCCTGTGAGGTGGATGTGGAAATGTTACCTGCTCTGGGCTTAACTCTGAGAGATGCTCAGGAAAAAGAACTGACTGTTGCACTTCTGAAACAGGTCTGTGCCTTCCCCAAGTGAAGCTGACAGCATTTCTTATCAGCCCAGCAGTTGAACTACACTGTGCCACAGCTTTGTCTCAATTCTTTGATTCTATGAAGTTGTTCTAAATAGATTGCTGTTAGTAAGGACACTTGCAAAAGCTCTCTTGTTTCTTGTTGCTTTTTTCAGGGTGTCTTTGCTGTATAGTTGATTTGAGAGACTAGCAATCACGCTTGACATAGAGATGAGCCAGGCAGGAGCCCATGAATGGTCCTGTTACAAAAAGAAACCTTTCTGGGTGCTGTGCTTCTCTCTCTGTATCATAAGGGCTTACAGGCTTTTGTTCTGGGGGGAGCTAAGATCCTTTTCCAGGGAATAGTGGAAGAAATGGCATTGGCTGGGGACAGACCATTTTTTGTCCCTCTGAAACTCTGGAAAAGCACTGGGAGAATATTTGCACCTGAGTAACTTCACTACAAGGGCAAGCAAATTAGAGACTGACTTGGTGCAACAGTCTCTATGGATATATACATATGCATGCAAACATCAGGTTTTATTCCAAGCTGGTCCAGGTAGCCTTAGCTTGAAGTACCTAAGACAAAATTCAGTGGACAGCCCGGGTTAGCTGTGTAGTGATCAGATCTCGTTTCTCCTATCTGTGAGGTTGTTGGATAATTTTGAACCAGCTGATTCAAGTTTCTCTGTTTCCTAAGTTTTTTTCTCTTTTTCCTGTTTTTCTACTGCTCTTTCCAGGCACTACAGAGTGATTTTCAGTTTTTCTTCTCTATTGTTTTGTTCCATTTTGTTTTGGGTTGTTTTCTTTTGTTTTCCCCACAAAAACTGCCAGTTTGGCCAGGTCTGGGGCTGGGCTGAAAAAATAGGCTTTCTGATGAGCTGCCTTACTCACTTAGCTCCTCAGGTGGGATCCCAGCTGCCCAGGAAACAAGATGAGCTCTTGCTCCTCCCCTTAGTGATTTAGTACAAGTCTGGCAAGAGAAGAGAAAGCAGGAAGGCATTTTTCTTCCTGAGAGCAATAGGGATAGCTACCATGAGACTGTAAAAGCAGGGGCTACCTTTTTGTCTGTTCTGCAGTGCCCGGCATGTGGTTAAGGGAAGAGTGGTTCTGTGTTGCAGGTGAATTCCTGACTTGGAAGGTGGAAAGGAGGAATGTGTCACCAATAACTGAAATAAGTAAGTAGAAAGACGTGGTAAGAGCGGAGGTGAGCGTGGTGTGGGATTGATGGGAGAGAGAGGTGGGTAGAGCCTGTGGTCCAAATGTGTTGGGGTGGACAAGTTTAGAGCTGGACAAAAATGGGGTGGCAGGGCTGATAGCGCAGACAGCATGAATGGTACAGTTGCTTTACCAATTGCTTTTGGAAGAGTTAGGTGCAGTGAGTGTTGCGTGCACCTTGGAGGTAAGGCATGGACGATTCTGAAGTCAAAAGACTGACCAGATGCACCATTCCCTAACAGAAACAGTTATCTCCTTCCATGTGGACAGACCACCTGTGCTTCGTGTATTTCGGCACATTTGTTATATTCTCCCTTGTAGTTTCAGGACTTGTTCTGTCCTTCCTTTGTATGCTCAGTGCTTGTCAAATAGATATTCCTGGGGCCTGTTGTCACTTTACTGTCTGAGGCTCTCAACTCTTTGCCAGTTGCTCTGTGCAGCAAGTCTTTTTTGTTGTTTTTTTTTCCTTATGCTTAGGATCCCGCCATGTTCTCCTGCTCTGGATCACAGCTTTTTTCCCTGCATGCTCCTTGTTTTGTGCCTTCTCTTGTGGCTTTCTAACCTCTGGTTTCCTGCTCCCTAGGGGAAAGGGAGTCTTTTCATGGAGCCATCCAAGAAGAGAGCTAAACTTAATAATATAATATTAAATTTGATAGAATCATGGTCATGTGTATGTGCTTGAACTTAGTAACTGGCTGGTTACTAATTTGCCTCTTTATAGTTCTTCTTGTTTGTTTTGTTCCTTTCAATTAGTGTGTAATAATTAAGGTTAGATACCATTTTCCCAGGTGAGATAAGTAGCAGCAAGAGTCAGGTGTGCCCAGTGATAAATCATTTACTTATTATAAAAAAAGACAGCTGCAGGGAGCAGAGCAGTTCTCCTTTTTTGTAAGACAGCTTAGATCCAGATTGATTCTTGAATGCAGTTTTAAGTTATCAGACTTAATGACCGAGTCCACAGTATAATTGTGGCTTCTACTGCAGTTATTTCCATCAGCAGTACCCCTGGCTCATCATCTAAAAGTGAGGGCTGAGGAGTGTCTGAACCCCTTGACTTTCACAACTTGGTCAGTCCTTTTCAGTCTGTTTGCCTCTAGGTTGGTGAGCAGTTGCTGGAAAAAAAACATGCCCTGTTGTGGCATTTTGTTCGTTTCCTCTTTCCTAACCTAGAACAAAACAACAAAACCAGCAATGCTTTGTAATGAGGAATGGAAGTAGATGTGTCAAACACATGCAGCAGTTCTTTCTACCCTTGTACCCAAATGTGATCAGAATGTGACTCCATTTAGCACTTAATTTATTCAGCTTTTTCTAGTGTTTTGGAAGGTGCATCTTTTGCTGTAGGGGGGGAAAAAAAAAAACAACAAAACAAATTTGCTCCAGAAGTTTTTTCTATGCATATTTCTAGAATTATCTTCTAGGCTTCCAGTGAAAATAAACCTGGCCTTCCAACATCTATGAGATGAACAGAGGACCCACTGTGCTGCCATTAATCGGGTTTTGGCAGTAGGTTGTACATAAGCTGTCTGCATTAGATTGATTTATAAAAAGTAGAGGGTTTTAGGTGATAAAGCAAGCACTGGAAAAATACACAGGAGAATTAGATGACCTGTTTCTTCTCTTCAGCAGAAGTCTTGATGTCCTCCCTTTCCAAACTGAATTTTTTCCAGTCTAGCTTGTGGTTTCTTTAGTGTCTTTTCCAGGGCATTTCTCTGTAGAGACATGAAAAGCTTTCAGCAGAGTATATGTTGATGCTGAGGTGACACTTTGCTGCTTGCCTTCTGCATTCTTTCATGCATGGAGGTGATGGACTCTGATAACAGTGAAAGCCTAGAAATAATGATGTGCTAATAACCTCAGTGCTCAATCATGGGTGAGTGTTGTCTGCAGTGAGAATTCCCATTTTCTGTTGAGTGATGTCTGTGAAGCTTGCAGTGTTGCTGTACACCCAGCAGATAGGGAGATGTGATAATGAGGCCCTGAGTATTTAGAGAAGTTACTTTGTTACTGCTGGGGAGATTTAATAATGCTTTTGTTGGATCTTAGTAATCATCATACTGCTGGCCTCTGTGGCATACAAATAAGCAGGTCAAACTTAGAGCTCTGCTGCTGAGGGTAGCACTTATTCCTGGAAAGATGTATTTAATCAGCCAGGAGGCTGAATTCTACAGTTTTCTGCATGATAAGCAGTTTTAACAGTGCTAAGCTCAGGACCTATGGTTGAAATAATCACTATCCTGTTACAAGTTTCCTGAGTTATCTGCTCCCCAGACTTTTATTGCCATAAATAACCCTAGAAGTTGGGCTTCACTGCCAGAAGTGTTAAGTGCTGCAAATAGTATCGAGAATGAGTCATTTAGTGAGATGAAGGTGGAGCATGATTCAGTAGGAAGAAAACTGATAAAGGAGACATTTTCAATGTGTATGACACACAAAAAATCTGAACAAAGTAATGTTCAATCATAAAAATGAAAGAAAAATACTTGTTCAAAAGAATAAAAACCCTCTTATTTCTAATTATGAAGGCCATTCTAGCAAAGCCCAGAGTGGGAAGGTATGACTGAGAATGTCATTCCTTACCCAAGATAAACTGTGATTTGCATAGGAAGAGATGAATGGAAAATTCTTCCCAGTATGTCCAAATTAAACTGAGTATTCAGCAAGCAGGTTGCTTTCCAGATTGCTCTGTGTCTATATAAGCTGAGAAAAGATTTGAGCTAAACAGTTTTGGGAGAATGAGAGTTCACAAAGCTTCAAGAAACTGACACTGAAAGCTAACAGTAATGGAAAAGTTAATAATAACCCATGTGCATCCTTTGTAAGTGATAACCCATGGTAAATGGATCAAATTCCCATAGACCACTCGGTTGGAAACTATAGCTTTTAGTCCTTTTGCTTATCCTCTTATCTCATGTGTAGGAGTGCCTTTAAAGGTACACTTGGAAAAAAGGTACCTGATAGGCTCAGAAGTTCAGCTCCTTTAGAGCAGTAGCACTTCAACAGGTATATTAAGGCATCTCAGTCTGTGCTGCATGAAATTCCTTTGTTGAAGATTAAGGGAGGGACAGTCAAAAGACTGAAGGATTTTTAGTTTTGCTGTTTCACAGCATTGGCAGGAAATCCTGAGAAGACAACTAATGCTGACAACGCTTAAGGGGCACAGATACTTGAGCAGAACTATGAAAGCTCTTCCAAAGGCATCACTATCTCTAATGTTCTTGCAAAAATAATCTCAAATCTGGTTGAACTAATCTTTCACAATGGTGAGGTCTGTGAGCTCAGTTCTTCATTGAAGCTAGTGCTGGACTGAAGTTTAGCTTAAAGCCATTCATGCTTATTCCTGGTCAATTCCAAAATTTCCAGTGTGATTTTTATCTGTGTGTAATTTGGAATATGTCTGGGTAATAAACCTTTTCTACTGCATCTGTGTTGAGGGATTTTAGTCCCTCTCTTCATAGGTGACTTGTTGGATTTTAAGCCTAACAGAGTAAATGATTTTCATGAGAGAGAGCGCAGGCCGAATTTTCCATTGCTGCTAAGGGAAAGCTAATAGTTAACAACTAGGGACAGACAATTTGTAGGTTGCCCTGCTCAATAGTGAAATATGGCTTGGAAAAGTTGGCTTTGTTGTGAAAAGTATGAGGTTAGCTTTTAAAAGCTGTTGTTGGGAGGACAGAAGTTCTCTAAGGAGAAGTAGCACAGACTGAGTTTTTGTCAATAAGAGTAGGGGTAATTTAATACCAGACAGTTTTTTAATACAGAAGGGGGAAAAAAGAGAACAGACAAAAACCTTCCTGCAGTATGTCACCTAAGTTTAGCCACAGAGGGGATAATCCTCTCAGATACTTAAAAAACCTCCCTGAGGGAAGTGAGCAAAGGCTGTGGAGAAGCTGCACTCAGACACACTTGAGTCCCATTTTTCAAAGTGCTGGCAACAGGAAATGTTAGGTACTACCAGCAGCCAGGCTATAAGGTGGCACTTGCTTGTTTTGTCCTTCTTATGAAAGTTTCTCTTTGATTTTCAGTAATGTAAGTGGCTGAGGTTAGAGATGTGTGAATTGCTTGCTTCAAATGACAAAGCTACTCGGAATCATCCTTGGTTTGAGCTTGAGTTGTTCCTGTGTTCAAGCAGATCATGCTTTGGATGACACATATCCACAAATACATTAAACTTCTTACAAACTCGCTGAAGACATTCTCCCTCCTGACATCTGAACTCTAAACTCTCTCTGGAATAGGCATCTGATCCTTAATGCAGTGCTTGACAACAAAGTATGAACTTGAGTTCAGAAGCCAAAGTAAACCTCAGGTTGTCATTCAGAATGAAAAGACAGCAGACACTAGCTTCTAACTCAAATAATCTATAATTTTGTTGAAATCCATTTTGTAATGGTTTCTTAGTCTGAGATAAAATGTGAATTGTAGATTGTCTTGATTTAAGTGTAAAAATAATCCCTGACAGCAGTACTTCTTCTAGTTTTGTGGACTTGTTTCTAAAGTCTGTGGCATGTAACTTCCAGTGAGTTTTTCAAAGAGCAAGTTCTTAGTACTCTGTCTCCTTTGTCCCCATTTGAAACAAGCTTGAAAGCTGTAAACAACTGAAAACTGCTGCCAGCTTCTGTTCTTTCAGCATCCCCATAACACAGGCTCTCTGTTGAAGAACTTGCTTCTGAATTCTTAGAGGAGACATGCCTGCATGCTTTGCAAGTGCTGAAGTGGAATCTCAGGGTGCTCACACCAGGGTCAGAGCTGTAGCAAGGGCCCTATCTTGTACAATGACACTTACCTTGTTTTCATGTGCTTCTCCAGTCCTGGCAGCAGTACTTTGGCTCTTGATTATTCCCTGCATCCTCAGCTCCTCAAGAATGTCTGATGGGTTTTGCCTCTCTGTTTCCTGTAAGGGCCATGACTTACTGATGACCTTGCTGGTGAGCAGTGCATCTTCAAAAGATGAAAACATTAAAACTTGTAGAACACTTGACATCCAAACAAAAGTTTGTGGTGTATTTCCAATGCCACAGATTTCATTTAAAAGGTTACATACTATGAAGGTCCAGTGGAGGCAGCCTGCTTGATGCTCTCTTCTCTGCTTAAACTTTGCTGTAAGCTTTTCAGTGGCTTGAAAAACAGTGCAGGTACCTAATTCAGTTTCTTACTGTAGTTAGTCAGTTACATCCAGAGGGGCACATTCAGGAAAGCATGAAAGCATGTGCTGAAGGCCTGTGAAGCCCATTTTTGAGCATGCTTCCAAAGAGAGTCCATAGGGAGCTCTTTACAATTCAAGTTCTCAAGGGTTCTATGCTCTGGTCAGAGAAAGCCAGGCTGGGATGGAATAGTACAAGCCTGCTGATAGGCCATCTTGTAAAGATCACTGTGTTCTTTTGTTAAATGAACCCAAGCTTTCATATGTTTCCATGGGATGTGATTTTTACTGTATTAGCATTGCTACATTTGAGTCTGATCATAAGCGTTCCAACACTTAATTATATATTTATAAACAGCAATTAAGAATAAAACCCAAATTATTTTGGTAACCCTTCTGAGTGGCTGTGTAGTTTCCACATATTAGACATGAATAAGCAACGAACAACTTTATTGCCAAGGCCCATCAGGTTTTTCAACCCTCAGCTGACAGTTCTACCATCTGCCCAGCCTCTATTGGCAGAAGTTTGAGCTTTTGTACAAAGAATGCTTGGACCAAATAAAAAATCACAGATAGCTGACATCTGCCAGTCTTTATAAGCAGAGTGAGTATGACAACGTTGGCTTATTTTTCAGTTGTAAAACAAAAATACAGAACATCTACAACCTTGTAGAAGCTGACTCCATGCCTCTCCTTAAAATAACCAAACCAGTCGCCCAGAAAGCTCTGGGGTTCAGCTGTCAGTCAGAACATGTAAATGCCAGAAGCCAGTATATAGCAAAACACATCTTGTTAAAAATAAAAGCATGATGAGTGGGCAACATTGACAAGTGATGTGAATATGTATTGGTTTTACCAACCTATTCATTCAGGAGAAAAATGTAGTTGAAATATCTTGGTATGATACAGGGTTTTTTTAAATCTTGAAATGGAATTCTGAAGCATGATTTTAAAAACTATGTTTAGAAATTTCCTGTGGAGTTATCTTTTAGGTAGTGAGAGGAAAAGGAGCTTGAAAGTAAATGAAATGTGATTTCAGAGCAAGCAAATAATTTTGTTCAATCTAAAATAAAATCCTTTCGCATCTTCTGTGGCATTGGGAGTTAAGTCCTCTTTAATGAATAGCAAACACCAGTAATTATTATTTTTGTGTTAAATTTGAAATATTTTATTATAACCCTTGTTTATTACAAAGAGTAAAGAGACACTGTAGATTTTCCATTTAATGTGTTTGTAAAATGTAAACTGTTCATGGTACATTAAAAATCCAAGAGTTAAACTACAAATGTAGGGGGCCTAAATGCACAAAAGGTGGTGCTGTATTTCCATTAGCAACTTTTACTAGAATTGTATCCAACAATTACAGAGAAGTTTGGGTTTAACTGTTCACTTGTACTTAAAAATTAAAACATCTTAGCAGACCTTATCATGACTATTTCTGAAATCTTTGATTTTCTCTATATAACTGGCCCTGCATCTTTTTGTTGCAAGCCTCAGGAACAGCATGGTATTTCCTTACTGTCTCTACCTGGTGCTGCTAGTCAGGGGCATTGCATTGACCTTTCTGTTGTAAAAACGTGACTCATTGTAACAGCAGACTGACAGACCTCAAGTGGGCAACCTGTCTTCCCAGTGTGCTGTAATCCCAGTTAGAGAGGGCTACCCGTGGGGACGAGGCTGAGTTTGTTCTCTTTGTCTCTTCCTGGCATCTGCCAAGAGAAGTATCTACCCTACTGTTTGCTCTGGTAGTGAGGGTTGAGTTATGCTGCAGGACACTATAATCAGATAGGAAATTCTGCTACTATAGTGTTGTTTTAAACCCGTGCTAAGATCTCAGTCCTTGTGGTATCACAGCATGAATGTTTCTGGGTATAGAAGCTGGCTGTAGCAGTAGCCTCTCAAGGTTATTTGCTCCTAGATCTCTCGTTTGTGGAGCTGGTATGAACTTCACTTATTGTTTACCTGTGTTTTGTGCACTGCTGCTTTCCTGAGAAGATGTAAATCTTTCTGGTAGCTCTTCAGGGGAGTCTCCCTCACTGGTCTCATCTTCAAGTTTGGCTCTATCTTTCGAAGTGCTTGTTGGCCCAGCTGCCTCATCCTGTGAGGGGAAAGCCCCTGTTCCAGAAATGCTGTCATTTTTAGTCTACAAGAAAATAAGGAAACAAATGAGAAGCTCCTTGGGCTTCTAAACATTTAAGATGGTATCTAGAATAGTCCCATAGAATTGGCAGGTTCCAAGTGGAGTGGGAGGCGCATAAATTTCTGATATTTATCCATATTCTGTCACAGGTGGGTATTGATTGTAAGGAAAGGTCTCTTGGAGCATTTTTGAAAGGAAGCAATGACCTTAAGCCCAAATGTGTCCATAATCCAGTTGACTATATTGGGGTACTGTTTCTGTACTTTACATGCCTTCTGTATGCTGCTCATTGATTAGAAATTTGAAACTTCATTTTAAGTTAGCACTTGATTAGGTGTGACCTGTGCACCTTCTAAAAATATAGCTTTGTACCTTCAAAGAATGCAGGATTAGAACCTAGATACACTTTTGTCGCTTTGTGTTTCTGGGCTTCAGCCAACACAGCTCATGCACAGTCTCTTAGTGAAGTCTGTAATGTATCCTATAATATTTGCATATATACAAGCTCCCTACCTCATAACTTTTTGAGGCAAAATGCACCTTGCTGCAGTGCTGCAATTCATCACTGGCATGGGAGATGAGTGCCTCTCGTTTAATGAGAAAAGTGAGACAGAGTATGAAAAGCCACTTTTCAGGTGCTGTAAAATCAGGTCATGCACATGGCCCAATGGTAAGTCTGTCTCCCTTGTAGCATAAGGGTTGTATTAAGCTCAGTGAGTGCCAGACCTCTTAAAGAGCTCCCAGACAAATTCAGAGCTACTGTTAACATCAGCAAAACCAGTTCCCTGCATGCATGTGTCCTTGTACGCTTCCGTGCTAAGACATCTCCTAACAAACTTTGTACAGAATCTGTTTGGAAGAAGTCACTACCTGGCTTTTGGCTTCCTGGCTGTTCTGTAGATCCTCAGCAGATAGCGGTGCGACAGCAGCCCTGTTAGAAATATTGCAGCCCATGGTGAAACTGTGGCCACCTGGTTCTCCTTGCTGCAGGTCTAGGGAGTAGGAATGTCCTAGTCTCTGCCTTGGGAGCTTGGTTATTTGTTATCACCATGGAGTCTGACTGTTGCTGGGGCCTGTTGCTACAATAAATAGCACAGAAGGCTTTCTCCTTTTGCCCTGGCATACAGACGTCATTGTCTTTGTCCAGGAACCCTCATCTGAAGTTGAGAGGGAATGTGTTTCTTCTGTGCAACTGGGATGTTGGTCTGAGAGCAGCAAATCTCTATAGGCCATTCAGGGTATTAGTGAGCCTCCTGTGGGAACTTAAGACACTTCAGTATCTCCAGCCTTTTTTCCTTTTTCTTATTTTATTAATGAACAAGATACTGTCATGTAAAATACCCACACATTTTAGCCTCTGGTTGGATTTCTTAAGTATTCTTCAGCACCATTGGCAATTGAAAAAGATCAGTCCTGAATCTGGAATTCCAAGCAGCAAGGCAAGCTTTTAAATGAGAGGAAATGTAGTCAGGAGACAGGGATGGGTTGTAAGATGTTTTAAGTGTCCTTTGAAATAATTGTACAATTTCTTTATTACTGTTAGAGTCTGTTCACATGCTTAGAAGTAGGTATCTGTAGGAGATTAAAAAAATTACAGAAGTAGCCATAATTTATATGTCCAAGATCTTGTTATAAAAGATAGAAATGTTAAGGCAGTGCTCTCAGTTGAAGATCATAACTGGTCATGTCTTGTGTTACCTGTGCTGAGATAATCAGCTGTTGTAGTTAGAAGTAGTAAATTGTTGTTTTTTATAAATATTCACATAATTTATTTTTTTAATTCTGTGACCCTGAATATCAAATGAATGTCAGCTCATGACCTTACCCTGATTTGTAGTGGAAAGCTTTTTGTAAAATATGCCAAATTTCTTTTCCATATCTGTAAAATGGAGATGTTCACATGACTAATATGACTTTCAAGTAGTAAGGCTAGTGAACTTTCAGGATCAAATGAACCCCACCACTGAGGTGGAGTGATTCCAGCCTAAGAGGGCACTGTGACTGGATGGCCGCAGGCAGCCTTATGTGTTCCTCTTGCTTCCAGTCCAAACCCTCAGCTGTTATGGTTGGAAAACTGAATAAACCCAGTTGCATGGCAGCAAGCCTAAAGTGATCTTCCCCTCCTCAGTGTGCCTTATTTGACTGTGCAAAGCAGTGCACTAGGGTTATTGTGTAGCTTCCAGTTTGTAGCTGGGCTCTGCACACAGCTTGGAGCACAGGTGTGTGACTGCCTACCTGTGTTGCTATCCCAGAGCTGCAAGGAACTTTCAAATGTGCGTCTTTGGTCTCTTGAGAAACAAGTGTCTTCAAAGGAACTTTGTTTTTTTTAATCACTAATCAACAGAGACCTGATTCTTGTCCCATTTGGATTCACACAGAATGCAAGTTAAATAACCTTTTTTTGGTGTAGGGTTTTTCTGTTGTTGCTGTGGGTCTAGGACAACTGGCTGCCACCAGCTGGCTGCTGGATACATCACCAGCTCACCACTGGGACAACTGACCACTGACAAGCAGATGAATGAATCTTGGGGAGCAGATGGCTCTGCTGGGTCTCTGATTTATTTGCAAAGAAACTATCAGGGAGTCCAAGTGTATAAGTCACAATTTGTAATATGAAAAACTAACAATGAGATAAAGGCAACTAAATTATATGTGAGAAATTAAAATCTCATTCAAACATTATGAACAGCTTGTTTCAGGTCACAGTCCTGAACATCACTCATAAAAACTGTATTTTGATAGTTTAAGTGCATTTGTTTAATACTGCTCTTAAAAACTGTTTTGATGGGGGGGTTTTTGATGGCATTTGTTTAACATTGCTTTTAGGAAATATCTCATTTGATTTGCCTCTGTCTCATTGTTAACTTTTCATGTTGCAAATTGTGTGACTTGTACACTAGGACTTCCCTATAAAATTGGATCTCCAACAGCAGAGCTGCCTGCTCCCCAAGCTTCTGTTCACAGTATGGAATGAGTGGCACCTACTAGTTGGTGGCCAGTTGTCCTGGCAGCCAGTTGTCTATTTCCCATTGCTGTTCTGTTTCTTATCTCTTTAGCAGATGATTGCAGGCTGTATGTGATAATGCAGGAATATGACTGCTGCTTGATGTATGGCAGAACATGATGTACAGGCAGAGCTTCTTGTTTGCATTTCTGATTTAACACTTGCTGTCATGATGCAGTTCTAAAACTTACAAGTAAGTAAGTGAAGTTTTAGTCCTTGCTAAAAGGTGATATTTTTTTTCCATTCAAACACAAATAAGGTGATAAAATGGAAACTGAATGCTAGTTATCAAAGTAAGAACATTGGTTAAATGTAAAAACATAGGCTGTAGCATAATAAAAAGGTCACCTTTATGATTTATGCTTTTCAAATTGATTATTGGTATGTAAAAAGAAAGACAAGTGATAGTTTGAAGAAACAGAGTAACAGGATGTAATAAGTGCCATAAAATTGGCTCTAATTCATATTTATGAAATGAAAAGAGCGTTCTCAGATCTCAACAGAATTTATACACAGCCTGAACTTTTAATATCTTATGCATATGATTAAAAATGACATGGTGAACGGTATGTTTTTGAACAATGGGAGCTACAGCCTTTCAAGAGGAGACTACTCGCACGTTTGTGCTGACTGATGACAAAATCTTCTGCATTTTAGCAGTTTTTCATCAATCTGTAAAATCAAGAATGAGCAAATTTCAGTACAGTCAAGGAGGAATGTGTGGTGTTGGTTGGAAAAAAAGAGGATAATTATTTGTAAATAAACATAGGATATTTCCCTGTAAGAAAACCCATGGAACAGAGCCTATGTGAAGCACAACATAGAAACTGAGGAGAAAGGAGCTCTGAGAAGGCTAGTAATGGTGGGAAGGGGGAAAAAAGGTGCAGGCCTCTATGCATTGTCTTGTGAGAATGAAAACAAAAGCTAGTCACAGGGATCTGCATGCTGGTGGAAAATCACTACAAAATTGGGAACAACTGCTCCTATTATTGCTGTTATTTGTAGGAAACTGAAATGTATGTATATTTTAAAATGAGGAGAGTTGTTTTCAAAACTCCCAATTGTGAAGCTGTAGGTGGTTTGCAGGATGATTATGAAAACTGAATGGGAGGCAGGACATCTTGGTGTCTACAGCCTTATCAGCTGTCTCTGATTTATGCTCCTAAATTAGTAAGCTACTGAAGAGAGGTGAGAAAAGGACTATCTGTGGAATGGCATCCCTGATACACACAGCAACACTTTGCTGGTCTCAGTAAGTGAAAGATACCCATGTAGTATCGCCAGCCTGACAAGTATGTGGATAAAAAACACTCTCCTAATGCTTGGAGGCTGGCTGGAGTTATTAACAAAACAAAGCTTGGCTGATTTGAAGGACAGACATAAATTTCTGATGTTTTTAGTCTAACAACATTCCTTCTGACTTCAAACAATAGAAAGCAACAGGGTGGATTTTTCAGGGACTCCTGAGCAGCCACATTTCTCATTGAAAACAGGGCTGAATAGTTGGGCAGCTGCGGAGGAAGTGCCCTGGCTATTAGTGCCTCTAAAAGACTGCAACCCATACTGTGCTAGTGCCTTAAGAGGGAAAAGGGTGCACATTTTTCCCTGTGCTCTGGTGGCTCTTCCCCAGGGTGCTACCACAGTCGCGAGGAGGAAGCTGTCCACTAGAGACATGGGTGATGAAGGGAAGGGGGAAAATCCACCTCAGGAGATGGGGGGTGAAGTTGGGGTTGAGTCTGGAGGCTGATGGGGGCAGAAGACAAAAATGAGCTGGGTTGTGGAACGGACAGAGGGAGGGGGTAGGGAGAGAGATGAAGAGGTGGGCCTGATTGCATAAGGTGACTGAAACCAGAGATGTTAGACACGGACCAAGACTGAGAAATCTTGCAATCCTCTGCAGGCTGCAAAAACTGCTGCACTTCAAAGACTGGCTGCTTAGCTAAAACCAAGTAGGCTTTCACAGACAGGCACTACATGATATTTCTTTCCATGGGGGTTTCTTCGATTCCTGACTTGTGAAATCTTACCTGGGTAGTAGTGGGTTAATTTGTCAGGGCTTCCATCTCAGGCTTTTCCATGTCAGGCTCTGGGTACTTCCCAGGTGGGCTAAGCAGCTTGCAGAGCTGGCCTTTAATGCTGAGACTGAGTTTTGACATATAGCTTTGTATTTGTAAGATTGGAAAGAGGAAGGTGGCTAGAAGGGGAGCCACTGACTGGGTGGCTGCAGTCAATGAAAAAATGACTGTTGGTTTTTCATCTCTAAACCCACTGTGGCTGACTTGTGTGTGTTGTATTTCAGTGCTGCATGTGATCCAAATGCTGTATGTAATCTCTCCATGGTGACTGCATAGCATTGGTTTCTATTTAAGGAGAGAAAGAGGTTTGGGTTTTCTGCCAGAATTCCCACTCAGGTAATTACACTTCTGCCTGTAGACTTTCCCTGTAGCTGCAACTGTAGTAATCATTCTTCACTCCCACTCCTGAAAAAGTGCAAACGCAGACCGGCTGCTGTGTTTTGGGAACACAGCAGTGGTTGCTCTGCTGAGGCAAGTGAAGTGACCCTGCCATGCATCATTTATCCTAGATTTGCCCATAGTAGAGTGCTGCATCCAACCACGTGGCTCTGTAGCTCTCATCTTTCTGTGCCTGACTTTGGCATAACAAGTTGGTCTTGCTAGTGATCCTGCTAGATGATAGTGAGACAGCCAGCTGGAAGCCAATGAAGAGATGATTAAGAGCCAAGAGAAAACCATATGGAGAGAGAGGGATTTCTCTTTACAGAGTTCTAAGTAAAAGTGTTTGTCTTTGGATCTCACTAACTGTTTTTCCCTTCTTTCTATCAGCTTTACGGGTGGCAAGTGGTTGCAGTTGATTAGCAAATTCTATCAAATATCTTTAGTTAGAGCAAATGTTGTAAACAGTAGATGTTTCAGGCAGCTCTGTCGGTGTTAAAAATCAACAGGCCAACATTGTAATAACAGATGCTTAATAGTTATTTGGCTACTGTTAAGTACGATATTACATACTAACATTATATAAATAGCACTGTTTGGCAAAATATGAAATACATTGAACAAAGGGTTTCTTGTCTCAAATTTAGGTGATGTGGTGATTTATTTTTTTTCCCCCATGAACTTATGACAGCAGAGCTAACAAAGTCCAGCTCAGTCTGGAAGACACTTCTGCAGATGCTTAATTCTCTTTGAAGTCAAAGTAAGCATGGGCCTTGTTCACTCAGAGCCTCATACACAGATTTGAAACAGAGGTTGTCCGACATTAATAAGTTAAGACTCATCAAATATAGTGCAGGTAATAAACAGAACCAAGACAACTGAAACACATTATTGATTCATGGAATTTAGTCTTTCTTTTCACAGAATGTTCACATGCAGATTGTGTTGCATTTGAATACAGTTCTTGTTCAGATTTACTAAATGAATGTTATGGTGAGTGTGTGGGTTTAAAAAAAAAAATTCTGTTAACTAATTCTGTATAGTTCACATCCTTAAGACTCAAGCTGTTTCACATATGTTACTGTTTCAGTCTCCCTGACTGAATGCTATTGACATGAATAGCACTGAATCCCTGCTTGAGTTGGTATTAGATGTAGAGGTGCTTAAAGTCTGTCCTTGGGCTTGGAAGTTTCTCATGAACATAGGTTAGTTTAAGGAAAGTCTTACAAGTAGGAAATGAGAATTCTTGACAAAACTCAGTGTCTTACTTCCTCTCTAGTAAGAGCAAGTTAATTGTACTCTTACTCAGAAGAGTCAAGTACTGTCCTACTTGGTTGAGAGCTGGGTATGCTAGTATGTTTTTCTCTGTAGCATTCAAAGTAGCTTTTGCACAGTGCTCTTTTGAACACGGACTCGGGCTGTAATATGGTGAAATACTATGTGTGTAGGTGGGGGACACTGGTGTCTGACTGTAAAGACTGCTCTGATGGTTCTGAAGGACAGATTGATGTTTTTCAGAACATCTGTATTGTGTCCCACCTCTGCATCATATTCTGTGCAGAATAGAGCTTGCCTGAGAAACATGAGCTTTTTCTTCCTCTGTCCAACTAGAAAAACTTCATAAAGCTGAAGGATGGTGCTTATATGAAGTATGTCTTTTGCCAGTACCCATCTTTGTTCTTTTTTGCTGTTGCTTGGGAGGGAAAAACTTCCTGCTTCTCTGTTAAATTGAGCTCTATGAAAGCTACTCGTGTCACAATCTTAGATGCCTCTGCTCTCAGCCCAGACAGCCCAGCCTCTTCCATCTTTGCTGAAACTGCCTGTGAGTGTTGTGTGTCTGTTGGTCTCAATGGGATCTGTGTTGTCATCCCTATTTGAATTGGTGCATGTTTTGGCTTCTAAGAGCTTGTCTTTCTGCCACTGAAGAGTCCTTGCAGACTGTGCAGTATGAGAGAGTCCTGTGCTCTCCATAGTAGCTCACAGTGGCTTTTGTTCTCTGAAAATACTTGATGCAGATGAAGGCAGCTTCTGTATTGGGTAGGTTGGGTATAGTTCGGAAGTCTTGCCTCAGTTTGCTGGGCTGAGCTTGCCTTTTTCCCAGGCCTTTTCAGACCAATACAGTTTTACCTGGAATATTTATTTGATGCCGAGTTTGGTATCAAATTTGAAGCCAATGGCACTAATTATGAAGTTCTCAAAGATAGAGTGGAAATCATCAGGGGTTCTGCTTCTAAGTTATTGGCCTAAGCCAAAATATGCTTTCCTAACAGAACATAGGAACCTGAAAGTGCAAACCCTTGTAGAGGGGCAAACTAAAGCCCTATCAGAATATGGGAGCTCATGTGGTAGGAAGAGTATCCATAAATTAGGATCTCCTGGCAATATTTCCACAGACCTGGGAACAAGGTACATAAGATGCTGTGCTAATGGAGAAGGAAGTGTGGATGGGATAAGACTGCAGTTAGGGGCAAGTTACCCCACAGGAAATGAAATAGACTTGTGATCCATGCACTTCCAGTTGCAGGAGCAGACCAGGAATATTCCAGCCATCAGCCTTGCTCTGTTGGGAAGCGATGCTAGAGATCTGTTCATGGGACAGGACAGCCCTTCTTCTGGAAGACTGCTGTCCCAAGAGAGCATCACCAGGCTCTGAAGTGACCTAGGATGGCGGACATCCATTCAGCCTGGGTCAGCTGGCATCCTCACTTGTTCCTGACTGTAGTTTGGACTTTGTGCAAGAGCTCAGGAGAAAAGCCATTGTCTGAAATCTAGTCTGTCTGAAATAGAGAGCCTGCCTGACTTTACTGCAACTTTCCCATGCGACAGAAGTAAGGGAGATTTGTGAAGGTAATTAGACTGCAGATTTAAACTTTCTTCGTGAGTGTTTGAAACTGGCATTCTCCTTTCAGTTTATCTCATATAAAGCTGCTACACGTTGAACTTGGGATGCTCCTGAAAGAAGAAACAGAGTGTATAATATAGCAGCTTTCCAAGGACTGCCTTGTCAGAGTCTGTGATTCAGCTCTTTGCCTTATGGATTAAACTTGGAGTATGCATGTACTTTAAAATTTCTTTTAAATCAGTTGGCTGAGATGAAGTCTGTGCTGTTAATTAGAGCTCTGCTGCTGTTCACAGGGTGCTGGCTGTGCTGAGCACTGCCCTTCAAACACTGTTTTCCTGAATTTGAACAGGCAAAGCACTGGCCTTTCATGCTCCCTGAGCAAGCAGTAGAGGTGAGGTGAAGAGCTACTTGTTCCTGGTGGAATTTTGGGCTGCTGGGAGATTGGCTGTGCAATGAGGTGGAGCCAGCACTGCTCATCTCCTGGATCTTTTAGGTGCATGGGGCAGGAATGGGCTTGCTGCATTGCTCAATGCAGTCGGTCATTACTGTGACCAACATGTCAAACTTACTTCTTGCACAGTGACCAAATGCCATTCTAGCAGATGCTTAATGCAAAAATTGTCAGAGCTTCTAAGCTGTGCCACAGCTTTGCTCCTCTGCTTCATTGCAGCTTCCTTCAGACACCCAGATGCCTTTTATCTGTAACTGGTTCATAGTGGTACATTTATATTTTAACCTTTTAATCTTTTGTGGTAACTTCTTTTATCCCTTGATTCAGTGAGTGAGGGAGTATCCCTCCAGCTTCTGTCCCCTTCTAAATGAGGTACCTTAATGCTTTGCATGTCCTTGCCCAAAGCCAGTTCTATTTCATCTGTTTTGTTGTGGTACAGGGGCTGTAACCTTCCTTGTTTACATAAGCCTGTGTATAATTGAGGTTGTCCTGCTAAGAGTTTTAGATGTTCTTGTGGAGTAAAGTAGCATTTGGAATCAAACTATATATGTAGACTAAGAAATGGTTAAATAATCCCTCTTACTTAGTTGTTGTTCTCACTCAGTTTCTGAAGTCCTCTGCTATACTTCTACTCAGAGAGTGTTTTCAGTCCTAATGCAAAAGCTGTTCAGAAATAGATTTATTCCATTTTTCTTTCTAAATGGGGAATGGTCCAGATTTGTATGTGATAGCTGAGATCAAAAACTTGTTGTTTGCTTCTATTTAAACAAAATATGTTTTTAAGAAAAAAAACAAAACAACATCCAAAGGGATTCTAAAATTTCTCTGGAAACATTTTTTTTAACTTATATTTCAAAAAAGATTAGCAGAAACATGTATCTGCTTCAGCAGTTGTGGAGACAGAATTAAAAAAACATGAGTTAAAAGACAACTGCTCAAGCTGAGGGGGAAGGGGGTACATAGCTTTTAGGTTGGGGAAATATTACAAATTTAGTCCCTGTGTATCATGTGTACACCCTGAGTATAGAAATGCTGTGTTCTCAGGAAGCTTCCATCTCTGGAGTGGAAGGCAGCAGCTATTTTTAGGAGTATGCTGCAACATTACACAGGAGAGCACAGGATGATGCTGCTTCCCTAGCTTGCTTCATGGATGACCTTTACTAAGGAAGCACTGATAACAAAGCAGTACAACCAGGACACAGCTCCATGCATTTTTGAAAGAAGCCAGCAAGGCTGTGCTGGGGAACAGGCTTAAACACAACAACAAAGATTATTGCATGTGAGAAGAGCTCTTTAAGCTATGCCCTGGAACTGTAAGCACTTGAAATACCAGCTTTAGAAAACATTACAGTGCAGAGTCTGGGCTGTTTGTCAGGTACTCAGAACAGTGGGCACTGAGATGCAAGAAGCTGGTTGGTTTTGTGTCCTGATAGAAAATGTCCCTTGTGTAAAAGGACAGCAGGAGACTTGTGTCTTACTCAACTCTTGTTTGAACCCCATTCCTGAAGATTTAACTGATTCTTAGACTAGGTACTGCCCTGTATGTATACGTAAGTTGTATTCTGCATTCCTAGGAGGTAACAGCAACCCCACGCTTTCCTGACGCGTGTGGTGGATCAGAGGTGAAATCTGAAAGTGAAATCTTAAAGCAGAAGTTTGCAGTGGGCTTGTGGAGCCTTTGGTGAGCCCTGCCAGGCTGTTGGAGTTGCTAAGTCAACATTTTGCTTGGGCAATGATAACGGGACCATCACGCTTAGTCTTCTGTTGACAGCTGCTCTGCTGATTTCCCTCTGCAAATTACTTTGGGTTTTGCAAGTATAACTAACTGCTGAAGAGCCGTGTGAGGGCGACAGAACAGTCTGTTACTGCAGTAAATGGAAAAAGTAAAATGCAAACACACAGTCGAAATCTTGCCTCTTGTATTCTGATTGCTCACTTGTAAAACTGGTGTGGCTGATGTTTGGTGGAGTTATTTAATAATTTTTTTTTCTGGTGTGCATTTGTGTATTTTTCCACTCCAGATTAGCTTCATGCATGTTTACATAAAAATACTTACAAGCCCCAGAGCCTACTGTTGTTGAGGATGATAATGTGAGGAATTCAGTGAGTTAGTTACTAAAAGACATTATTTCAGCAGTTCTCAGAGAAGAGGTTTGTAAAATGTAAAACTGTAGAACTGCTTACATTTGGCAAGTGCATCCAGGATCTACATTTTCCTGATTAGCAGAAGTGCTAGAGTTATTTTAAATGCAAAGCATAATTGCAGGTTACTCTGTTTAGATGTTTTCTTCAATAAAACTGAGAGATGCACACACCCACATTTAAAAATTGGGGATTTTAACATGGTTTGAAGACTTGTGAAGATTCAGCCTTTATGACTTTTTAAGCCTTGTAGGAATGTCTTATTAGTTTGTTCTAGCAACAGTTATATATATAGTTAGTTATAGCAATGCATGGTGGTGATATTGAGAGGGGAAATGATCACAGAATCATCAGATTTGGAAGGGACCTCTAGAGATCATCCAGTCCTACTCTCCCACTGAAGTAGGACCCCCTGGAGCACATTACTCAGGACTGCATCCAGGTGGATGGGCAGCCTGTTCCAGTGCTCTGTCACTCTCCTAAGTGTTGGGTTTTTTTCTCATGTTCAGATGGAACTTCCTATGTTCCAGTTTATGCCTCTTGTCCTGTCACTGGGAGCTACCGAAAAGAATTTGGCTCCATCCTCCCTGCACCCACCCTTTAGATATTTCTAGGCATTAATAAGGTCTCCCCTCAGCCTTCTCCAGGCTAGAGTCCTAGCTCTCTCAGCCTTTCCTCATAAGGGAGATGCTCCAATCCCCCAGTTGTCTTTGTTGCCCTCTGCTGGACTCTCTCTAGTAGTTCCCTGTCTCTCTTGAACTGGGGATCCCAGAACTAGATGCACTATTCCAGATGTGGCCTCACAAGGGCAGAGTAGAGGGGGAGCATGACCTCTCTCGACCTACTGGCCTCACTCTTCCTTATGCTCCCCAGGATTCCATTGTCCTTCTTGGCAACAAGGGCACACTGCTGGCTCATGGATAATTTACTGTCTACCAGGACTCCCAGATCCTTCCCATCAGAACTGCTTTCCAGCAGGTTACCCCTAACCTATATTGGTGCATGGGGTTCTTCCTCCTCAGGTGCAGGACCCTTCACTTGCCCTTGTTGAACCTCATTAGGTTCTTCTCTGCCCAGCTCTCCAGCCTGTCCAGGCAGCACAGCCCTCTGGAGTGTCAGCCACCCCTCCCGGTTTGGTGTCCTCCTCAAACTTGCTGAGGATACACTCTGTCCCCTTGTCCAGATTCATTAATGAATACGTTGAAGACCAGACTACGAATTTACCCCTTGGGGACACCACTGGTTACAGGTCTTCAACTCAACCCTGCTCCATTGATCACAACCCTCTGAGTTCTGTCACACAGCCAGCTCTCAATCCCCCTCACTGTCCATTCATCTAGCCCACACTCCCTCAGTTTCCTAATGAGGATATTATGGGAAACAGTGTCAAAAGCCTTGCCAAGTCAAAGTAAATGACATCTGCTGCTCTCCCCTCATCCAGCCAACCAGTTATGTCATCGTAGAAGGCTGTGGTGGGTGGGGAACTGGCTGACAGACCAGACCTGGAGGGTGATAGTAAATAGTTCCTCCTCAAACTGGCAACCAGTCACAAGTGGGGTCCCCCAGGGATTGATACTGGGCCCAATGCTGTTTAACATCTTCATAAGTGACCTGGATGTTGGGATCAAGAGCACCCTGATGAAGTTTACTGGTGACAACAAGATGAGTGGAGAGGTTGACACTCCAGAAGGGAGAGCCACCCTCCAGGATCACCTGGACAGGCTGGAGAAGTGGGCTAGCAGGACCCTTATGAAGTTCAATGGGGAGAAGTGTAAGGTCTTGCACCTGGGAACACATAACCCAGGAGCACATTTCAGACTGGGATCCACCTGGCTGGAGAGCAGCCCTGTGGAAAGGGACCAGGAGGTCTTGGTGGATAAGAGGCTCAACATGAGTGACCAGTGTGCTGCAGTGGCAAAGAAAGCCAAGAGGATGCTGGGCTGCATCAACAAGGGCATCACCAGCAGAGATAAAGAAGTCATCATCCTGCTCTACTCAGCACTTGTCAGACCACACCTGGAGTATTGTGTTCACTTTTGGTCCCTGCTCTACAAAAAGGATGTGGACAGGCTGGAGAGGGTCCAGAGAAGGGCCACAGGGGATGATCAGAGGATGGGAGGACCTGCCATATGAGGAGAGGCTGAGAAAACTGGGTTTGTTCAGCCTTGAGAAAAGAAGGCTTTGGGGAGACCTTATTACCATGTTCCAGTACTTTAAAGGGTGGCTATCAAGAAGTTGGAGACTCCCTATTTACAAGGAGCCACATGGAAAAGACAAGGGGTAATGTGCACAAGTTGCTCCTGGGGAGATTCCCATTGGACATGAGGCAAGTTTTTCCTCATGAGGACAGTCAAACATTGGAATAGTCTCCTAAGGGAAGTGGTAGATTGCCCCATATTGGACAGTTTTAAGTCTCAGCTTGACAGGGTGCTGAGCCATCTCATGTAAACTATAGTAGTACCTAGAAAGGTTGGACCAGATGATCCTTGAGTTCCCTTCCAACCTGGCATTCTAGGATCCTATGATTTGTGGATGTCCAGTTTGGTCCTCCTCTACTGAAGGCAAGTCTTCCTCTCTCCAGACCTTTCCCCTTGCCTCCAGGGTCTGGGATTCATGAGGGACAGCTTTAGCAGTGAAGACTGAAGCAAAGAAAGAATTAAGTAACTCCACCTTCTCAGTGTCTTCCACCACTAGACCGCCCACCTGATTCATCAATGGGCCTACATTTTCCCTAGTCTTCCTTTTTCTATTGATATACTGAAAAAGCTTCTTGTCTCTAACTGCAGAGGCCAAGCTGAGTTCTGCTTGAGCTTTGGCCCTTCCAATTTTCCCCCTGCATAGCTTCACTGCATCTTGGTATTCCTCATAGGTTGCCAACCCCTTTTCCCCCTTAAGACCTTTCCCAAAGGCCTTAAACTTTCCTTGTGTATTTGTGAGCAGGGACATTCAGTTGTAATCACAATATAAATACGAATAATACATTGATAAAATCATTCAGTCATGTTATGAGCTCTGGAATTAGCATTGCTGTAAAGAAAGACTGCAAATGGATTTCAGTCCATTTGAGATGGTGATTTGGCTTGTATACCTGTCACCATAGATCTTTAATGCTGTATATAGTGTAACATATGACAAACATAATGATACTAGTAATGCTTCTCTTTAGAGGAAATGAAGCCAATGTTCAGCCTTTAAATATCTAAGATAACTTCTCCTGGTGTTTACAAGGCACTCCCATAGTGGTCATTAAAGAAGAGCATATGGCTTATTGATATAATGTCAGCTTCTCTAAGTATTTCATGCTGTGCCTATTCTAGAACTGATGGCTATCTGATGTGCACTCTGGAGCACTGAGAAAGAAAACTATCTTTAGATGTCAAAAACAGTTCCCAGGTGAGAGCCTCACAGCCAGAAGGCATAACAAATGCCCTCTGGCCCTCAACCATCAAATACCTCCTGTGCTCCCATGTTTTTCTTTTAAGATATATTGACTTACATTTAGCTTCCACTAATAGGAATTTCAAGCTTTTAATGCAGTTTGTCATTTTTTGCAAATATTTACAACGCAATTTAGTTAGAGGGTGTCTGTGCTGGGTGGTAAGAGAGTGAACACTCTCTATCCTTCATGAAGTTTATGATAGCCTTTAATATAATAGTGCTAGAATAAATTTCAGAGTGTGGCCTTAGCAGTTTTCCCTAAGAGATCTGACAGGTAGGATCTGTCAGGTTTTGCTGTGATCTTTCACAGCATTACATTCTTGCATACAGCCATAAGCTGCCTACAGAGAATGGTATTTTGTCATTCCTGTAACAGGAGTACTAACCTCTGGCTGAAAGCAAGGTGGAGAAGGAAGGGTGACAATTTGGATTTACCATGGCTAAATTGAGTACTTCCTGTTTGAGAGTTTTAAGTTTCTTGTTGGATCATTCTGGATGTGGATGAACAATTTTTTGTTATTTCTGTAATAGTTGCTGTTGCCAGATTCTCAGCATAGTTCTACTTTTGCTTACCTAAAGCAGAGTCTTGAGTCTGAAGCCTGGGAAGCTGTTGCAGTCTGACTGGTCTGAGGCTGGAATCCATATTGGCATACATAATGGAAAATATCCCAGGGCTTTATTTATTGAGCTGTAAAGATCTTCCTTTTTGCTACTCACCCTAATTAAAAAAAAAAAGGGAAGAGCAAAAAGTTAGGAAGGTTATGCTGTATTTTATTTACATGAGCATTCTTGTGTAAAGCTGTTGTTCCATGCAATGAAGGGCTTCTGCTGTATAGCTCATTCAAACACTTAAAACTAGACTTGCCTGCCAGAGGTGCAGGCATTCTGGTGCAGGTAATTTGAACCAGATGAAACAGCATCTTCAGCTCCAGCTTAATGACAGAACTAAAATCAAGTCAGCAGGTGTTAACCACCTGTTTGTCACAGGGCACAAGACATGGCATCATCTTGGCAGAAGAGCTGTGTTTTGGGTCAGAGGGGCTCCATTGTGTAAGGTGCTTGGCAGCCTAGTGGTGTGGGGGTAACCCTGCTTAACCTTTTGGATCAAATGTTCAATGAAATCAGCCTGGAGATGGGGTTCAGATGTTTTGCTGAAGGACAGGGACTTTTTTGGGTTTTTTTTTTCTTTTTTGATTGGGAAATCAAACCTGGTTGGCTTGGTGAATCTTTGTCCTGCCTTGTGAACAGGCAGGCCAATAGACGGGACTTTGAATGGCAAAAAGGTGACTGCTGGTGGGGACCTAGCAGTGGTCTGCACCAAGCAGAAACAGTGTCTTCTGAAAGTGCTGGCTCTTCCATGGCCCAATCACACTTTCATTGCTATAGAGTACCTGCAGTATGACTTTCTTAGGACTGATCCTTTAAAAATGGCAAACTTGGCTGAGCTTAGCATGATGTGAACTCTTGTCTGCATTCCTGTTCCCTGATCCAAGTCTGCTCTGCAATGACCCTAGATATCTAGGGCTAGGAGAAGAGTTTGGCTTGTCCTGTCTTCAATGGTTTCGTCCTTGGAATACCCTTGCAGGTAGGGGACTGCTGAATTTCTAGCACAGTGTTGGGCAGCTAGTCAGGTAGGAAAAGTGTGACAGAGATAGGACTCGGACCCACTTTTCTTGAAGCCAAAGACAAGCCCCTAGGCATGGAGGTAGCCTTCCTCTCTTTGCCAGTCCTTGCTATTCTTGCTATTCTGGCACCTGTAAGGAAAAAATGCTCACTTTTGGAAAGCCCCTCTCCCAGCTCCACTGAACATCCAGTTCAAAGCGTGTTTTCATGCTTAGCATGTTTCACTCCTGCCTCTTCAGAGATCGTGTTAATGTTATCGCCTCTCATCCAACATTATTCTGTACATCATTTGCCAACTGAAGCATGAGTGGGTTGCACAGATTTATTCAGCAACCAACAATTGCTGCTTAGACTCTCTGGCTTAGTTGTTAACAGCTGGCTGTTTGGGTTATGTTTTTAAGTGGAGTGCCTATTTATAGGCAGCAGAACACATGCACATCCTTTCATGTGCTACTTCGGATCCTGGTTTAATCTCTTCTACTACAAAAGCCTAGCCTACCAGCTAGCATACAGTGTATTAAAATTAGTATGGGAGAGTCTTAAAGGTGTGTTTTCTCCTCTTTCCATCACTATCTTGAAGCTTTGGAGCAGACTGATAGCACAGAGACAGGCTGCTTGTCTAAAAACCAAGGACAGCTGTTTCCCTCATAGCTGGCCTCTTCTAGGCCAGAGGAAGCAATCGGTGGTGGTGGTGTCTGACACAAAATGTGATTAAGAAACATTCTTGTGGCAAAGGATCTGATTTTAAACAAGGCATTTAACGTGTGTGCATTGCACCCCATTCTTTACCCAGAGGAGGGCAGAGTTAGATTTTGTTTGCTTCCTGAAAATTAGATGGCAGGCAAAGTATCTGTGTTGATAGGAGGCTGGCAGCTGTCTCATCCCTGCTGAAGGGCTGAGGGAGAAGACACTGTTGGCTAACACCCAGCAGAGGAAAACCTGTCTGTAGCTGCACACTTGACACCATCAGTGAGATGGGGTGTGTGTCCTAGTGCCTCTGAACACCCAAGGGGTTTGTCTGTGGCACTTTGCTATTTAGAGGCACTGCTTGCTTAAGTCACTCTTAACACTGTTCATGCTTAAAATGAAAACACTGTGATTCCAGTATAGCACACAATGAAGTGCTTAGTTACAGAATTGTACTATACTTACTTGTCTTTAATTTTGTTTTCAATTTCAGTTTGTTAAATATTTGTTTTGTATCTTAATTGCTTTAGTGTCCCGACTATTTTGGGAATTATGAGAGATTATGGAAAAGAGTAGGAAATCAGATTTTGCCCATCCACCCCAGTTGCTTCTTCTAAGGTTCACGCACCTCTGGACTGCTGTTCTCTCCTTTTGTTCAAGGAGGAATTCTCTTGATCTCCCTTGTCTTTAACTGCTCTCTTCCTAACTCAGGCTGTTACTTGTTTCACAGGTAGCAAGTGATACCTCCCATTGCTCCTGTCCCTGGGAGCTGCTTTTATAGTTGTACTGTATTCCTTATTCAGCACTTTCTTTGCTTCTGGTCACAATATTTTCAGGGACTAGTGCAGCACTTTAGGAGTCCCAGGCCAAAGGAAGCATTTGGTGACCGTAATTCTTACTGAATGCCAAGGCTCTGGCCTCAGTAAATCTGCTTGTAGACTGTAAAGATTGTTTTCTGGTGCACGGCCTGCAACTGGGACAAGCATGGCTTCTCTCCCACCTGTGCAAAAGAGTTTTCCACCCAATAAATGAAGTGTTGGTGTTTGGGAGGGTTGGAATATACCTGGATCTTAGCCTGTCATAACTAGCACATATGCACAGACCCAACAGCTGAGCTGAGTCCAGGCTACACTGCAGATGTAGCCATGGAGTCATAGCTGAAGAAATTGTAATACAGGCTGGATATTTGGCATTTAGAGGGCTTTTATTATGTCTTTTGTCAGTTTTACAGGTTTTCTATTACCTCATCAATGCTTTCTAAACAGGATGCACTGTGTTTAGATCCATTGCCCTATACTGGCAAATCTTTGGGAACCAGCTTCTGGATGGAAAAACTAGGAAAGCTGGAAGAGTGCTTTGGTGCAGCCTTGAGATGTCTGCCAAATCTGGGGGCAGCGAGGGTCTGAGGGACCTTTCTTTAATTCAAGTGATAGATTTTATGATTTGTGGTTCAGAAATAGCAGGTTGTATCTCTTGTGTATTAATCTCTGAATGCATGAGAGAGATTCTTGTAGTGGGAGAGAGCTGTTTTTGTTTGTAAACAAGGTACAAATTAGCTGGGTAACTAGTAAATGTACAAGTGTACTTTGCTTGCCCAACTTAAAAGAACTTAATCCTCAAACACTTAAGATGACCAACCAAACAGAAAATGTTGATAGTAGTGCACTGTGTGCTTTAGAATTACTTGTTGGGTTGTCAGCAGTGTTTCCCAGAGCCTTTTTCCCACCTACCAGCTGAGCTGTGAGTCATGGGGCAGATGTGGGTGTGAACTCTCTGCTCGAGTGTGTTGGCCAGGAACTACCTTTCCTTTCAGAAGACTGGTTCTCTTTTCCCAAAAGAAGACTCTGACTCTGTCTTCAGCAGCAAGTCCAGTGCCTGAACAGAATTTGCATTTTAATGTTACTCTGCTGAACAGGTAGGAGCTGAGACATGAAAAAAAGTGCACTTTTAATGGAACTTTTCAAGGAAAAAGCATTTTTAAACTACTAGCCAAATCTTATGTAAATCAGACTGTTATCTTTAGCTGAGTAATGTGCCCTAAAAGAGGGAAGGAGAAGGATGTTCTACCTGGCTGTCCTCTTTGTGAGAAGAGTGCTGCAAGCTGCTCAGACAGCCCACATAGGGAGCAACAGTCCATGAGAGGGCAAAGGAAAGCAGTTGGATTGTAGAGACTGGTATCCAGAGAAACCCAGTTATCCCATCTTTAAGGGACTGGCTACTATGAACAGGACCTGATCATCTAAGCAAGTAATTACAGCAGTAGAATCACTTTTTCCTGCTTTAAGTGTTGTTACTTCTGAGACTTGCCTCATACAAGGATCTTTTAGCTTAAGGAGAACAGTGACAGTTCACATTGTTTGACATTGATGGGTATGTTTTTATTTTAATTCCATCAAAATGAGTATTCTATGTGGGGCTTTTTTTTTGGGGAAAAAAAATACAGCTGCTGTTCTGTATTGTGCAGAATGCAGAGCAAACTGGTTTGTCTGTCCCTTTCTTCTCACCTGGTCCCTTGTCACGCAAGTACCTGCAATTAAGAGTTTGGAAATAGCTTGAATACATGCCTGTGCAGAAGGAGAACAAAAGTCCTTTAGCTCTGAGAAGGATCTCGGAGTCCTGGGAGACAATAAGTTAACAATTAGTCAGCATTGTGCCCTTGTGGCCAAGAAGGCCAATGGTATCTTGGGATGCATTAGGAAGAGTGTGGCCAGTAGGTCGAGGGAGGTCATCCTCCCCCTCTACTCTGCCCTGGCAAGACTGTATCTGGAATGCTGTGTTCAATTCTGGACAGAGAACAACTAGAACAGAGAGACAGGGAACAACTAGAGAGAGTCCACCAGATGGCAACAAAGATGATTGGGGGACTGGAGCATCTCTCTTATGAGGAAAGGCTGAGAGAGCTGGGACTCTTCAGCCTGGAGAAGTGAAGGCTGAGGGAGGACCGTATTAATGTCTATAAATATCTAAAGGGTGAGTGTAAGGAAGATGGAGACAGGATCTTTTCAGTAGCGCCTGGCAGTGGGACAAGGAGCAAACTGGAATGCAGGTAGTTCCATCTGAACATGAGGAAAACCTCCTTTATGTTGAGGGTGACAAGGCACTGGAACAGGCTGCCCAGGGGAGTTGTGGCATCTGCTTCTCTGAAGACATTCAAGACCTGCCTGGATGCAGTCCTGAGTAGTGTGCTCTAGGGAATCCTGCTTTAGCAGAGGGGTTGGAGGAGATGATCTCTGGAGGTCCCTTCTGACTCCAGTGATTCTGTGATTCTGTAGTGGTGTGAGCACAAATACAGGCTGGACTCCACCTAGAATAATGAGGGCATGCACTTCAGTCTGCATGCCAGCTTCTCACAGTGTGGTCCTTAAATGAATGTGAACAGCCTAAGAGATGTGTAAACTTTAAATGGTTTCAGTCACTAACCTGCTTATACCTCTTCTAAAGCAGTATGTACTTTGGTAAGTTTTGTATACATCTGTCTGCATTTCATATTCAGACATACAGGTGCAAAGAGTGATACATCAAACATAAATCAGTAGCATCCATGACATCATAAAGATTCACTGATGGAATCATAGTGCAACACCCTCTGAGCATCATCAACAAAGAACACATTAATGTGCCTGGGATATGTTCTGCACTCACTGGCAATCTCCTTCTAGCAGCGGATGCAAACAGGTAGGCTCTGGTGTTTTCTGCAGGGCACTATGCCAGTGTGATACAGATGACGGCAAAGAGCTAAGCAGGTACTTAACATCTCTCAGAATCCTTCGTGTTCTGTCACAAGAGCACCTCATATAAATAAATAAGAGATGTGGTTCAGTCATGCCAGTCACAAAAAAAAGTCTGAAGACTGCTGGCTGCCTGCCTAGTTCTGCTAGGTTTTCCAGGCTATGAAGAATATACTCATATCTGGGAAAATACTTAACTTGTGGTCCATGGACTTTTCAAGGCCTGGGATGGTTTCTGAAGGATCTGTTAAACGTAAATAAGAGAAGTGAGACTTTTACCATGAGGCTTAAATTTACTCTGCAGGAGTCAGCACCTCTGTTAAGAAACGCTGAGGTTTGTAAATAGTAGAAAAAGAGGCAGCTATGTGGCTGAAGTTCTGTCATGTATTGAAAGCTTGAAGATGAAATGCTGTAGGGTCTCTGGCACTTGATGCCAAGACAGTTCTGCCCTCTCTATGTCAAGGTGACATTGGTGAGACTTGCCTTTGGTTAGTAAGAGGAGATCTGTTGGTGATTCACAAGTTAACAGTTTTCCCCCTCAAAATCCTGATGGTGTTCCTCCTGCCTGGGTGTTGATCAAGCTGCTATAATTCAATTTCATATTTTGTGCCATTCTCCTCGCATCTGAGCAGGTGGCATGTCTAGTTTTTCTGTGATGGATAGTTCTTCAGGCTTTTTAGGTTCCCAGTAGTAGTGCTGATGTAGTGGGGATCTCCCAGCTGCTTACGTGCAACTTCCATCAGAAGGAGGTGTCCCCTCTGTATTTACAGATCTTCATAGACAAATGGTTGTCAGAGGAAAGTAAACCTGTTGGCTTTGAGCTTTTCAGAACCAGTCTCTGGGAAGCATAAGAAATACACAAATCCAGGCTATGCAATGCAACATCTGGATGTTTTCTTACTACTTTTGAATGATTTTAGCGAGTGAACCCCAAAATGAAGGGTGTATCTACTTGCTTTTCTGTAAACAACTTTTGGTTGGCTCTGTGCGTAGGGAGGACTCCTTTATTGTGGTAGGCATGCAGGCAGCACTGGGCAGGGAGCATGCAAAGTAAATCAGAGTTGGGAAATGACAGGGTACAGTTACTCTTAAAAATCAGGGTTTGATTTAACATATTTCAGTTTGTCCTGGTTTGAGCTGAAATGCAGACTGAAATCTGCTACTGTAGCTTAGGTAGCTCTTATTCCTTCTTAGAGCATCTGAAATCTCCTCACAAGTGTAAGAAGGCTCCCTGGGTTGCATAAGGATTGTATAGGCAGCTTAGGCTGATTTGATCATGACCATGAAAAAGGACTGGTTTAACTCAAAAAAATTAAGCTGGAAACATGAGCTGTTTTGAATAATCTGCCTTTTCCTAAACTAAATAAATTCTGACAGATATTCCAGATATGTTTTCTTGAATCTATGGGAGTGAGGATGGTGAGGGAGGGTCTTGGCTTGGTTACTCAAAGATGCTGCCAAAGCAGGAAGCTGAAACTATTTGTTGTTTGCTGTTCCCTTTGCCAGTTGGAGTGGACTTCTGTGGGTTTTTTGTGTGTTTCGCTCCATGTAGGGCTCAGAACAAGTACCTTTTTTCTCAGGTGACCTTCTGTGAGTTGCAGTTTGGAAATCAATAGGGCTTGTTGTACCGTTTTATTCTGCTGTCCTTGTATCTCCTTTAGGAAAGTAGTATCACTGAACCATCTCTAGAGTAATCAGAAGACAAACATTCTGTGAGGCTTGTGCTTGTTTAAACAGCTAAATTAAATTGCAGGGAAGCTCTACTCTCTTGCATAATGGGATGATGATAATGTTCAGATTTTATTGGTAGACTCATGCCTCTAGCCACATAGGAGTCATTAACAGAAAATAACTAGCTGCAACATCACAGTCCAGCATGCAGTGTGACCTGGAGGGGAGAAACACCTTCAGCAGCAAACTGACCAAGCCTCCTCCCACATGCTCAGGCAGGCAGTTCAGCACAGCAGGTTTCAACAAAGAAACCAAGTATGGATAGTTCTTGCTGAGGAGAAAACACAGGCAGGTGTGGGAATGTTTCCAGAGCAGAAGCGAGCACCTGATGGCTTTCAAATTTGTGAGAATTTTAAATGAAAATGAAAAACCAGCTTGAGCTGAATTTCAGTTAACAGAAGATATAAATTAAGAATAGAGCTGAAACTTCAGGTTGAAATGTTCATTTTGACTACCTGGTTTCAACTTTAAGGTACCTGAGTTTTCCTGGTGTTTTGATACTGTCAAAATCGCTTTACACCAACAGGTCCCAGCAGACTACAGTAATATCTTGCAATATTGAGTCTGTTAAAGTGAAGCTTTACGGTAGCGGGATGTAATTTGAAAACCGTTCTCCCAGGAGTCTGGAAGTGGGGAGGAGGATCTGGGCTGTTGGTTCCTAATGGGAAAGGACAGGCAGGTAACCTTATCCTTGCAGCTGGCTGGCAGGGGAGGAAGAGAGTGCGGAGGTGTGTCTGAGTGTTTGGGTTCTCTGTGAGTCTCTGGCTTGGAGTTACAGCAGAAGTGTGGGGCGCTTAAGTTCTGCTGGTCTTACACCTGCAGCTTCACAGAAAGGGTTCATGCCCCTCTTCCTGGCTGTGTGACTTGAAGCCATCCCGTGCTTCCCTCCACACCGTCCCCTGCAGCGTCCTCCCCTGACGATCCCCTCTGTGCCCCTCTGCCCTTGCACTCTGCTCTGCTTCTCTTCCCTCCTCGCCAGCCTGTGCCTAGTCTCCCTCACCTCTCTCCACCTTGTCAGGGTTTGGATTTGGGGAAGAAGGAGGTAGAAGCAGCCTTCCCTCCCCTCCAGTGTGGTTTTGGGAAGGGGGCTTAACTGCATCGTTGCTCTTTGACCTCCTCCCCACGGATCGCACAGCGCTGTGCCTGCTTCTGCCTGCCCATCTGTCGTCACTTGTCTCTTTCCTCCCTGGCTCCCTTCACCCGTTCAGCCCCGTGTGTGCTGTTCCCCCTCCTGGGGGATCAAGCTGTGCCTGGGCCCAGTGGCTGGCGCCTATCTTTTTTTTTTTTTTTTAATTTGACCCCTCTCTCTCTCATTTTTCTTTTCCTTTCCTCTTGACACGCACCTGCCTCGGTAAGCTTGGCGCAGCGCGGCCCACCGGGGCAGCGTCCGTGACCCGCTTGGTGCTGCCCCTCTCCTCACGCCCCCGTGAAGGGGCTGGGTGGCCCTGAGGTCTTGCCTGGGGCCTGGCTGTCCCTGTGGGGAAGCCCAGCTGGTGGTTGGCACGAGTGGGCTCCTACGTGGTGTCACTTAGGCTGGAGAGTGTGGCAGAGGCGGGGAAAAATGGCAGCGTTAAGTGACACAGGTCCGTTGTGTGGATCAGCCTTGTCTCATCCTGGTGCTTGGGCATGGGGAGTGTTACCTGCTAATGTAGCTGAAATGCTCAAGAGGCCAGCTCTCTCAGTAGGAGAAGTATGGACCTGGATGATAATGGCCAGTTTGACATCGATCCAAGTTACCAAGCGCCACTGAAGCGCAAGACCTAGAGCACCCTTTAGGAAGTCAGCTTGTATGTTGTCAGCTTTTAGGCAGGATCTGCACTTAAACTCTTCTGACAGACAGATTTCTGACTTAAAACCCTCCCGTGAGAAGGATACCATGACCCCCTGAATAGCTGAGTTTACTGTTTAATGATACCTACAGTTACAAAGGTTTTCCTAACAATATTGAGCTAAATCCTCTTCGCTGAAAACTACACTTAAGGTAGTATGTGAGCAAAGGGTCATGTAAAGCCTTTCCTTGTTAAAACCGACCTTTTACATCTTGGAAATCTATTACAGTCTCTCATCACTTTTTTCTTTCTCTGACTAAACAAATGATTGTTTTAACCTTTCCTTTTCATTAATGTTCTCCAAACCCTTTCAGTCATGCTGCCCCTGTCTGTATTCCCTCTAATTCAGCTACATGTTTCTTACTTTGCTGCACCAAAGTAGATGCAAGTACCATGTAGTTGCCAGTGTGACAAGTAGTGATTATATCTACTCTGAATGCCTGCAGCATGCACTTACAAAATCATTGGGAACATTTCTACATTTATTATAGTTTAGTTTTTTTTCAGGCTGGCATCCTTACAGCAGCATTTTAAATTGGAAGAAAAAATAGCTGAGCTTTTATCCCTAGATAAAGCCTCTTCCGCAATCACCTTATTTCAACTACCTAATAAAATTAAAGTGAATCTGTATCCCTCTTGTGCTATAAAGTGTTGCTTAGGGCTTGAATGAGCCTGCCTCTGTTCTCTTAGTCTCTAGCACATTAAAAATGAAATCCTGAATATTTTCTTTTTTTCTGCATTGATACAAAAGTTTCAACAAGATTTCTCATAGCAAAGGTTACACCAACATGTACTTTTTCTGTGCTGCTTTCTTTGGAATTTGCTTCTCTTGTAAGCAATATAAGCCTCAGGTCTTGGGGGTATGCTTCAAGTTGTTCTAGTGCACCACTGTCCAGGCTGAGCATTTAAAATGCTGCTTACAGATCCTTCAGTCAATACATTGATCGTGTCTCTCGTGACACAGAAGCGTCCATATGCTGTGGGGTGAAGCAAGCTACCTTGCTCAGGGTCAGCAGATATCAAGCTCGTGTATCTGCCTTGAAGGTCTACCTTGCCTTGCACAAGGGCAGCAGTGGGGAGATTAATTGGGTTGTAATTGGACTTCAGGGTGTTCTGACAAGTCACGCCTGTTCTTTTTAGATAGAAGAACAAGTCTGTGCAAATCTGTTACATGCCAGTGCTGGAGATGGGAAGGCTGACGGCAACAAATGATCATTTGTCACTTCTCAGTTCCTTCTGCTCCTAGCTGCCCTGCAGTGCTCGCTCTCTGTGGGGAAAGTGGACCTCGTTTGCTAGCTGCTTCCTTCAGCTGAGGCAGATCCTTGAGGAGCTCTTAAAGATGTGCAGTACAGGAGGACGTTGGCAATTGACTGTTGCTGAAGCCAGAGGAGATGGGAGGACGTTAAGCAGCCCAATGTACAACTCCTGGGCTGAGTCAATGTTTCATGGGACAACTGAAAATGTGCTTTCTGGTCTGTCCCTTCAATGTGTAATTGATATTTTTTTTCCCAGTTCTGTGGCTGTGAGAGCATTACAGAAACTGCAGTACAAAGCAACGTGCACAATTGCTCCTGCATTTTCATCACATGCACTTAGGAGATCACACAGATTGGCAGCCATGGGCCTCAGCTACTTCTGCCTGTCTCTGATCACACTCGGAGGACTAAAGATCCTCTTTAGACTGCTGGCCATATATAGAATTAAGATACTCTTTTTCTAAAGTAGAGTTAGTGTATTTATATACGTCTTACTGGGAAGTTTGTTCAGCTTGTCCTCTTGCCACATGCTCAGCCCTATGTTGATGTTTGTGGCATCCCATCCGTTTGGATGGTTTTCTTTTTCCTGTTGGCATGTTGCTGTGTAACCCACCAGGCACGATGCTTCATCTTTAATTTTATCTCCATCTTAAAAATCTTCTGTTTAGACACTGAGAGTAGTGACACATCTGCTTGTTATATTCTCACAGTATAACCACTTTTACTAAAAACCGGGATAAAGCACAGGGTAACTTATTTTAGCAAATGCAGGTGTAGCAATGGGGAAGTAGCTTGTTATTACCCTTGGATTTTATTCACATGCTGAAACTGGAGTTTATGTTTAATCTCAAGAAAAAAGGCTGGAACTTGACTTGTAAAGGTAATGCTTCAGAGCAACAGTGCTGTGCAGGGGAAGAATTGGGGGAGTGAAGAACAAAAAGAAATGGGGGCTTCATAGTTCCCAAATAGAATTATTTCCTCCTAATGTCAGACTCACTTTTTACCTGATTGTGTTCCTCAACCACAAGCTCTTAGTAAGTAAACAAGAGGGATGAGAAATACACAAATTTTTGTGTGTGTGTATTTAAGTCTGTTGTCATGATACAAAGAGAAGGGTATTGTGGGGTTTTTTCCCTTTAGTCTTTGAGGTTTCTTTCATCCTCTGCAAACTTGCACAGGGATGGCTGAACACAGACCCACCACTGTCTGGTGGGGTGGGTCTGTCCCTGACACTGAGCTTTGGCAAACCTGATGGCTGCTAACATGACATGGGCAGCCCTGCTACCCACAAGTTATGGATGTCAAACAAAGAGACTGACTAATTTATGTAGAGGAGTTGTAGAAGAGCAGGGAGCTGTCTCAAATACCAAGATAGTGTCCCAGCTATTTGTTGTCCTTTATTTTAATCAGTAACATGTTTGTAAGTTACTATAATCGGTGTGACTAGCACATGAACATTTTTGTTCTGAAAAAGAGGCATTCACCTCTGAAAAGAATTAAAAGTGATTGCTGGAGGGTGGGTGGGATGCTTGGTGGGGGTGTTTTTAATGCTGCTTAGTTTGGCTTTTGTTTTTATTTTCATCTCAGTGTATACTCCTCTAAAAATCCTCCCAGTATTTTGGCTCTGGTCTTGACGTGGGCCTCATGGCTGTCACATTAAATTTCTTTTAGAGTGCTTTGTTTTTGCAGGGTCTTAGTACCCAGTTTAGGTATGACAACAAGTCTGACAGAACTCTGAACAATTCCTTAATTTATAGCTTCACATGCAGTTAGCATAAACTTATGGATTCCAGTTAAAAGAGATTATTTCTTTCATCTTTTTCTGTTTTCCACTTCTGAAATAATAGATTTACTAGTAGTGCTCTGTATGTTAAACCCTGGTAAACACTGACTTGCTTGTGTGACTGCCTAGGCAGCGGAAATACTTATATCTCAAGCTGAATGCCTTTCAGCAACATGGTTGCATGGTGCTTTGGTGTTCTCTCCCTGAAGGTGGACCCCTAAGGGGATCTCATCATTTGTCAAACTTCTGTTTCTGCTTTAGGCTTAGCAGGCTTCAGTGCTGCAGCCAGTGCAGTTGAATATGCTGAACTTTCTTCTGTAAGTATGAATGTTTTTAGTGATATGTCCAGTGAGGGACACTTTAGAACTGAAATTGTAATAGTTGTCCCCCCAACACTTTATTTTCCCATTTGCCAGAGTTTTTGTAGAGAAATGGTACTGGTTTCAAATTGTTTTGATGGAAGCTTTAAATATAGTAGACAACTATTTGTCTTAAAGAACAGTTTTTTTATGCCTCTTTTTTTATACTATCCCTATACACAGACAACAGAGGGGGTAAGAGCAGAGTTTTCTTGCTTACTTTTGAGTATTCATTAAGGAAAAAAAAAGTATTTTTCTTCTGAAGTTCTAACTTTCCAGTTTCACAGAATCACAAAATTGTCACAGTTGGAAAAGACCTGCAAGATCACCTAGTCCAACCATCCACTGGGGGGTCTGGGAGGGAGGAACAATATGACCCACCCACCAAAACAAACAACAATGAAACACCACCATTGCCACCACCACCAAATCATGAAAGCGACTAAACAACAAGAAAAAAAACCCAACTACTCACCCCGTAAACTCAACAGAGACCCACAAAAAACCCACCATGCCCACTAGAAAATGCCCTGAAGTGCCACATCTACACGTTTCTTGAATACTTCCAGGGATGGTGACTTTACCACCTCCCTGGGCAGCCTGTTCCAGTGTCTGTTCCAGTTTTCTTTTTAGTTCTCTAAAGCATATAATCTAAAACTCAATTCACTCAAATTCATAGAAATCTGCAATCCGTGTTGGACATGAGACTTTGTTAAGACAAGCAATTCAGGAAATACGGGATTAAAACTAATATAGCCTGACTAGAACAACAAAATCTCTTGAAAATCCCCAACCTTAATTTGCAGCTTCTTGGTGGACATAAGTAATGCCTTACAAAATTTTCAAAATAATTGAGTTAAATACATGGCATATTTTTTTCCCCACGATACAACGGTGCAACCTTCTCCTCTGATCTGTCCAAAAGTTTGTGTGAACCACATCACAGAATAAAGGCAGTGCCTTACTAGGCATCCTAGTTCAGTATGATAGTGAAAAACAGAAATAGAATTCTGCTTCTTTCCCCAGAGTAAGCATTTGAAGTACAGTGCTGCTTACTAAATGAGAGCCTGAAAAATGTCTGTTGAAGAGAAATTGTTTGACCGTGTGCATGTCTGTGTTATCATGTCTGATAACTGGTACCGAGATCAAGCTCCTGGGGTTGCTGTGATGATGAATGGTGACGTTGTATGTGCTCAGCTTATGATTTTTGCATGCAAATATGGAGAAAGCATGAAATGTATCTATTGTTATACCTTTTTTTAAAAGGTAATGTCTAATTAGCAGACTTAATTACTTTGTTGCTATTGAAAGCAACAGGCTTCCAATGTATTGCCTTCTTTTTATTTTTTTTTTCCCAGGACTCATTACAATGTTTCCCAGCATTCATCAACACTTCTAAATTACTAGGAAGAATGTGATTAATCATTCACTTCCTTATGCTTCCTACCAGACATAGATCATTGCAGGCAAACTGAAATTAGCCATTTCAAATTTTCAAAACATGCTGCAGCTAGTGGAAATTTGGGGTAAGCACCAGTTTAAATAATCTATCAACAAATTACAGTACAAAAGGTAAATCAGTATCTCACTGTAACTGAGGATCTGATGACTAACAGTTGATGACTCCTCTTTTGATGAAGGATTTCTCTCTCATTAAGTCAATACAAATTCAGGGAAGGCGTCTGTGGAATTCAGTTTGAGTCCAGCCCAAATACAGCTCAGAGTAGCTCGAGAAACGAGCGTTTGAGTGTCAGAAGCCCTGAATTTTGAGCCAGACCTTAAGAGCTGACAGTCCCATGTTTGCATTGGGATTTATCTGGGTTTGTGGGATTAAATCAGAATTCATATACATAAGTTCTGTTCATGCCACAGTAAACCAAGCAGATAAGTTCAAACTACAAAGATCAGAGTTTTCATCTTTATTCTGCAAATATGGAGCGTTTGGAAAGCCTTGCATAAACTGAACTTCTGCCGAGTTGTCTGAAATAGTTGCCATCTAATTTGTCTGCATTGTATTTACTTGGTAAAAACTCACGTTGCTGTGCTCTCTGAGAAGTGCGAGCTTATGCATGAACAGCAACCTGTAGGGACAGAAAAATATCTTCTGAAAGAGTTTGCCAGCAAAAGTTTCAATCAGCTCCTGTCCCTATCCACCCATGCTACTTGCATCACCGCTGGAATGAAAGCACCCCCGGCAGTCAAAGAACAGCAGCCAAATGCATTTAATTTGCTGCCCCACGAGGAGGGGAGGGAACAATCTGGCCAAGAACCCAGTGCAAGTATGTAGCCTGATTTCTTCTGAAAGAATGAAACAATTCTTTTATGTCCTCCTAGGAAAGCAGCACCTTTTTCTTCTCCCTCTGCAGCCTCCTTTTCTAGAAAAATGTTCTTCAAAAGAGCAGCGTCCTGCTTCAGCCTCCAAGATCCATTGTAGCTGTAGGAAATATAAGTAGCTTTTAGTTATTGCTTACATTAACAATAATAAAAACATACTAGCTTTGAAAAAGCAGACCTTTGAGCATTGTCACTTAAGCAAAATAATAATTGTTATTAAAAGTATGTTACTGGTTTTCATGTGGTCATTAACTACCACATTTCCGCCCTGGTTTCTGGACTGTGAGTAATCTGTGCCAAAATTAATATAAATTTCCCTCAGCAAAGGCTTCCAACTGAATGGAAGCCACAAAGGTTTTCTTTTAAGTTGGATATGAGAGCTTTTTTGTTTCCCCTCCCTTCCTCTGCAGGAGAGAAGACAAGCTCTGGAAGCCTAGTTGCTGGTTTGAAACATCAATAATGTGAAGTCCCTTCAATGTTTATGTGTTAAATGTTATTTTTGAGCCACTACTACTTAAATTATATAGTTGCTGAATACTTTCTGGACACCTGTTTTCTGAGTTAAATGTATGAGTTGACCTTAACACACATGAACCAACTGTACTAATAGCTTTTTTTTTTTTTGTCTGACTAGTCCCTCCTTTTTATTAATGCATAATTATACAATGTCATTAGGTCTTGGAGGGGTGAAAGCTGCTGTTGTAATGGAAGTAGAAGCAACCAGAATAAGGAGAATGTCCTCACCTTGTAAATGATGTGGGAAGTATTTGAGCCTGCTTTAGGCTATGGAGCTTAGACTCAGCTTGTCGAGGGCATTTGGCCAAAGACAGTCTCACATCTGTGCTATGAAGGCCAGCCAGGGAGGCTCACCAGAGGAATGACAGAACATGTAGATTCCTTGTTTAGTCGTGTTATAGCCCAGGTACACTATTTTTCTTAGCCTTGTACCCTTTAGAGTTAAAACTTGTTCCTTTATAACCTGATAATAAAGGAATTAAGTTTTGCAAGAGTCCTAGAAGTAGATCCATGTGCATCTCCATATGGGGCAATTCCAGGGAATGCAACCCTGAGGGCTTTAAAAAAAAAAAAGAAAAAGAGAGAAAACAAAATTAAAACAAACAAACAAAACCCCACAAAACAACAAACAAACAAAAACCAAACAAAAAAAACAAAGAGGGAATGTAATTGCAATGCTGGCCAAGATTCCTGTCCATGGAGGAATGGCTGTTGCAGAAGGGCTGTCTATCAGAGAGAACTTGTAATCTGTTTGTAGTGGCAAAGCCAAAATAAACCGTGGTAAATTCCATGTTTGGCTCATTGTGATACCTCAGTCTAGGTTAATTATAGAGCTTGAGGAAAAAAGACCAGAATGAAAAGCCTCTCTCAGAAAACCTAATTCAAAGGAAAGCAGAGGGCAGTTCGGTACCTTTTCTTCTTTCTGATGCCTCTGCTTCCAAAAACACCGCACCCTTGTTCACAAGGAGGGAACAGTGCGTGGAAGGCCCTGTCGTAAGAACCACATGAAGCAGCCTGTGGTTGGGTGCAGCTCTGTGTTAGGTATGCTTTGGGGTTACAAACACTGCTGAGATACTCCAGCATCACTTACTTTCAAATCGCTCTGCTATTGATGCATTCCCTTGCATGTTTTCTGTTTGTGACCTATTTTTCATGAGTTTTACATCTGCTTTAGCAGCTCTTTGACAACCAGAAAACAGAGCTGTTTACTGAGCTCACAGCTGCTGCTAATATTGGTGCAGCTAGCCAGAAATGACTGTTTTCTTGGTTAGCTCATCCTGTTGAATGAACCTCTCTGCAGGATTTGTTACAAGTTTGTTTCAATGGGAATGCTATCAAAAGTTCCCACATATGTGAAATTCTCAGACTTTGGCCTTCTTAGAAACCCAGAAATGTATGCACCCTCATGAATACCAGTAACATTCTTATATTTCCCATGGCTTCACTGCATCAGCTTTTCACAGATAGTGAAAACATGGCAGCCTGTTACAAATGGGACAAAATTCCTACTGTCATTATTTATTACTAATGCTATTGATAGCTTTGCACTTGAACAGAACCTTTAAGGAAATGAGTCTTCTAGTCTAGTTCAAGAACACCATTAGCTAACATTTCATATTGTAGTGTTTTATTACAGTGATTGAATTACCTTATTTTTTCACATTATTTTTGTATATAGAGGACAGCTGAACTGGTGGGAAAGTAAATGTGAAGTAATATGAGTTTCCTTGTGTCTTGTACATTTAGTGCTTTCTGGGATTGGCTTGCTCATGGTGCATCACTTCTTGGTGGGACTGTGTCCTTTAAGGCTGAATTCCTACCCATGCTGGTCCTCTTATACTTTATTCCTCTATGGATTGATTACTCCTGGAACACTTCTTCCTACTGATCAAAGAGATTATTTGACCTTTGAGGTTTAGGTGGAAGAAGTTGCAGCTGTGTGAAATCTGGACACAGGGTTATTTTTGTTTGGTTTTGTTTGGGCTTTTTTGGTGGTTTTTTTGTGGTTTTTTTGTTGTGTTTTTGTTTGTTTTGTTTTTTGTTTTTCACTTAGGTATTGATTAATAACACAGTGTTGCAGGGAGTCTGTGTGCACTGCTGGAGGCAAACAGAGGTCCTGTGCTTTGTGAAGCAATTAGCCTGAAGATACACTGCTTAAGTTCCAGCTGTACAGGCCTGTGCCTGGAGACTGCCTTTCCTGATGTTGAAATACTCTGATCATTTCCCAAGTGCTCACATTTTTCATAATTGTATTTCTTAAGCCACATCTTGGATCTCAAAAAATCATCAAGCCTTTCTGTATCCTTGTACAGTAAAAGTTGCAGGTTAACTGTTCTGAATTGCAGATGTGGAAACAAAGAAAGGGTATAAAGATTTGCTGGAGTCATTTAAGTGCATCAGAGACAAAATTAGGCAGAAAGATTTCTAACTCCCACCTGTGTCCTACTGTTCCAGCAATTTTCATACTTCATTCAATTTGGGAACTTCTGCTGTCATGGATATCTCACAGGTAGCTTTCATTTCTTAAGGGTTTTGAGGATTTCATACCCTCCCCTCTCACATCCCCCCAGTTCACTTACAGTTTTTAATGAAGCATATTTTGAACTTTGATCCTCAATGAAGGTTTTGATGGTGACTGTAAAGTACCCTCTGATCCCTGCTTGCTTGTTCTTAAACAAGGACAGGAAATGGGGTGACCAGCCTTTGCTGTAATTTTGTCAGCTACAGCCAACAGGAGATATCAGAACACTTGTTTGGGCTCTTCTTGTATGGACAAAGACATTTAATTGCTGGTTTGCTTTTCCGTTTGCACTGTTCCAGTCCAGGTAACCACTGTTGTGTGTTAGCTTAAAAACATTCGTTATGACAGATCACTAAACTTGTAATAACATGCTCACTTGTTCTATGGTGGCAAGGGGGAGAGACGGAGCAGGTGAGCCCCCACCATAAGGAATACTGTTCCAAAAAAGCCTATAATCATGCCAGAATGCTTCTTAGCCAGTTTTTGGTACCTGGTTGTGCACCTAGATTTCCTTTAATATCAGTGAAGAACAACCCTCTCTGGAACTGTATTTTTTCCACCTCTGTCAGATACCCTGGGAAGTGAAGTCTTGTTCTTAGGGAATGTCTGCTGCTTTCAGTTTGTTGAAAGGGGTGCCAGGATGATAGCTGATACTAAGCTTCTATAGCCGAGATGGCTAAATCTGTCCAGCAGAAATCTCACCTGAGTTTAAGGCAAAACATAACTCTGGTAGAGCAAATGAATTGCAAACAGGCGGTGGGGAGTTTGAAGTGGGCAACCAAGTGCCAAGTGTGTTGTTTCACAGGTGTCAGTATTGACTTGCCTTACTGAGAGGTATGAAGAACTAGAAATTAATCCAGTCAAGATAACGGTTTGTGGAGGGCATACTGTGACATGAACACAGCTCCCTGGCCAATAGATTCCTTGCCAACATGTCACTGTTCCTATATCTGCTAGTCTCCTCTAATCTTTCCACACCAAAACTCATCTTCGTTCTTTTAGCTTTCTTCCTCTCTGAACTCTTTCTGGCTGAAGAGATTGCAGGTATTAATCAAGGCAGCTCTCTGACTCCTATCTGGATAGGTCTGATAAACCCTCAGCACCCTTCTGTATAGACAGGATTTTTTTCTTTTTTTTGTGTGTGATTTCATAGGGCTTTGCTGCTGTGTCACTTTCCAGCTGCAGAAGGGCAGTGTATGAGTACAAATGCAGCAATACAGCAAACATCTCCCTCTGTGGAGAAAATACAAAGCCACAGAATGGCTGGAGTGGGCAGAGACCACTGGAAACCGTTTTGTCTGCACCCATTGCTCAAAGGAGGGGTTATTTGAGCAGGCTGTCCAGCACCTCATCTAGCTGTGTTCTGAGTATCTGCAAGGATAGAGACTCTACACCCTCTCTGGGCAACCTGTACCAACGTCTGATCACCCTTATGATAAAAGTTTTCTCTTTTGTTTTAATTATAGAGTCATACATAGAATAATTTGGGTTGGAAGGGACCTTAAAGATATCTAGTTCCAACCCCCTTCCATAGGCAGGGACACCTCCCACGAGACCAGGTTGCTCAAAGCCCCATCCAACCTACCCTTAAACACTTCCAAGGAGGGGGAGTCCTACATGGAGTCCTGTGTTTCATTTCATGCCCACTGCAATAGGACAGGAAGAGTCAGCTGGATAAATAGCGAAGTTGGGAAGAAGGAAGCAAAGTATCAGACTGCAATAAAACAGGGCATTCAGTAGGAAAAATGCCAGATTTCTGTGGCATGGTACAAATCAGTAGATTCTGCAGGTTGGAACAGGGGAATCCTTCCAGACTGAGATAGATGAGGTTGTTCACACCTTTCAGAGCTGCAGTTTGAGGCAGCCTGAAAAATGATGGAGAACGAGCTACGTCAGCCTATGTTCTGTGCGTTTTCTCAACTTTATCTGTGCACGTGAGTGCAAGAAAATTCTCTTATTTTGCAAAGACATGCTGGATTTCTCCAGCACAATTCTGTGGTGATGGGTGAATTCCACAGGAAAGCTTTACAGCCACAGAACATATAAAGTCTGGAACATGGATAAACTGGTTAGGATAAAATAGAAACCAGCAAAACCCGCTGCCAAAATTTGAAGTGAAATGAATAGAGGTTCAAAAAAAGTTCATTCAGTACATCTGGCTTCTTGTTTCCACCATTTAGGAATAATTACATTTTTGTCACTACCATTGTTTTTAAATGTCAATAGAAACCAGACAAGTAGATTTGTAAACCCGGCCCTGTCATACTGAATGTATTAGGTTTTCCAATAACAGTCTCTTTTAAGTAAGGGTGAGGAAGCACTAAAAGCTCAGTAACTCTCTAGAGTGAGGAAGCTATTGAAATAGCTTGTTAGGCTTTATGACAAGCAGGCTGAAATATAAGAGGCCTGGAGCTTTTTGAAGGAACCGGCAAGCCGTGGTTGAAGAGAGGACAGTACCCAAGAGTTTGAAGGCCAAGATGATTTGTGCAAAGGGGATGTTGGAAGGTTCAAGGCAAAATAAACAAATGGGGCTACCCACAGGGACAGTGTTAAGCTGAGACCAAAATGCTTCCTTAGCTTGGTTTCTAAACATTGGTTTGTCTAACCAAAGAAGGCGTTTTCAGTTAGTGTTTCTTCCCTTCTATACTAGGGCCAAGGAGCCATTTTCTGTTACCTAATTCACCACATTTGTTCTGACCCAAACTTGCCTTACCCTTTTGCCTAGTGAGACTGTGGTCTTCCTGCTAGTCCAGAATAGTGTGTCTTTTCTCTTCTTGCAGTCCTAAATGGGGTTTCTTAACTCTGTCCTACCCTGCTGTCTCTGTTCTTGTCCCTCTTTGGTATTCTGCTTAAATATGCCATCATCTTTGCACTAGTCATTCATTTCCTGTGTGAAATCACAATATTTTTTTGTTCTGATGTCTTTTACTAGACTAACTTGGGCACCTGGGAAGCATAAGCTAGCTTCTAGCAACCCAGATCCTACTAACAGACATTTTTCCATGTTCTTTGATCAACTGCCATGGTTTGAGCAACAAGATAAATGAATAAAAATTTGTTCCTAGCATTTTTTAGATGTGAGCTGAGTCTTACCAGATGCAGTGATAACTTAAGTGACTTCTGCAGGCCTCCTTGAGCTGTCACTTAAAGGTGTGTACCTTGTCTTTTTCACATCGTCGGGGGATTGGGAGCTCCTCAGGAAATTTCCTTTTTAAAATGCTCTTTGTCTTAAATGGAGATGCACTGTAGCTCTGCAGGGACAGCTCAGACTTGTATTAATCACTGCATTCAGTTACTGGGGTTTAATTGTGTATAATTCAAAGACCTGTCAAAATGCAATAGAGCTTAAGTTACCTACTACTTAAAAACTAGGTTCTAGAGGCCCTGATGGGTATAGGTATCATCATTAGAATATATTGGCTCAAGAAAGAGTCACTTGAAATGTAGATCAGGAAGCTGTTACAGCTACACAATTGTTATACCTGTTGATGGCTGGCTAGAGAATATTACATTATGCTAACTCAATTTTTCTCAAAGGATAGGAAATTTTTACACTTATTTCCTTATTTTACAGACATGACAGATCTGGGATATGTAAAACAGAAGAGAATAGGGAAGCAGGAACATTTTTTTAAAACAGTGATTTGAATCCTAGCTTTCCAATACCTTATTAAATTATATATTTTTTTTCTCTCTTTGTTACATGACATAACTGGCTGCAAAAGAAACACCTTTCCTGTTAAGGTTGTAAGCTACCATTGTCTGCTACTGAACTTTCCAGATCATCCCCTACTGATATAAAATTACTTCTTTAATCCGTGCTACACCTAGAACATATCACCAGGCCTTTGCTAAAGGAAGGTTAGTCCCAACTCCCTCTGCAAGCACATAATCTTTGAGTCACTGCAGACATTCTCCTTGTAATGCAGTGGTCCCTGAGCGTTTCAGAATAGGCTGACTTGTTCCACTCCTACCAACACATGCCTAGTTGAGTCAGGGGGGACGCAAATCTTTGTGCAGTCGTGATCTTGTACAGAAATGTCACTGTCGGTGAACAATGCTAATGGCAGTCAACAGATACTCATGCAGGAAACTTAGAGTAAAATGGGAAAGAAGCTTAATCTCCAGGCTGTGTGGATACTGATCTGATCTGCCTGCTTTATTAGACCAGTTAAAGTCCAGTTTGAAGAAGGAAAGGAATTCCATCATTAAAAACCATAAAAAACCCAAAATGGTAATGTGCTCTCCAGAACACAGGCAGTCTGACAAATATCTGCCATATAACCTTACATTTCTTTGAAGTCAGTCACTTTGGGGTGTAAGGAGCCATCCTGCACAGCAGTGCATGGCCACACTACGAAACAGGGACAAATTTCTTTTTATATGCTTTATACATACCACATCTCCTTAGATTCTGTCCTCTTACTGAGTGCATCAGTTTGTTATGCTGCTTCATTATGTATTATTCGACCAGGTGAAAATCCCAACTTCAGAAACTAGTATAATTGAACTTGGAAAGCACCATCTCCCATCCCATGGCTCAGGAATTTGTATTCTGGTACTGACTTTCCTGGAACTGCAGTTCTGTTGTGGTAAGCTGAAGAATTATGTGAAAATTTAGAATTACCTTTATCTTTGCTTTTACACGATACATTTCCTAAGGCTTCTTTGATAATTGTACTGGAGGGATAAAGAAATAATCTCAGAAGATTGTGTGTAATCATACATTGTCATATGCCCATCACAAACTGTAGATTCCTCATCTTAATAATAATCTCCTGGAAGAGAGGTTAGAGTCAGGGAAAACTGCATAGCTAACAGTGTCAGTATCCAGTGTGCCTAGCAGATGCCAAATGGAATGTTCTGTAATAATGCCTAGCTAAATATTTGATAATAGAGCAAGTAAAATATATGAATGTTATTTTAGCAAATGCATACAGCCAGAACCTAATTCTGGTTTTCTAGCCTCTAAAAATGCAGGTGGTGCATATTAGCACTGAAGTGAATGGTTTGAGGAGGAAAGAGCTTAAACTGAAAGAATCCTAAATTGAGCTTACTTGGTGTGGATACTTGGAACAGTGCTATCCATGGGAAAAATGTCTTTCTTTTTTTAAACCACTCAACTGCCGACATATTTCTTCCTCTTGTTACTATCACCTGTTTGTGGAGAGGATGAGGTTTTGAAAAATTGAGAAAGCAATTTGTACTTCTGTAGAACTTTTACTAGCTCTGTTTGGGGCATAATTTGCAGCCTTAAAGACACAGATAAAAAGAGAATGTTTTCAGGAGGGAATGTGGCTTAGATAATCGATGTTGCTGCACGTGTTTAAATCAATTGCTCACAGGAAATCCAGATGTTTTAACTGTTCATAGTATCTAAATACAGTATAAATAAAGTACTGATCTCCAAAACTTTAAAAATATTTATCTTTGCAGGATTAAGTGAGTTCACTTATTTTATTTAAAGGGAAAAAAACATAGTATTCTGCCCCTTTTCTAATATTCAAGATGAAATTTGTTCTTAGTAAAAAGAAGGAAACTGAATAGACACATCTGATACTAAAGGCTAAAGTAATTTTCTGCATGTGCTGGTCAGTGACTTTTTTATTTTTCACACAGATAAAAGTTGAGATAAAATTATTTGTGTGTCCAGTTTCTTTTTAGGGATGTTCAACAGTAAAAAATGAATAGGAAAGGACTTAAGAAAGGCTGGGGGCAGGGGGGCAGATGAGAATGAAAATTAAGTGAACTTTAAGGTCAGTGTCATAAAGATACCAACCTAACCTGATTATTGCCTGCCCTCTGGAGAGGGGAAAATCTTACACAACTGCATTACAGTTGAGAAAAATGAGAAGCTGAAAAGAAGAGGAAATTCTATTATGCTCTGAGGTAAATTATGTTGTACAGTTAACAAATGATGGTGACTTACATTCCTTAAAAAAAAAAAAAAGCAATGAAGTCATGTTACTGCACAATCAAAGGGAGCTATAAAAATATTGCACTATATCCAAGAAAGTCAGGTGGAATATCACTTAACATAGAACTGGTTTATCTTTCATAGGAAACCAAAGGCTCTTCGCTAAGAGGAATGCATTATTTACAGGTTTGGAAATGTCTGTTCTGTATCCTAACAACTACCTAGTGATCTTTTTATGTTGATGGCATTTTAAAATCTGAATAGTACCTCACTGACTCTTTTCACTGACTCAGCAGCTTCACTTTCTTGAGCACCCAAAGTTATTTCTAGAGAAATTCTTAGAGAACTGAAGAGCAAGTCTCTTTCTTTACCATGCTATATATACTACATCATGCACCTGGGCCACAGGGCTGTGTTACCCAGGGTAACACACTGGGGACAGGCATTGCTTTGATGCAAAGTCTGTCTTGCTGGGCACTATCTGGATATATTCCCTTGGAGGATGGATGTTAGTGGTGCTGAGCCAGGGCCGGAAAATAGAAGAGTTGAGGGAGTGCACCTTCATCTCATCTTTGTTGTGGTGGCTGAGTACAATGGGGCCTTGCTCTTGGGTTTTTCTATAGGAAATTGGCTTTTTCCCCTGGCGTAGACCAGCATTATGTATAGCCTCTTGCATTTTCAGAAAGTACAAGGTGTTTGTTGATTGATTCTTACTGAAGTGCTGACATTGAAAACATTTCCAGAGTAGCATAGCATGGAAGAAATGCAAAATTAAAGCCCTTCAGTGTAAGAATATACATGAAATACAGGATAGTTCTGCAACTTTTGATAACCATGTTGCCCTTCAACTACTTCTACTTCAAATCTATTCTAGGAAACTTTTTCAGTAAATGAGAACTGTTAGATCCCCCAGTTTCTTTGCTGGGAGGAATGCTCAGGAACATTTCTACAAGTTGCTATCTCAATGCTGAAATGTGCTTACCAACAGCGCTTAAATGACTTGTCTGTTGCCAACTAAAATAGGTGCATTCAAATGAACAATTGTTCATGCACTGAATAAGCTGTTTTGTTTCAACTATGCTGGGGCTTGAAAGGCAGAACTGTACAAGATGAGAACTCTGCCACATTTATTTGTGAAGCAGCATGTATATTTCTAGTATTTATTTTAAAATTTACGTATAATAGTTAACATACCTGTTTGCCTTAACTGTTGGAGGGCTGGGGCAAGAGGTGTACTGGACTTGGTAGCATGGTTACTAACTGCTTTAATTGGGTGCATTGATAAAATAATACTACTGTTGGATTTCTTTAAAGTGTTTTGGGTGCAGAATGCTTGCAAATTGTTAAGGAGGAATGTTACTGGACAAATCAATGTCTTTTAGCTAAGCCTGATATGAAGATAAATGAATTAATTGCTGTTGTGCCGCTTTCAAATGCAAGAACGTAAAATACAGGCATTGGTTTACTTTGGCTTTTGTTAGACTGAGAGCCTTAGAAATGTGCAGGGCAGAAAACACAGACTTTTTTTTTTCTTTTAACAACTGAGGGTTTAGAGCAGCTGCCGACGCAGGAGGAAATACCATTAGATAGATATAAGACAAGCCAATATTCCAGGTTATTCGTGCAGACAACTAACATTTGAAACTTGCACGAACTGCTTCCACTTAAAAGCTGTCAGTCACATTGGTTATAAAAAGCCCAGAGCTCTTAGGGACTGTCAATCACTTCCTGGAAGAGAGAGCTGACATCTTAACATTTACTTTGCTAGTGTTTACCAAATGCAGAAAAGCAAAGGGTGAAAATGCAAATGAAAACAGGTATTCTCACTGATCATGTAATACAAGGGAAGCGTTTGGCTCAGTTACTGTAGCTGCTCACCTAGGAGCCCCCAATCCTGAGAAGGTTTTTCTTTCTTACTCTAGGAGTAGAACTGTTGCAGGCTGGCTCTGTGGTTTTGAAGGGCAAAGGCTTTTGCAGACAGTGTCTGTGGAGGGCTGTCGTGGAGTCATCAGGTGAGGAGATGGGCTGACGCTGGCCCCTTATGACTCGAGCAACAGCAAGAAATGTGTGGAGGACTTCAGAAGGGCACCTAAAGGGCATCTACCTTGTTTTTTTTTATCATGGTAAAAGGGATGTGGGTGTTGTAATTATCAGACTTGATGACATGTTCTCGGGCAAGAAGGGGATTGGCCAGGAAAGGAATAGGAGGAGCCTGTTAATTCAAATACATCTTCTGCTCTTTTTACTTCTAGATCTAGTTATCTCTGGGTTGCTCTGAGAACTGATGCTTTAGATATTGGTCCTAGTGCTTCAGCAAGACTGCAGCTGTAAGTAGCCCTCTGCTAGAATTCAGCAGCTGAGGCCTGTGGTCAGGATCACAATTGCTGTTGCAGAGCATGAGGTCTAGGTGCAGCAGTGAGCAACGTGCAGAGCTGGTATGTTCGTACATCCTAGGCCCATCCACATTGTTGTGCTGAATCGTTGTGAAGGTAGAAGCAATGTTGTCCTTGAAGCTGCCACCAGCAGTTCACTGGACCTGAATACCAAGTGCCACCACATTCCCACAACCACATGCACCTGAAGAGATCCATATGACTGTCAGTCCTTTTTCTGACCAGATTGTCAGTTTGGAAGTCGACACAGACAAACACTGCAGCTAAGGAAATTATAGCATCATAGGATGGTTTAAGGTTATAAGGGACCTCAAAGATCATTAGGGTCCAACCCCCCTGCTATGAGCAGGGACACCTCATACTAGACCAGGTTGCACAAAGCCTCATCCAACCTGGCCTTAAACACATCCACAACCTCCCTGGGCAACCTATTCCACTACCTTACTACCCTCGTGGTGAAGAATTTCTTCCTGATGTCTAACCTAAATCTACCCTATTTCAGTTAAAAGCCATTATCCCTTGTCCTATCACTACCCGCCCTGGTGAAAAGCCCCTCCCCAGCTTTCCTGTAGCCCCTTCAAGCTGCAAGTCATCTTTGACTCTGCAAGTCATCTTCCACGCAGGATTCCTCCTGCCATTTGGAGTTGAAATTGGTTTTGGATTTAAACCCCCTAAATGAGGTTTCTAGAGACTTAATGTAACTGTAGATATATATAAATTCACAGAATCTAAGTCATATTCCCATTCAATTCCCATTGTAATCCATGGAAGTTCAATCAATGCAGTAAGTGAAACCAAATTATTTTGTTTACATTGGAGCAGATGCCTCTCAGATATCAGAAGAATGATTCTGTAGCCTTCTGAGCTATATCGAGTGGGTTTCCCTTGGCTGTAATATGAATTTGGACACCTACTGCATATTCATTGCCTTAGTCTTGAATCAAATCCCACCCTTGCAGCCAGCCATCTAAATAACTCTAATCATCTGGGGTACTTTCCCCACTGGGATTATAGCCTGGTCTTAAAACGTGGAGCTACCATGTTTTCTTTCATAGTAAGGCTGTCTGACATGGTGTGTACATGCTTAAACCTGTCTGGTACCTTTGTCTTACATATAGGGAGCCCCACAGATGTGGCAGCCCAGAGCTTACTGGGTAGGTAGGCCAAGTATTAATTGATTACTTCTGATCTTTCTCTGATTTATATATTAACCAGTGATATGAAGAACACTAATTTAAGTTATAGGATATGGATAAACTAATTACATGTCAGACAAGAAGATCTTGCTACTGAGTGTGTATAAGTCTGTGCATCTGTTGTGCTTAAGGAAACTATGCTCTGTGTCACAAGCAGATTAGAGTAGGGTTCAGGCAGTACAATGAGATCAAAGGATAGACATGTCTGGGGACTTGACTGGAGATATAAGCTTCCCCTGCTTTCCTTTTGGAACAGAGTAGTAGACTCTGCTGTTTGTGACCTTTACTTACCAAGGAAAAAGCATTTTCCCACTGTTGCTTACATTCCATGTCTGTTATCTCTTTGTGAGTGGACCAGGCCTGTATTCTCTAGTACTTGAATTTTGTAATAGGAAGTTCTTTCTTCCCTTGGGGAGACTCTTTGTCCTCCTTTCAAGGATAAATAAAGAATGTTCTTCACCATAACAATAACTCTAGAAAGAGGAATGAGAACAAAATGTCCCTAAATACATCTTGAATAGCTATAAGTTGATTACATCAGTGCTTTGCTAACCATCCTCAGATTTTAATGCTAAAAACTTAATGTTTCTGTTTAGTATGGACCAGAGGTAAGAGAAAGTTCAATAGCTTAATGTAAGAAAATGGAGATAGAATGTGTGTTTCCTAATAGAGTTAACCACTAGTGTGCAGAATAGACTTGTATGGTCCACAGAGGATATTAAATCAAATGGATATTTCTTTTTATTTTTCAAAATAGTAGGCAAGTTACGTGTGAAGGATGCAGCGCAGAAGAGAGCTGCTGTTGCAGCCTCTTCTCATCTCCTCTACACCCTGTGGTCCTCATCTTTGGGGCCCTTTGGGGTATGGCAGTTAAGATACGTAGCTCATAAGGTCAGGAGAACAGGTCATGGACTCCTGTATACACTGATTATCCCTTTGTTCTCCTCTGCTGATACAGAAAATCAGAAAACTAGAAAGTGTAACCTAAAGCTCTATCAAACCAGATCATTGCAGCTGGGAGAGTGTAGGACTCGCCTGCTTCCAGCCTGCTGCATCGGTTTGGGCAAGATACGGAATTCCCTGAAGTGTCAAACCCTTGCCTGTAGATCATGAGCTGGAGACCTGGCAGTGTGCTGTGCAAGTTATTGCTGCTAGTTTAATGCCAGTGTGTAGCATGGGGTATCCCCTTGTGAAGCTTCTCCAAGAATTAGATGCAAATTTCACTAGCTTGTTCTTAGGAGAGATTGTGGAGGTAGACTACTGATGTCTTTTTTTTTTTTTTTAAATCTCGTCTGAGGCTGTTCAAAGAGCTCTAATGTTTACATAAAATGAAGCCCACATCACCTGAAATTTTGTGTTTCAGGTATTGTGTCATCAGTTCATTTGGAATGTGCATTATTCTAAATTGTTGGAACAGCTTCTGTATTTTAATCTGATTATCATAACCATAATGCAAGAGGAACTCCACTGGAATTATCCAGAGGATGAAGAGGAACTGACCTAAAATATTTACTTCATTCTGAGAAAATCATGAGCCAGCATGTACTTAGGACTGCTTCTCTCTCTCAACAACATCCACATTTTTAGACATGATCTTTAAAAAGACATTGAAATTACTTCTGAATTGGTTTTTTTTTCATGTTTTTTGAGAAATAACAGATTCTTACAATGCACCTTTTAGAAGTCCTTTTTATTTAAAGCAACTGTGATTGGCAGTCATAAGCAAATATCCTAATATTTTAGGAAAGCTTATTACAATTCTTATGTGTGAAGAAACTGAAAAGATGCAAACTTTCCTCCAATCTACTGTATAAAGCTAATTTTGTCTTAAAATTACAAATAGAAAGGAATTTTAATATATGTGGGAATTTAAGAAAACCAAACATTGACCATATTACAAAAAATCCTTGGAGCAAGACAGTGGAAAATTGTATTAATTTTGAAATTTCAAATGAGTACTTAGCCTGTTGCAACAAGACAGAGTTGAGTTTTGCTAGTGTCAAGCCCTGAAATGTCACAAGTTTGGCTTTTTTTTTTTTAAAAAAAAAAAAGGTGCAGTAATTTTTTGTTTACTTTTTTCTTTTAATCCCCCTCCCCTTTTTTTTCCTTTTTACTTTTTGGACTTCATATTTCCAAGTTTTTTCCACCACAGCAAGGCATATATATATATATATGTATATATATGTAATAGTGTTTATATATATAGTAATTTGCAAAAAGCCAAATTACAAACTAAATTACTTCAGAAAAAGGGCCTTCAGGAGGAACATCAAATACTATGAGACTCATAATGATGTCTTAGGAGTTGGCAGCATAGAACCAGGGGCTATTTGCCACAGCTCCCTAGACAGCAATGAATAAAGAGAGAGGGTTACCAGAATAGTGAAGTCAGGCTTCTTTTCTGGATCACCTTATTCTCTGTCAGAGTCACTTCTCCACTGTCCACAGAAGGAAACATGGTCTCGCCAAGCTGAGGTTAGCTTTTGCTAATAGCTCTTCAAGGGAACGTGAATCACAGAATCACAGAATGTTAGGGGTTGGAAGGGACCTCTGAAGATTGAGACCAACCCCCCTGCCAGCATAGGACCAAAAACTAGGGCAGATCACTCAGAAAGGCATCCGAACAGGTCTTGAAAATCTCCAGAGAAGAAGACTCCACAGCCTCTCTGGGGAGCCTGTTCCACTGCCCTCACAGTAAAGTTCTTCCTCATGTTGAGGTGGAACTTCCTGTGCTCGAGTTTGAGTCCATTGCCCCTCATCCTATCACAGGGCACAAGTGAAGAGAGATTGTCCCTGCCTTCTTGATACCCAGCCCTCATGTATTTACAGACATTAATTAGATCCCCCTCAGTCTTCTCCTAATCTAGACTGAAAAGCCCCAGGTCTCTTAGCCTTTCCTCATAGGTGCTCCAGTCCTTTAATCATCCTCATAGCCCTCCGTTGGACTCTCTCAAGTAAATCTCTGTCCCTCTTGAACTGGGGAACCCATACTCCAAGTGAGGTCTCCCTCAATCTGCTGGACACACTCCTCCTAATGCATCCCAAGATACCACTGGCCTTCTTGGCCACAGGGCACATTGTCCCATGGGTAACTTGTTGTCTAGCAGGACTCCATGGTCCTTCTCCACAGAGCTCCTCTCTATGAAGAGATGCTTTTAAGATAAGAAGCTGCACTTCTAATCACATGAGGCTGTCCTGATCTCAAAATACATGAAGACTGTAATTCTGCCCTGAATTAGATGCAGTGGCCCAGCCTACCAGAGGGCTAACACTTATGCGTGCATATATGTCCATACTGAGTAGTTGCTGCTGGATACCTGCCGGAATTTGGGAAAGGAGCGATAAACAGGTTTGTGACAGACCATTTGATGTGCCGTGATGCTAATGGCTTCAAAGAAAGCTCAGGAGGTAGAGAACTGCTGTGCAGAATTAGTCAGTCACCAATATGCTCACAGCACCCTACTAGTAGTGGGCTGTGAATTTGAGCCAGACGGTTGGTGTGCTCTCCTGTAGGCATCCAGACAAGCCTGTTCTGAGATGACATTTGCTTCGCTGTTGATATGTCACGGATCATTTTTCACAGCCCTGTTGAAGTGGCTTATTTATTATCATCTGTTCTGGTGTTATATCCTGGACATGGGAGAACTGTTTACCATACTGCAGTGCCAGAAATTGCACGTTACTGAGCAGTCTGACTCAAGGAGGAGGCTTAGGCTTTCCTTGAGGCTGCCACTGGTGTAAAGCTGGGCACTCTGGATTGAACCTGCAAGGCAAATCCCAGGAGTTACAGCAGATGTTAGTGGCTTGATATTTAAGTAAATTACTTCTAAGTGAAGATGTACTGGATTCATCACAGTTCTACTTGCCCCAGGCTTAGAAATCAAATGCAAAATTGTAGCCAGCAGAACAACTTGACCCTGGATTTAGGCAGCTCTGTTGTCGTTAGTCTACTCAAGCTTTGTTGAAGTCGCATTATCAAGAGCAGTGATTTTCAGCTATGCTCCACAGATCACTAGCAGCTTGCAAAGCCAGGCTGCCTTAAAAGGTTGGCATTACAAGGCAGTGTAGTAGCCCAGAGTGCATTCAGCAAGTTGACAGTGATCTGTGAACAAAACACCAGGGAATTGCTGCTAATACTGCCCTAGAGTTTTCAATGAGTTTTCAGTGTTTCTTTTCACAAGGAAAGCAGGAGGCAATGTGCATAAGAAATGCCACCAGGACCTGGCTGTTGTGGTTTCTAGACCTACAATACCGTTCTTACAATTTTCTTTCCTTGCCCTGTATCAAAATAGCATTCACAGCCCTTGAATATTGAAAAACTACATTTCTGGGAAACTCGCTCACCTTTCTCTGGGTCTGCTTGTCTGATTTGATTTGTGTTGCTGTGCTAGAGTAGTATTTCCCAAAATCGCTACCAGTGTGATCAATTAAGTTAGCAGCTAAAATCTGTCATGCAAGATGACTCTTTGCTGTTACTCGGAAGGAATCAGATTGATCTTCATTGGAACCAGGCTAGTGCAAATGTCAATTACCATGGGTAAAAACCTACTGCTGCGTAGGCTGCAGAAAATGAAGCTGAGGAGAGAACACTTGCATTCAGTGCAGTGGGTTTTAAAGTCATCCAGCATAAGAATACCTTTGTTTCTGGTTGTTGTTACTGTCTGCACAAGCGTAAGACTGGGAGACTCCAAACAATAGCATGGACACATTGTGCCAGGTCTTGTGCAAACACAGGCTGACTGTTGAAAGGGTTTGTGATTGAAACAGCAGATAAAAGCAGTCGTCTTTACTCTGCAGCTAGGATGTAGGACAGATGGATTGACTGAGACTACATGGCGGGGAACTGATCTGTTTTCCCTTGGACCAGAATTTCAGCCATTTTCCCCCTTCTGCTTCCCTCCCTATGCCCAGTGCAGCTCCATCTAGGATTGGGACTCCATGTCTGGGGATCTTTGAGGGAGCAGGACTTTACTGCCTCCCGTGATATACCTGGTGCCTTCCAGCTGGTAAAATAAAGGGCAGCAATTCACCTGAAGATGGGTAGGCTTACCCTGGGGGTTGTGTGGTGGGTTTTTCAGGAGCTATTGGGTCAGACAAGGAGAGGGTGCCAGTGTGCCCCAGCAGCTGAGCCCTGCCCCACAGAGGGTACCTGCTTGGGTGGCAACAGCACAGAGTTCCCCAGGTCAGAGTTAGCAGAGGCTACGTGTCTGGGGCTGGCTTCCCTTCTTTCCACTGGAGACATCAACACTGTCCTGACCAGCAAGGTGGCTTTCAGGACAAGTGGAGCTGTAGTCTGACAGGTGAGAGGAGGCCAGTGAGACTTTTTTTTAAACACAAAGTCACACCTTGTTCTTCCATTGGCGATAGAGGTGGTTTTTCTGACAGACCAGTCAGTGATGGGGTAAGAGCAAGAATTCAGCTAGCTAGCTGGAATAAATGATCTGGGGCTTGAAGCAATAAAGTGATATAAAGTGTTAAAAAATGGGCTGAAAACAATTTTCTGAAGAAGTGTTGTCACTTACTGAGAAATTTGCTTTGCCAGCTAGTCTAAGTCCAAATATTAAAGTTGTTAAGATATTTTTTAAGCAACTGTAGAATGAATAGAAAACTGATGGAAGATGTTGTGACTTTGTTCTTTTTTTAAAAAATAGAGCCTTGTTACTGAGCCAGGATGTGAAAAGTGGCTAGAAAGAAAACTAAAACAAGTTAATCTGTTCTAATCCAATAGAGTACAAAAGTAGACATCAAACAATGATAGAAAAAAAAAATTAATGCAGATTTAGAATTTTTATTATATTGTAGCACTCATCAGTAACAAAGGAAGCTCATTTTGCTTTGTTTGTTTTGTGATTTTTTTTCTGGATTAGCAATATCCTGTGAAAATACTGTACCTCAAGCAACAGAGTACAGGTTTTTCTGGAATGGGTTTAAATATTCTTATTTCTTGTGTGTTACTAAAGGGAGAAAATTAAAATACGCCACACGCTACTCTGAGTTCTAACCTGGTATTTCAGATGTTTTAATTTGCTAAACACAAGTGAGGAGTTGTTGAAAGATTTAATATAAGCTGTCCCCATCATTTCTCCTAAACACGCACTTGTTAGTGTTTTGTAAATGTTGGAGCCAATCTTAACAGTGTGCTATCTACAGCAGGAAGTCTCCACACCCTACCTTACCTCTGCTGCTTTCCATCGCCCCCACCCCGGCTGCACCCTGCTTTTTTTGTGTGAGCTCCAGACCTCACCATCTTTCCAACCTCTACTTTTTTATCTGGGATTGTCTTTCTGCCAGGTTAATGTGTTGAACCAGCACATAGAGGTAGGAGAGAGTCTCTCCTGGGCACCCCCAGTTTCATGGAGACAGTTCTCAGTCACCAGCCTGGTAAGACATTTGGATCCTCACTCAGGCCCCTCAGCTGGCCTAGGAACAAGAAAGCAGATACAACCTAGTAATAGGGCCTGATTCTCATGAATCTCATGAGCTGGGTCTCATGATTAGTTTGAACAGAATACAGCAGAGCAAGAGCTCTGAGGGTGTTTTCTTCTCTACCTGCTTGTCATTTTACAATTGCTGTAGGAAACAAGGTAAAAACTGAGTTGGTGGAAAACCCTTATCTCCTCCACTGGCCTCAGAGGTCTTCCAGGTATTAACTAGGGCACTGATATCAGAAGTGGTTATGATACCATTAGAAGCAGAAGCAATAAGAGGCACAGAGAAAACGATCTGGATTTCTGCGTGCTCTGTGCCCCATGGCTTTGAAAAGCATCTCGACACTGGTTATAAGATGCTGGAGTGACAGTCTTATCTGCTGTGACCCTGCAGGGGTTCTCAATTGATCAGACAGACCCCGAATGTACACGTTTTGCTATTTGTGCACATGGTGCTTGTCTTGGCAAACCAGAGACTGCTTAGTTTAAATCTGTTACTTGTGGATTCAGTGGTTTTAACTAATGTCCTTTGTGCAGTAAATCTCAGTACCTTTCTCTTGTATTCAGGGAGCAATATACTGCTTGTGGCTAATTTTAACATCTTTGTTCAAAAAGCTAAAATATTCTGCTTTCTTGACAGAAAACAGCAGTGAGTTCAAATCCTATTGAACTTGAGCCAGTAGGGTGATTTCTGTTGCAATGGGAGAAGCGCTCAGAAGAAACAATTGTACCAAGCCCACACCTAAGGCAAACCATCTGCTAAAAGATCATGACTAACTGAGAGACCATCATCTCATTTTCAAAGTGCCTTAACCTCCTGGGTGTCCAGCAAACCTTGGACAGCTGCAAGTGAGGTTTTGTCATGTGCAGCTAATTTCAGCTTTGGGATAGGATACAGTGGAGTTAGAGCTGCTGTTCAGTTCTATGCATAGGGCTACCAAATCCATGGTCCAGGTGCCAGATTTGCTGTCTACACCTGCCTGCTGTCTTTCTTGGGGGTCCCACCAGTGTATCAGGGTCACCTGATGGGGAACTCTCAGTCTTGGTGACCCAGCTACAGCGAGTAGTCCTGTGGCACTAGCCTTACTACCCAGTTTCCCACCCATCCTGCTAGCTGTCCAAGAGGATGCCCACCATGTAGCCCACTGACTATAAAGTGGAAGGACATTTTAAGTGAACACCTGGCTTTACTAAGGCAGATTTTTGGATGAGGTGCTCTGGCAATGCCAAGACTATCCACCATAGATGAAGCTCATGTGTTTTCTTTTATCTTTTTCTGACAATAACTGTAAGCAAGGTTGTTCTCACAGTCTTGCCTCAGAGCTTGTGTTTACTTCACAGGGCTTGGAAGCATGTAATAAATATTGATGGAAATAGAGGAGGAAAAATGAAGTAGAAGTTGTCATTCATATCTGTTCGCTCTGGCACTATGCTAATTGGTTCTCACTTTACCCTGTTTCGCTTTTGTAGTGGCATTCCCTGTCCTCTCACTTTGTTTTTCTAGTTGGTCTACCTTTGCTAACATCCAGATTAATTCAATCAACAAGTAAACCATTAAATGAGGAATCCTGCAGTTTAAATACAAAACTCTGATTCATAAGGGAAGTGGTTTTTTTCTTTGTTTTAATGAAAACAGTCTCAGCAGCTCACAGACAAAAAAAAACCCTGCACATGGAAAATGTGTGTAAGCTGTTTGTGCTTCAGCTTTGAGGAAAATGTTTCTGTTGTGCCATGGTTAACACAAATTAAATTATTGTTAAATCCCCAAGTGATTTTTTTGTTGTTGTTGTTTCTTGAAAGTGGGATAGGCCCATGCCTGCCTTTATTTGTAGGAACAAGCAGAAAACAGAAAATGATCTTAGTGAAATAATTTGTTGTTTTGGTTTACAACCATGAGAGGGAATGGCATTTTCAGGGCTATATGTGTGCTTGGCTGTGGGCAGCTCACATTTTTATGGTTAGGATATAAGATTATTCCTAGAAAAAAAAAAAATTGAGTTATCTTTTATCACATTTTAAATTCTTATTAAAAGTTTGCTCGCAGCACTAACCAGCCAGGCTTTGCTGTCATGCGTGTATGAAAGGAAGTGGCTAATGTGTGCATGCAATAAACTTCATTCTTCCAAAATATGATAGTCATTAGTGTACTTGAGCACATTTCTCTTTTCCTTAAAGTTCCTAAAATTTATTTTTAATTTCTGAATTATCAGAATATGAATGTTAGACAGTTTAGTTTAAGTACAGTGTACCTGTATTTTTTCCAAAACTACTAGTCTTGCTTAAGAGAGTAACGCTTTCCATATTTAAGACGTTGACAGAGGTTAGAACATTAATGCAGCATTTTCTCCCTTTTGCTTTGTGAATCCCAAATTCAGATCTGTTTTCTGGGAGGATGAGTAAAATTACATTTTAAATTCAAAAGTTCAAGTACAGATTCTTTGGGCTGACTGGTTTTTGTTCAAGACAGATGGATACCATTTCTTAAGTGCTATTTTCATTGTCATCTTTGGAGCTAGTAGATTCACCTGTGGCTTCAGAAACAAAATTTTGACAGCAGTATCAATACAAAAAATTGAGGAAATGCCATAATTGAGAACAGAGTAATCAAGGGTCCTTTCTTCTTCCTGCCTCTGCTATCCATCTCCAGTGGGCTAGAAGAAATTATTGGTGACACAGAAAATCACACCAAGAGACATAAAGTGGCTTTTCACTTACAAAGTGCGTAGAAGTGACGTTGAGGGTCCAGGTGCCTTGTAGATAAATTAAAGAAATTATGAAAATAGGAAGAAACACTTCTCTATATAAAACCATTCAATACTTAACCAAGGATAAAAGCAAGCCATGCCACTATCCTTCCTTTTTGCCAGAGACCGTTAAAAACCTACAAATCAAGGCAAAAATACAAGCTTTGTAGCATGACATACAGGTCTTTGGGATCAGTAGAATATTACTTATAAAACTGTGAAAGAGTATCTCTCTGTAGGCACTTATTTGTCCTTCATTTTGTAGCAGTCTGCCTGTCAAAGCTCAAAAATCACGAGCCTTTTCTCTCTCAACTAAAATTTCCATATATATATATTTTTGTTACTAACTTTACTTGGTTTTTGTTTGTTACTTTTGCCTCTCTATTTTTTTCTCTGCAGACCAACTCAAAAATTCATTTTTTATAAGGTTACTGAAATTGTCCCAGGAGTGTGGGAACTTAACATCATAAGAAAATGTAGACTTGTTAAAAATTTCATATGAAACAGACTCCTTAAACTTTGAGGTTTATTTTTTGTCAGAAAAATATTTAAAATTCAGTTAGTGTTTGGGAAGTATGTGCTATAGTAGTTGATATTTTTGAAAAAAAAAAAAAATCCATAGCTTTCTAAGCATGAAGGATTTTATGATGCAACTTGCAAGGTTAACTAAATTTTCATTGCAATGAGAAGTTGTTTAAAATCAGCAACTAAGGGATGAACATACAGACTGAGCAGTACCATGGAAAATATGAAAGGCTTAAAATTCCATGTTAGCTGTACATATGGAAATAGAAGACTGCAGATGACAAAGGGTAGTGAATCCAGTCCTTGTTTCTAAAGAGGATTTCTGATTCTCAAAGAAAGATGTACTTTTGTCCAAGAGAAGCCTTGGCATCTACATCATGTGCTGGAATGTATTGCCTTAATTGCAAAGCTGGAACTGTGTGTTATGTTCAAGATTTTATTTCATAATTTTTTTTCCATTCTAGCTTTCTGGAAATTTCAAATTTGCCTTTACATGTGTACTTAGAGATGAACTGAAAATAAACTTCCATACCTTTTTACCCATGTCTCATCTCCTGTATAATTTTAAGGAAACTTTAATGTTCTTGTTGGGTGTGATTATTATGTATTTTCTTCTTTTTATGGACTTGGAGACTCTTTTCTTAAATCAGAAGCTTGTTTTGATTTCTTTTGTTTGCTTTTCTTTCTTTCTCTCTGTCTATACCCTCCCATAGAATTTGACTAGCAGAACCAAGATTTTTGTCTCTATAATTGTACAGTGTCAACGATGACAAGAGGTTTAATTAGATTCATAACCAGATTATATCATGAATCACAATCTCTCAAATGTTTTATTCCATTGGCTGTGAGTCCAGATAGCTACCCGTAATTGCCAAGTACATAAATGTTTGTAGGACTGTTACTGGTTTCCAAAAACTCAATTAAGACTAATGTGTTAAAAAGTGTCAGTCTCCTGTTCAGGTTTTAAATAGTAATCTCTCTCTCTCTAGCAAAGATTAAGTCATGCAAAAATCATCATACTTGCAAGTATCAGTCTCAGAGTTTAATAGGGAAGGTTTTTTATTTTTTAAACTTGGTTTGGGGTAACTTCTTACTCTGTGCAAAGTGCTGCCACTTACAAGGCAAGGGAGCATGTTTACTGCATTTTCCTGAACAAGGCTGAGGGAATTGCATAAAGCCTAATCAATTAAATAGGCTTTTGAAAAATCACTGGTATTTTAAGTAGCAACTTTGGACTAGGTCATTTGCTCCAGAGACTTAAAATGGTGTGGTAGGCTCCACTGTTTTGGAGGCTCTAGCTGTTAAGAATAAGGGTCACATCTCAGTTCCATGGAAATGAATGACAAAAGTCCCACAAATATCAGAAAGGGGCTGTGACTTAACCCAGCATCCAGCTTTTTCCCCTTGCCAAAGTAGACACTAAAGCACAAAGAAATTGCAGGAGAGAGCAAAGGAGAGGAGAGAATTTTCCATGCAAGCAGGCATTAATCAAACCATTTTATAAAGAAAGACATAATAATGAGGGCTTACTCACAGTTAAGGGAATTTTTATGTCCCGGGTTTTTCCAGTTTTGTCAGATGCTAAGTTAAAAACAAGGCAGGAGGAGGAAGGAGAAGGCCATAGAAAGAAATATCTTGGCTACTCCTAGATTGTGCAGAGAGAATCAAGACTCTCAAATGGTTGAGATAGTTTTTAAGTATTGTGTGTCCAAAGGGGGACATCAGAAAGAAGCACAGAATGGTAGTGAAAGTATAAGTGGACCCAGATCAACAGGAAGTTTGCTGTGATTCTGACAAGCTTTAATTTGCCAAAACCTTGCATGTACTGCAGTGGTTTCCCTGCATCCCCCACAGTGCAGATGTTTTCAGGAGTAGGAGGCGGGCTCCTCCCATTCCAGTTTCCTAGAAGTGGATGAAAGCTTGAAGATTTCTACATGCAGCATTATTCACCCCCCTCCCCAGCAGACCTATTTCTCAATTGGAAATTTTCATTTCTCTTTGTGTAAGTCTTATATAGTTCCTTGCCACTGGGGGCAATCTAATACAGATACTGAGGTGGCCAGTGCTGCTTGAGCTTTGCAACCACAGTCCTGTGGAGTTTGTTACAGTTCAACCACCTAATTTTAAAGAAAGTAGTAATACGAGATAAAAAACCACATCTACTGTGTTTCACTAGAAAATAAGAAGAGATTTATCTCTGAGTAAGAAGGAAAGATGATAGCAACTTTAAGATTTAAATTGATCCAAGTATACGATGCTGAAGATCCTAAATGGTTTCAAATTGCGGAAGATTATCTTGTAATTTGTATATATTGCTTCTGTAGGCTGCTGAGGAGGCTAATTGCCATACATCCTGTGGTTAAGTTATCATCTTTCTCAATGACTGAAGATCATAATTTTATCTTTAGGTGAGTTTAATGCTACCTGTCTGTTATGTTCATTTGTATGCTGGAGCAGTGCTGACAAGCCTCCTGTTGTTCCCTGTGCAATTTGTGTCAGCCAACCAGGTTAGTGGAAGATTCACCTCTCTTAAACTACTATATATGAAACAAGCTCAGTCCCCAGAGAGCAGCTTTTCTTCTGTGTGTGTGTGTGTGGCCAGTGAGCAGTGGCTGAGGCTGGAAACAGACTCTTGGGCTGCGTTCCTGTAGATTCTGACGAATGCGACTGCTCAATTACAAAGTATGAGATATCAAAGCAGGCACTTAACTGCACAGCTGTGGTGGAGATGAGATATCCCCGTGGTGTTGGGGGAAGCTGGTTGTTTTGTTGAACAGCACTTGCCTTGCTAGACGGTGACTGCATGATAAGAGCACACAGGGGGACTGCTGAGACAAGGGGATCGCTGCTTGCCGCCGTTTGCTCTCACCTCAGCCGCGGGAGGGCTGGCACCTGGAGGGGCAGTCACACACCAGTGCCATTCCAGTGGGGTCTTTTCTTCTTTAGCAGAGAGACTGCCAGGGAAACTCTTCTTTCCTTAAGCAGAAGGGCAAATAAAAGAGTGGAAGGATTTCTTAATTGCCAAATTATTATATTTATTTAATTAATACAGTTGGTGTGAAACAGGAGGGCCCTGTGAAAAGACCGTGCCAAGTCTGCATATGTAGCATCCAGTTGGATGGTTGGGGACTGATGATAGATAGCAAGAGGTTCTTCTGCTACCTTGTCCTCTTTTCCTTTTGAAATGCTGTCATAGCTGTTTTCTAGCATGAATTTGGATCTCTTGCATAAAAGACTATTTTCTTAGCTTACTAAAGTGAAAAGTGTGTTGGGAATGACAAATGGAAGATGCATATAGCTACAAAGAAAAGGCAAGAGCAGATGAACGATGTTAACTATGTTAAAAAAGTGTGTAGATTTGAAAAAAAACAAATCCAACCAAACACCATAACAAAACAATAATCTAGATAAGTATGGTGGTTGTTTTTTCAAGTATCCACACTTTAGTGTTGTATTTCTGACTAACCCAAATGAGGCAACAAGGCAATTCTTGGAAGAGTGCTCTGCGTAAGGAGTGAAGTCTGAGGAAAAAATGCTAGGACAAAAAGAAGAAAGTATCTTAGCAGTTTTGTGTGCAGAATCAGTTTACAGGGGAAGTGAAAGCAAACCCCCGCATCTGAGTACAGCCTCCAAAAATGTTGAGGAGTATTTAGTTTGGGTTTAGGCCTAACTTCAGATTGGATGAAACGCCTGTTTATTTCCCAAAGTTTGCCATTATTCATGGTAATTAAAGGATAGGTGTCAGGGCTTGTTGTCTGTGTTCAGCAACAGAAGATTAAGTGAAGGAAACTCTTCTTGATGCTCTCCTTAGAGTCAATAATGAGATCTGATGTCAACACACTTAAGCAAATGTTGCAATTAGAGACTAGGGCAGGAACATTGCTGGATATGGGGTTGTGATGACTAGGCTGGATAAGAGGCAGTTTCCAGTGCAGATGACTAGGTGTTTGGGCTGCTGGATGATAAGGTGTGGGCTGGAGAGGGATGTGGGATAAGGAGAGAGGAGACAGCCACGAGATATTAATTCTTGGCACGGATACTGAGAGGACATGGCACCACTGTTGGACAATTTGTTTATGGGAGTTCTGAACCATTTGGGGAGAAGAGGTGTCAGAACAACTATCTGCACATTTCTGAGCCTCGGAATGGGTTCTTTTCTGTGAATTTTCGTGGTGACTTGGTTGCACCAAACTTCTCACTTTTTGAATGCTAAAATGTAAGACTATGTTGCATTCTGCTAATATACTCTATGTTAAGTAACCTTTCAAAATAACTAACTTTTACAAATAAGTATGTATGCTAACATCTGTGTGAATGGCAACTTCCCACGCTGACCAGGTCTCCAGGCAGGGGGAACAAAGCATGGGAGTCTCTGTTGGTCCTCACAGATGGGTTTCAGTAGTGTTTATGGGTGACCCTGACAGAGATACATTAATTTGGCTTAAAACTTTGGAAACTACATCTGAAATCCAAGATTCAGAATCTATCTTGTAAGATGTGAGGTATTATCTGTAAAAACAGAAGTGAGCTATTTCTCAGCTGTGCCCTAGGAGCTTTCAAATTCTGGGCTGGCTGAAGTGGCTGGAGACAAATTTTTTAACCAGTGGACAAGCTGGTACATGCCAGCTCTGCTCAGCCTAGCAAGCTCTGCAATGTTTTCCTACACACACAGCACAGTGGCTGCCCTGAGAAGTGGCTCCCACATTGGCTGAAGCAAAGGGAGCAAGTATTTGCCCAACATAGGAAATCAGGCAGTAAAGCAGCAGGTGTATCTCTGAAGCCGTTTATGACTAATGCTTGCAAAGTCTTGACCAAAGCTTGGCTGCACAAAGTAGTGGGGTGGCAGGAACTTTCAGCCTTTCAACTCTCCAGCCCTTTTGGTGTGGCCTTCTTGCTTGCTCTCCATAGCGAGGAGCAGGCTGGGAGGTGCCCTTTTGGCTGTGCCCTGAGGCCTGGGTTGCGACACGCCCTGGGCGGCGGTTGGAGGGGAGGGAAGCCGAGCGCCGTCTCTCTGACTTTGCACCACATCTTTCAGCGCGCGGTCGCTCACTCTCACATTTTACAAAATCAATTTCCATTCTGTCATGGTATTTCACACATTCGGGTTCTGAATAAGTTGGAGAATATTCTACAACTTACAAAAATAACTTTATTTTAATTTTTCCTTTTACACGAAGAAACCTATCCATGCTTTATCTGTTACAGATGGAAAAACTACATATGGAGAAGTCAGATCTATTAATTAGTTTATAGGCACAAAGTCCCCTAAAGAGTGCCATGGATCCATGTGTTATTCTTAAGAGCTGTCTGAAGTGCTTGCACTGAATAATTTATTTCAGTTTAGCCCTGTTTCTGCTGTTAATTATCCAAGATCAGACGTTGCTTTTTGGGTTGGTTTTTTTTGTGATTTTGTTTTTTTGTGGGTTTTTTTTTACCATTCTCCCCATTTACCTAAATTCACTGAAATGCTTTCTGATTATATTTCAGCCTTCTGAAGTATTAAAATCATCAACCCTCATTGACTGTACTCTGTTGTCTTAAAAATGTGATAGGATGATTACTAACTTCTGTTGTTTTTAAACCTTCAGTCATTTAAATCCTTGGAGAAAGAAGAATGGGGGAGGAAAATAGAAGAGCTGGAAAATCAGCTACATGGGAACCCTGAACAGTATTACTTTTTATATTTCATCTTTGAGAACTGCTTCAGGACACTAGCTAAAAATCTGGTTCTGTTTTGCTAGGTAAAGAGGGCCAAACAGCATCTTTCCTGGTTAGCTGGGTAAGTCCCAGTAGGCCGCAGATTGGCCAATGTGAACCCCATCTTCAAGGGCTGAAAGGAGGATCCAGGGAACCTACAGGCCTGTTGGTCTGACCTTGGTGATAGGGAAGGTTATGGAGCAGATCATCTTGAGGGTAGCACGTTCAGGAGAAGCAAGTGATCAGGCCCAATAAGCATGGGTGTATGAAAGACAGGTCCTGTTTGATGAACTTAATGTCCTTCCATGAGAAGGTGACCCACTTAGTGGATGAGGGAAAGGCTGTTGATGTTGTTTACCTGGACCTTAGTATAACCTTCGACACAGTTTTTCACAGCATTCTCCTGGAGAAACTGGCTACACAAAGCCTAGACCGGCTTACTCTTCACTGAGTGTAAAAAAACTGTCTGGATGGCTGGGCCCAAAGAGTTGTGGTGAATGGAGTTAAATACAGTTGGTGCCCAGTCACAAGTGGTGATGCCCAGGGCTCAGTTCTGGGGCCAGTTCTCATTAATATATTTATCAATGATCTGCATGAGGGGATCGAGTGCACCCTCAGTAAGTTTGCAGGTGACACTAAGTTGGGAGGCAGTATTGATCTGCCTGAGGGCAGGAAGGCTCTGCAGAGGGACCTGGACAGGCTGGATCAATGGGCCAAGGCCAACTGTATGAGGTTCAACAAGGCCAGGTGCTGAGTCCTGCCCTTGCATTACAACAACCCCAGGCAACACAGCTGGCTTGGGTAAGAGTGTCTGGAAAGCTGTCCAGCAGAATAGGACTTGGGCATGCTGGTTGACAGCTGGCTGAACATGAGCCAGCAGTGTGCCCAGATTGCCAAGAAGGCCAACAGCATCCTGGCCTGCATCAGGAATAGTGTGGCCAGCAGGAGCAGGGAAGTGATTGTCCCTCTGTACTCAGCACTGGTGAGGTCACACCTTCAGTACTGAGTCCAGTTCTGTGCCCCTCACTACAAGAAGGACACTGAGGTACTGGAGCATGTCCAGAGAAGAGCAATGAAACAGGTGAAGGGTCTGGAGAACAAGTGTTACGAGGAGTGGCTGAGGGAACTGGGGTTGTTTAGCCTGGAGAAAAGGAGGCTGAGGGGAGACTTTATCACTTTCTTCTACTACTTGAAAGGAGGTTGTAGCGAGGTGGGGTTTGGTCTCTTCTCATTAGTAACAAGCAACAGGACAAGAGGAAGTGGCCTGGAGTTGCACCAGGGGAGGTTTAGATCAGATGTTAGAAGAAACTTCTTCACTGGAAGGGTTTTTACACACTGGAGTAGGCTGCCCAGGGAAGTGGTTGAATCACCATCCCTGGAGGTGTTTAAAAGACGTGTAGACGTGGTGCTTAGAAATATGCTTTGTGACTGGACTCAGTGGAGTTAGGTTAATGATCTTAAAGGTCTATTCCAACCAGAATAATTCTGTGATTCCCAGTGTTGTGTAGTTCTTTTGTGTTGGAGAGTGTTAGGGTCAGCCAGGCAGCAACACATGGTGGAACCAGGGAGCCCTGATTTCCATGCTCAGTCCTAGTGACTTTTCCCTGCAAAGAGCAACTTCTGACTTCACTGTGGGACACTTCCAGAAGTTGAGACAAGAAGGGCCAGAGAAATAGGTTGGGAAGGAGCTGGGTAAACAGGGGTGAAGTGGAAGAGCAGCAGTAGTCCGAGAGGTGTATTTTTGGTTATTGATTATTTTATGTGTGAGTTTTTAGTTGGCCTGTTTAGCAAAATGCATGCTCTATTTAAACCTTTCTATAGCAATGCAGCAGGATAATGTAGTCTCTATGCTCTTTGAATTACTTTAAATTTTGCCTGCTAAATTAGAATATTCACCTCATCTACGCAAAAATGCTTTTTCAGCATTTTGGATGCATTTGCTATTGTGTGGTATAGCTGTAGTACTTACGGAAGAGCATTGCAGAAACACTAAATTAAACTACAGAAATCTGTGGCTTTTTACCATTGCATTTTATTCTTCTAACATCACTCTGTCAAATATCACCACCCCTGTATTAGACACACACTCTGGACTGCCTGAGCATAGGGCCAGATCTTGTGAGGAGCTGCAGGAACTTGGGCATAGGAGATATTTGTTGTCATTGTCAAGGGCAAAGTGAAGTGACTGATGGGATTGTCAAGAGCACTGGTTGCAACTTTAGTTATCAGGGTAACTTTTAAAATCTGTCCCTGATCCTAGATAGACAAGAAAAGCAAAGATGACTGGAGAAAAATGTCCACAACTGTGTCTTTCCCAGAGGGCCTCAAAGGAGAAAGTGACATTCCCAGAATTAGATGATCTGAAGCAGCACTGGACTTTGAACCCAGATCTCCCGACATGTTGCCGTAAACACAGAAAGTAGAAGCAGAAACTAGCTTTTGTACAATGAATGGGGAAAAGGGTCAACAATTCAAAGTAATTCATAGCTGTGTGTGAGAAGATACTTGTAGATGCATCCTCTTACTCATTCCTGTCAGTTAGTACTGTGTGTTGCAACTGGGACTCTGTCATAGCAGGAAGATTTATTTAGCTATATACGATTTATTTCTTTATTTAGGTAACACTCGCTGGTACTACTTATGTAGTTGTGCATTTTCATATTCCAGTAGCTCAGTGAAGTGCAATGTGTTGATGCACAACTCAAATGTAAGTAAATAAAGATTGTGTTGGCCCCCACCTCTGCTGATTAGGTTATGCGTTAATTGAGTTTTTCGTATGCCTTCATATCTCTTGCTGGACGCTATGGCAGACAGCAGGCTCTTAATACTGCCACCATTTGGCACTGGGACTTCTGGGTTACTGCCAGTCCTTGTACACAAAGACTGTGTTGATAGAACTTTGATAAGGGATCAGGGGGAGATAAGGGCTATGTTTTGGCCCAATGGCTTGACCTTGCTCTTGTTGAGCCAACAACAAGAGTCCTATCGATTTCCAAGTGATTGAGACACGTTAATACGTTTTCATTCTCGAGAGCTGCGTACGGGCAGATGGAAGGGACTGCTTGTGGTAGTGCTGAGTGCAGTTTGTTGATACACAGGTGCCTGTTCTTGTGAGAATCAGTCCTTCTTCTGGCACGGCAGCTTTATGTATCTGTGTTTTGTGTCTTGAGTGCAATGTTTGTCAGGCACTCGTTCCACAATCCTGGAGACAGAAGTTCTCTGTGTGCTGGGTGTCTGTCTTGGTGGTGCTAATTTACAGGCTACGCTGCAATGCTTGCCTGTGTGTCAGAGGGAGGTCTGAGACACTGGTGAGAGTGTTCACCGAGCCTGTTAATCCTGTCAGGCTGTAGCCACACAGTTGAGTTTGGTATTCTCATCACCTAAATTCCTAAATGTACTTCTAAGGCACATTCTCTTCTAACGCAAGCTGCCCAAACATCTGTGGCGAGACTAAGGAAAACATGGAGAAAAAGACCCGAAGATGAATATTTCAGCAGAAACGTGGGAAGGAATGCAATGTAGCTCACGCAAAACCTTCTGTAGTGTATGCCATAAATTAACACAATATAAATTTATACATATTTACACCACATAGACTAAAATATATAAATCCTCAATACTCAGCCTTCTGTAGTAGGTGTAAGCAAGCAGTCCATATGTTTAGCTGATTTCTGGGGAGCTCTAGGGAACAAAATGTATCTTTGTGGAACTTTTGATATTAAGGAGATTATAAACCAGGGTAATCAGTGCAGTTCTCAGACTGAGTTGTCTCTACTGCAGGCTGAAAACAAGCAGCAATCTCCCAATTTGCTGTCTGAGGCTCTGATTCAGCCAGGTGCTAAAATACACATGTAACATTTAAGTACATGAATAGTCCTATTGATGTTGAAGGCCTAAAGATCAATCCATTGCTCACTGGATTTTCCTGGCTTCAGGCTGCATGAGTCTGTTTTCCTTTTGAATTTGTGTACTTTCATTGCAAGTACAAGCTTGTAACATCTCATTAAATACCAGGTGTTGCCTTTTCCACCATTTTTGCACCGAGTATTCTAGACCAGTAACATGTTAGTCCCCGTATGTAAGCTGAGAAATGGATCTCTAACATTTGTTCTGTCTCTGCTTTTTTAAATAAGGAGATAAATATTTTGAGTATATTCAGGGTATAGGATCTGGAGTGCAGATGTCAGGGATTCTCTGTGCTGCAGTTTTCAGGAGTAAAGGGGAATGTCATTATTTGTGAGCAATTTTTTCTGATTTCTTTGTCTGAAATGTTGGGAAAACTTCCATTTCACAGAGGTGCTAAAAGAAGGAAAAGGAAGGAGAGTGAAGGAAATGAAGAAAAATGGAAGAACTATTTGTAAGTTTGCCATAAGACTGTCCTGCCACATATTCATTGTCATGGGGACGGTGCATTATTTGCAGCCTCTGATTTTGACCAACTCCTTATACAGGCATTTATGATTGCCTAGATAGTCTCTGGAGAGGGAAAGAAGCCCTTGCAAAGTGCTGTAGAATTTTCTGTTGTATCGGCACACCTTCCATCTCACACCAAGATCCTGCTTCCCTAGCCATTAAAAGAAGCCTCCAGAAGTATCTCATCAGGCCTGGCATCTCCAAGCCACACCGCCAAGGTGATGGTCCAGAAATCCATGCTCAGTGTGCAGGGTGTCAGCACAGAGGGGCACAGCCCAGGCGTAGTGGGGACCAAGGTCTTTATGTATTTCTGGTGACTGTGTCCTGCTCTGTGGCTCCTGGGAGAAATTTCTAGTAAAAATATAAGCAGACACAGCAGACGCCACCAAAGCTTGAAGAGGCCATGTGCCTGCCAGCCACTGTATGGTGCTAGTTTAAATTTTTTAAATGTGACTCTCTGCAATCAGGGATGATGATCCAAGAGCCAGATGTCCTCCTCAGTCACTTCAGTGATAGAGGCAGGCAAGGACTTAATGGAGGAGATCCTCTTCATAGGTCAGAGCATCCTCCCCTGCCTTTCCTTCCAGGCTATGGAAAAACCCTCAAACAAATGACCAACAAAGACTGCCTTTCCAGCATACCATAGGACTGCAGCCCTAGTGAGTGTCTTGACGTGTGCTCTCATCCTAGTGGAGGGTAGAGTAACTGAAGAGAAGGAAAGGCAAATACACTTTGATGTGGGTGATATTGTGAGGAGTGTCTGACAGCCAGAAGTAAAGCATCAATTAAATTATGGGCCTTGAAGGAGAGGAATAATTGTGGAAAGCTTCCCATTTCAACCATGGCAGAAAGTGAACCATGGCCAGCATGCTGGAGAAAGTCATGAGCCATTTTGTTTACCAAGCACTAGGAGCCAGTGTAATCACGTTACAACAAATCCAACTGTCTGGGTTGCTGATGGCTAATCATAGCATGTGGTAGCAGCACTGAGCACTGTCCTATCACCTCCCAAAACACACTTTATTTTCTTTCTTTCTTGTCTGTATAAAAGAACATACTTAGCCCTCTCCCTTGGCATGTGTACATCATTGGAACAGTTATTAGGGCTGCACTATCCACACAAACTGAGATGACAAAATCCTGGAATCCTGGGGTGCATAAGGAAGAGTATGGCCAGTAGGTTGAGAGAGGTCATTCTCCCCCTCTACTTTGCCCTTGTGAGGCCACATCTGAAATACTGCATCCAGTTCTGGGTTCCACAGTTCAAGAGAGACAGGAAACTGCTGGAGAGGGTCCAGCAGAGGGCAACAAAGATGACTGGGGGATTGGAGCATCTCTCTTCTGAGGAAAGGTTGAGAGAGCTGGGACTCTTTAGCCTGGAGAAGGCTGAGGGAAGACCTTATTAATGCCTATAAGTATCTAAAGGGTGGATGCTGGGAGGATGGAGCCAGACTCTTTTCAGCAGTTCCCAGTGACAGAACGAGGGACAATGGGCACAAGCTGGAACATAGGAAGTTCCATTTAAATATGAGAAGAAACTTCTATGTGTGTGACAAAGCACTGGGACAGGCTGCCCAGGGAGGTTGTGGAGTCCCCTTCTCTGGAGATACTCAAGACCTTTCTGGATGCCGTCCTGAGTAATGTTCTCTAGGGGATCCTGCTTTAGCAGGGGAGTTGGACTAGATGATCTCTGGAGGTCCCTTCCAACTCTGACAATTCTGTGATTCTGTGAACCAGGCTGGAAAAAACAGAGCTTGCAGTTGCTCCCTCCCTTTGTCAGTGTTGAGAAAAGACACAAACCATTTGCTCTTTTGTGAAATACATGGGCACAGGACTTTTAACTGATTATTTTAGTTTTTCTGACTCTTTCTGTAAACATAATTGCTTTGCTTTAACTGGGAAGGAATCAATTAGAAGGGTCAGAAGACAGTTCAGTCTGATTTTTTGCTTACTTTAGTTCATCATATCTGCACACTTATATTGGGCCAGCTTCATCCTATCTGAACAGTCCTAGTTCGGTGTCTTCAGCCTTTGACCTTCACTGGCAGTGCTAGCAGGTGGTCACAGACTTGAAAATTCTTGTAAGGCAGAGGTTTTATCCCTGCCAGTTGAACTAACAAGCTTCATTGAATGTCAGTGTTTGAATAAGGTGTGTGTGATAACCCATTTTGAGAGGGGACTAATAGAAGTCGATAAAGAATGCTTCTTCACAAGTCATCTTAAGGAACCAGTGATGGGAGGGGGTTGGCTTGATGCTTTGTGTCTTAACTGGATGCAATCTCCTTAAAGAAAAGCAAGCAGCATCCAATGAAAATACAAAAGAGAAGACTAATGCGATGTATCTTTTAAGTATATTAATGCAAAAGAGTTATTTTTTACTAAAATAACTAAAATAATTTAAAAGGCTTTATCTTTGGTGTCACTCTGGGGGTGCCGGTGGGAGTCCCAGAGGAATGAATTTCAGTCTCAGAGATGGGCTTCCAGCTGGCTGCATACAGAGGTACTTAGTCTAAGTGTTCTTACTGGAACAACCTCACCTTGGAGTGATTCCCATGTGGCCTGTAGGGAGAACCCAACATGCAAATGTGATCCCATAAATGACCCAGCATTAAGTCTTAAAGAATAAGACCCAGGAGAATTCAGAAACAAGCCCCCCCCCCCCCATCTCCCCTTCTACTCTCCATCCCTTGCCAAAATCCAGTCACAACTACTTCAGCATGACTTCATCATTACCTGCATTTTGTTACTATTGCTGTTCTGTCCTGAGGGAAATTGGTAAGGAGCATGAGTTTACATGGGGGGGGAAAAAAAAAAAGTCTTTTATGTTGTTTCCTTTAGTCAAGTTCCTCCCCTTTGTTTTGCTCTGTACAATTATTAATGTATCATTTAATTACATTGCCCTTTTATATCCATCAGTGCAGACCAAGCATGCTGAAAATGAAAAGCAGAATGTAACCTCCTGAAGTCGCTAATTGTAGTACTGCAGGTGAGCAGAATAACAGAGTGTTGTAAATTTTGGTCTGAAGTTCTTTGCTGTTTAAATTGGACAGCAGCGGGAGAGGGAACAAAAGCTATTTGCTCCTACCTGGTGTTCTTGGAAACCTGTTCCCAGTTCTTTGTGGATGACTGCTGCTGTACTTGAATATTTTAAAATAGGCACACATGAATGACATTGATACTCTGCAGTGGAAATAGCTGAGCCTTTTGTATTCTTTTTACAGTTGCACGAGAGTTATGATAATCTGCTTCTTTCTCTAAATGGAAACCCTTCAGGGAAGTTCTGTGTACTCTAAATAGCATCGCTGTACCATCAGAGACTTGGCTTCATGTGCATGTAATGCATAACAGATAAAGATACAAGAATATAAAAGCAGATTAGAGGTTATTCAGTCAAGGTAAGCACATTTAGAGGGAGGCATGTTATAAAAATGCCAAACAAGACAGTGTTGCTGCTGCCCTTTTTGGCAAAACTCTATTTTGCCAAAATGTTATAGTTCTGAGCAGCAAATGGGACCTGTCTGATAAGTACCTATGTCTAAACCATCTAGTCTTCTTATATGTATACTCCACAGATAATCACATTCACTTTTCTCTAGCTTTGTAGCATCGAATTTCATATCACTATTTTGAAGTGATCTCTGTGCTGAAAATAGAATACTTACATCCTTAAAACAATGCATGAACATCAATTGATCAAACACATCAGCAGCACTGGGATACAAATAAGTAGCCTTAATTTGTTTTCTTTGGTCACTTTGACAGAGAAAAGATCCCCAGCTTAGCCTCAGCACAGAGATACATCTTGCCTTTGACTTTAGCAGAGCCAGTGGCTTCTTAGTTGAGTAAATTTACTTTTTTTTTTCCTGTTTTTTCAAAAGGTGATCAGAGAATTGTCTTTGCATTGGGGTTGTTTACATAAAAAAGCTGGTGTGCATCATGCTCAGATAAAAACCACTTACACATTAGCTCTGTGGACTAGTTCTTCCTGTGTGCTCTGACAATTCCCTTCAGTAGCAAGATGACCCCAAACTGATGCTCTTAGAGAAGCATCTCTGTCTTTTTGTGAAAGGGAGCTTTCTTTTTCTTCCTGTAAACTGTATGACAGAAGAACCAACAATGTATTTTCTGTATAGCCATGAGCATACTGCAATGAGTATGCAGGAATAAAGGCAATTTCTTCTGCTTAGGTGAAAATTATGGTGCATTTATTCAAGAAGCAGGTGAGGGGAGGAGAGGCTTGTTACTATCCTTCAACACTTCCTTCTTGACCCAGGTGACATTTTAGAGAAAACCAGTGGTTAACGCAACAAACCACTATTTCTGGATGAGAGGCTCTGTCTGTAAAAGAAAAATAAGTTATTTTATGACCACCTGCAAGGGAACACATACCCATTCCTACAGCAGATGCACCTGTTTTGTTTGACCTCAAGTACATGATACAGATTCAGGCAAGCAATAAACTTGAAAGTATTCTCTGGGGATACCTCACACTGAGTGTGAAATCCTGTTATGAATTCCTAAGCCTGGAAAAGTGCAAGTCCCAGCATTAAGTGTAACCAAGAACCTGCCTATATGTGCACAGTGGGCTGGTTGTGGAGAGGTATATAAGTTGCTTTGAGTTTTCTCTGTTTAGAAGACTTCTGTAGTTTATAATCCACAATAAAGTCTGCCTTTTTTCCATGGAAGTTCTTACAGGGTTTTTTTTGGGAAGCTTGCTGCTGGAGAAATTCTAGGCACATCCACCTCAAAGCTTTGTCCAAATCAGGATTTAATCACAGGGACCAAATTTCAGGTTTTCGTCCATTCTGTGAGACACTTGGAATTCCTAGTTTTTACCAGTGCTAGCAAGCTACTAGGCAATGTTGGCTGAAGAGGTGCATCCATGATCTTTTCCAAATTTGCATAAACAGTGAAGCAAGAACAGAAACTTAAGCACACATTCCCTGGCACCTGAGCCAGTGGCTAAGCTGCCATCCATTCTCAATCTGTTCTCTAGTCCAATGAGCAGTTAAATGGTTATAAATACTTAAAACATGAGGCTTCAGGAGAGCTCCAGATTGTGCTATTTTGAGCAGAGGCAGAGAATTGGGCTGGTAAGAGACTAAGAACAACACGCAAGTTCATAGTCAGGGCTCTTCCATGCAAGGGGAGGCGCTTGGGTTCCTCCACTAGTGCATGGTTATTTGCACAAAAACCCCATCACAGTGGGAGCAGCTGGTAGGATAGAGGCAAAGGGGTGCTTCCACACATGGAATCTGTTGTCCTTCACTAGAGAATTAAGTACCCTGACTGCTTAGGTAGTTTATAAATGGGGTAGTTACAAGTAACAGTTTTCTGAATAGCCTACAGAGGTAGGATACCTATTGCCAGATGAAACTACCTGGTGAGCTCAAAATACATTTGCAAATACTTTGTAATAATTCAAGCTGCATTCATTGGTGAATTTGCTACTTGCTGAATTCCCTGCCTAATTCAGGTCCCATCTCGCTTTATGGTAATTTTGTGCATGTTAATATTTTGCCCTTCTCAGTCAAAGCAGCTTGAAAAATGAAGGCACAAAACCAGAATGGCTATTAAAGTCCTTCGTACGTGAAGAGCCTATTGCCAGTGTATCTGGGAGGCTGAGTTCTGCCTTCAACTACAGTTCTTTCTGGCCTCTATAGGAATCTAGGACTTGTGTCTTGGAGAAGAATTTACCAGTGAATAACCACCTCAGTCATGCCCCCTGAGGTTGCAACAGATGTAGGCACCTCAAATTATGTCATAGAAAACCAGCAGCAGACAGATGAATGCTAGCTGGATTTGCCACCCAGAGAGGCAGAACCACAGAGTAGGGTAAGTTCCAGTTAAGAGGCTCTTGGCACCAGCACAGTCTTGAATGATGAAGTCAGTTATGGCAGCAGGGTTTATTCATGCAGGTGTAATCACTGTCTGCTTAAATCGGTTTTGAAGGTAGAACTTCAGCTTCTAGGTCTTGTTGAAAATGTTCAAAAGAACTTGCCTCTCTGAGCTACTGCCAAGTTTTCCTATTGTGTGCATACACAAAAATCTCATTTTGCATCTCAGTAAGCTCTTCACTTTAATAATGTCTCAAGACTGCAAGTTTCATAGCTTATTTATCATGCAGTGAATAAAAAAAAATCCTTTTGTTGTTGGTAAATTCACTGTCTTTCAGTTTCCTTGAGTATCAGTTTGCTTTTTATTGTCTGAGGAGATAAAGTGGAACACCCCACTTAACCTCTCAACATCATTCTCTACTCCCTTTCAAGTAATTTTTGTGTGCCTGTAATACTGTGTAACTTGTAGAAATGCTACCTTATAAGAGAAAATAATGCAATCTCTCAGTATCCTTATAATGAACTACATTCCACTGCCTAATAGCATTGTGTTTTTTTCTCCATTGAGGGAGGCTTTATTCAATCGTTCTGACACACTGCTGCTTTCTTGTAGCAAAATTGTTCAACATAGTGTTTTTACTGTTTTGTCAATAAGCAAAGGAAATAAAAACCTTATGGGATTTGAACAAGAACATTCACACTCCGTATGTGAGCAGCGTTTGAATTGGAATGTGGTGGGGAAGCAGAGTGTAGTATGCAACCTGTTTACTGAAGTGCATGCCAGGAAAGTGAGATTTCATTCCCATTTGCTAGGATCTCATTTTGGGCCCATTTTCCTTCTCCTTTCTACTGCTCCCTCACAATATCTGATACTAGCAACTTTTTTAATTGCTGGTTTTGGATTGAACTCTTGTTTGTTTGTTTTTTGTAAATGCTCATCCTAAGTGGACTTACAAGATGAAATTATGCAGTATCTGCTGTAGCAAAATGTTTCTAGTAAGACCTGTTATTCCCTGAGGCATTAGCAGGCAATTGAGATCTCAGAAGAAGGGAAGAAATGCATCTTGTCTCTGAGCAGAAGACTTGGGACCTTTCTGAATTTAGGCCATGTCTACAACTAAATTGCAGCTTTTTGATGATTAATTAATTAACGGTATAAAAGTGTGAGTTGAATGGAGCTATTCATTTTTTCTAATCAGACGAGGAAAGGATGGAATGCAAGAAACTTGAAGCTGATTCAAGTGGCACAGTCTTATGTAATACATATTAAGGCTGTGGAAGGCATTGCCACCAGTTATCTACAGATGCTTCTGAGGATTAAGAGATCATCCAGAACTGCTCTAGATAAGACTTAAAACTGTTTCAGAGAACCGTGAGTTCCAAATAAAATAAGCCTTTCATTGCTTAGCTGTTCTTGTGCACCAGTTTAACTGACCACTTCAGGTAATACTGCATACCTGCTTCTGGCCGCTTATTGGATACATACTAAATTAAATGCATTTTATGCTATTTGATATGATGTTGCAATTTCTGTGTTTGCTACCAATTGTGAGTTTAGACAGGTTCAAATTATGTTAATTAGTCTATTTTGATGTCAGTGTTCCCTATCTGTTGAGACTGACACGGATCCACCCACCTATTAATGAATATGTTCATTAACTCCTATTAAGCACCTAAGTATGGCTCTAGAGCCAGGGAAATAGTGACAGCTGATGGACCTTCAGGGCATAAATGGTTTCTTACTATGATCAATATTATCCACTGCTGAAAATGTTTCTTACTTTTTTGGTCTTCCACTCACTTAACTCTCCCTTTGGCGGTTGTTTACAGTACTGAAGTGCAACCAAGAGTTCAGACAGGGTAGCCTTAAAAGCTGCCTTAATGACATCTATGGAAAAATCATCTAACTTAGCTTTCATCTTCAAGCAGAAGATCAGAGTTCACAGATTTTTGTTGTTAGGCAGCTTCCATTTCAACTCTCTTCCCGCCCCCCACCCCCCTGAATCTAGCCAGTGGGTTAAAAGCCTGCTTAAAATATCCAGTTTATTTCTTCATGCATCAGAAGTCCCAGATACTCCGGGGATCAAGAAGAGTACAAAACCAATGTTTCAGTGCTCTCATTTCTATTTTCCAATGCTGTTTATTTCAACTTTATGGATAGAATAAGCCCTGTTTGGAAGCGTTATTTATGCTTGGCTCAGAGAGGGACAGGCAGGCTTTGCGGTTAATGTGGTTCCATCAAGAGATTTCTGCGTGGGCTTTGGATTAGCACAGCACAGGCGCTCACAGCCAGTGGAAGGTGGGTTGTGCTGTGGGTTGTCGCCTCTCCAGACACGCATTCCTGTTTCTGCTGGGCACAGCAGTTCTCCCTCTGGCTAGAAAACACATGCGAAAGGTTGGGAGGTGTGGGGAAAGGAGGCCATAGCACACATTGTTTTCCCCTTTCACCTAAGTCACAAAAGCCAATATAGCCAGGGCAGAGGGAGCATCATTCTGACCAGAAGCTGTGTGTGGGAATCACTGAATCACCGAATCATCATGATTGGAAAAGACCTCTAAGATCACCAAGTCCAACTGTCCAGAACCCATACTTGTTCATGTTTGTCTCACGTGTCTGTCACGTGAGTTTTGGAATAAACATTTTCTTGTATCATTGCATCAGCTGTTTGGTGATCTCATGGAAAAATTTTCCAACACAGTCACATGACACAGACTCAGAATTTCCATTTTCAGAGAAGTCCTAGGCACACTGGAACTGAAGACCACTGACAGAGATGTAGACTAAATTTTTATCCCTGTTGCTACAACAGATCTGATTTTACAAGAATGCTGCACACAATAAATAGCTCTGGTAGTTGCAGCTCTAGGGATCCCTGTGTAAAGTCACACACATGTCGTGTAGCTACAGCTGTAGCTTACCCACCTCTGGGTCCCAGAATGCTTCTCTCTGCTTCCTTCATGGAGTCAGTTTTTAATATCTATTAAGACACTAATTTCAGTTACCCTCCATATAGCTGTGAAAAAGTCTCTGGAGCTTTCTCAGGACTTGTTGCTGTATGACTGGGATATTCTGACATAACTGTGATACATATTTTCAAAATGGAGTTTGTAAGAGGTATGGAATAGTTTTCCTGGGTGTTCCTATATAGGAAATTTAAAGGACTGGCAGCACTGCAGTTATTTACTTGTTACAAGCTACACTACTCGACTGTGTTTAGGGTTGGTCAGCATTAGCCTGAAGCAACTTTTCTGTCATGGGAGAAGAGGTGTTAATTTCCTTTCTGTGCCACAGCAGTCCAAACTGTGAACAAAGACACTGTGTATACTGAGCTGTGGAAACTTACAGCCTTGTCATTAGATGTTATACTGTTGACAGTGACTTTGGGGTTATTTTATTTTGTTGGGGGATTTTTTGCTTTTCTGGTTCGGATGAAACGAACTTGTCAATGTGAAAGTCAATTGGTGACTGAGAAAAGGACCCGCATATGTGGGTTTTTGAAGTGTTTCAGTGGACCTCATAGATTTGATGTACAGAGCTGACCTTATGTCTGAACTGACAGCTGAAGGAGCTGCAGGTCCAAAATTATTCAGATGTGAAATAAGGAAATTATTCATTCAGCACTCTGGGAAGCCCAGGAGTGCCAGTGAAAAGGAGACAGGCTTCCTTGGCACATGTAGGCACATTAATCGAGGAAGATGTGTTTGTTTTAGGGCATGACTAGTCAAACTTCAAGCAACACGTGATTTTGCATTTGGAGGAGGGAAGCGATAGCATTAAGTGTTTTCATAAAGGACAATGGAAGCCTTTGTGCCTGTGTCAGACCACTGTGATATTGTTTAGAGCAGGGAAATGTAAAGACCTCATTACATCTATATTCTCTTGAAGTTAATCTCTGGAGCATTCTATGTGGGAGATGTTTTTAGTGCCAAGGAGCAGGCAGTCATTTCAAGATTTTGGCTAACTAGACCTGTATGTGCCAAGAGACTGGAGAAAGACATAGGGTGAGATGGTTGCAGTACTAGGAGGAAAAAGGAGCCCGGGAGTCCTTTGTGGATTGCAGCAGAGGTAGAACTTAAATTATCCAGCAAGTATGTGGGCTGAGTATTTCCAGCAGCAACTGTTTCTCCTTTGGTGCTTCCAGCAAAAATTGTAAGACTTTGTGGTTAAAACAGCAAAGCAGAGTGGGAGAAAACTGTATGTTGCTCTTTGGTGAAACTGATGGGGTGGCATTGTTTCCTTCCATACCAATCAGTTCTAGTTGAGGTTCAGTTTTTGCCTTGCCAGCACTCAAAGCAAAAGACTTCAGTCAGGCAGCAGCGTTAAGTCAAGAAAGATGCTCCAGTCTGAGTACCCAAACAAGGACATTACCATTTGACCTTTTCTTAAGGAGAGGCAGAAGAGTGAGTGAATATAGATCAGGTGGCCAGCAGCAGCAGCCAAGCATTGTCAAAGCCCAGTGATACACAGCGAGGATCTGTCTGATGGAGAAAGACTGTAGAGCACTATTTGGACATAGCAGAGAACCTCGCAAAGGCAAATCTTAATTCACTTGGTTGTTTTTTTATTATGACTAAGAAGTTCCAGACCAGCTGACAGCTTTGTTCACAAAGAGTTTTATAATACTTCTGACCACATTTAAAGTTTTTTTTTAAAGAATGCACATAAAAACCTAGAGACATGTCTAGTCATTACATTATTCATGTGGGGCATGTTGTAAAGGAAGAAGAGGGTGGAATTGTTAAGACATTCCAAACTGAATAATGAGTCTAGATATAAAAATACTCTGACAAAAGATCTCTATTAACTGAGAATGCAGAAACTTTCATTTCCATCTATAAGGATGTGTACATTGTTCTTGATATCCAATTCTGTATATCCTGTTTAATCAGCTGTGAAGACGGTTATAACTTGGAGGAGTTCTTTGCAATCCATTTCTCTTTGCAGCCAATCTTATATCCTTAACAAAGTCATGTAAAGGAGAACGAAGAATTTGTGAAGAAGTCAAAGAGCTGCTCAGACTGTAAGTACGTAACAGGCCTTTCAGTATATAACATACTCTCCGTGTGTGGCTCATCCTGTAAAACAGGACTGTTGTAAAAACTGTATTTGCATCAGATAATTCAGTAATTCAGCTACTCTGAAAAGATTTACTGTGAGATTTTTAACAGAGAGTAGGACTCTGGAAGAGAAAATTCAGGCAAAAGATCATCAGATGGTAAGAGTGCTTGTATTGAAAACAAAACCTACATTTTGTACTTCTCCCTTTTAGATCTGACTAAAGGTTTGGATGCATGCAAAACTGAAGATTTTTTGTAAATTTATCATCTTGAATTTTGCAGCTTCTCTTTGACAAGAAGTCAGAATTATATGTGCATAGAGGTAGGCCAGAGTAATTTTTGTTACTTCTTTGGATTGTGTCTTGGGAATCTGGGTGGTGAGACCCTCCAAAGTTCTAAAGAAGCAACCTTTATTAGTAAGAAAAGCAACAATTCAAAATGACATGAGTTATGTTCCATTTTCCTTTGTCTTCAGAAACCACTTCCTTTCCTGAAAGCATCAAAACAGCCAAAAGGCACTAGTGACCAAACAGCATAATTACAAGTAGAAATAATTACACAAATTACCCTTCTGAGACCTATTGTAGACATGGAGAATATATTTGAAGTGAAGGTCTGTATTCCCAAAGTTCAGATATGTTTGAGTTTCTGGTTTTGGCATAAGCCTGTCCTACTTCCAACTAACTATTTTACTTGTGTTTTCTTTGGATATTTTTCCCGAGTGGGCTTTTTCACAGTGACTCATGTGGGATAAAACAAACCAGTTTGGAGTGTGTGAAAGCAGGCTTCCGGAAGAGTACCAAGTCAAACTATGTAAATCCTAGACATGCTAAAGGCCTGTTGTCTTTCAAAACCTACATAGATGTTCTCTGGATGGAGCAATGCCTACAACTTAAAATTTATCATCTTCTTTTTTGTTTGTTTTGTTGTTGTTTTTTTTGTTATTTAGTCCAGTTAGAGAATGTATTGTGCATTCCAGAGAAGTGCTACTTGGAAAAAAATGGAGAGAAATGCAGTTCAGTAGTTAAACAAGAAATTAATCAGGAAGATGGGAAAACTGGAAAATTTTTAAACAAACCCATTGAAGTGATTTTGGTGAGTTTTTTCAGCTTGTAGGGGAAATCTATGGTGGCATGCAGAATGAGCCCGTAACTGAACATTTTAATGCTGGCTAAAACAGTGAGGATTAAGTCATTCCACTAGCTTCTGATGCCCTGGCTTGTTTTTGTGTCATTCTAAATGGTGAATGGCATATTGAAATGTTTTGGGGGCCTTTTCATTGTTAAATAGGGATCAGATGCACCTCTCAGTTGTTTCATCAAGAAAATATAGCTGATGTTTAACATTTTCATTTATGACTTCAGTAGCTGTTAGGCTCTGATCCTGCAATAACCACGTCTTAAATTCATTAATGTAATGTTAAAACACAGCATCAAATTACATGTAGGTAATGGAGTTTTGGGGAGGAAAAATGCAGTTACTTTTATTAGAAATACACTGATGCAGTGTTTGTAGCCAAAAAGGCTGTAGAAAATATTGGTGATTTTATCCTATTCTGCTATAGCACATCCACCAATGACATAGCCATTAGGCTGTGAAATTTCCCCTTTATTTTGAAAATACCTTGCCCCCCTCTCTCTGTGTGTGTGATAATCCAGAGTGCCATGCATGGCTTCTGAATTTTTTGGTATTCTCGTAATTTTGGGAGGCCCCCCTCGTAGTTACTTGAATGCCCCTTAGCAGTGCTTGTCCACTGGAGGAAGAGAACACACTGATCGGAAGCAATTTTTGGTGTCTTTGTTGCATTCTTCTGAAAGCTTGTATCATCTGGTATTGTGTGGCTGGGGGAGAAAAGCAAGGATATAAAAAGTGTGGGGGGAAGCAATTTCTAAGGCTCATGGTTCTGGTGAAAAAGCCCTGAAATGTAATGACCCTGAGGCTTCAAAATGCGGGGAGCAAAAAGTCATGAGCTCAAAAAAAGTCCCAAACCCTCTCCTGATTTAAACCAGTCTCATTATTTGAGGCAGAGTATATCTCATGCTTGTTGAGTGCTTCAGATTAGTGGCTCTGAGGCTTTCTAGGTTGTATTTTTTTGGTTGTATTTATGCAATGAATTATTTTATAGCTTGTTGGGATTTTTGGAGGTGGGAGGGATGCATTGTTTACATGCTATGGATTGATTTCAAACAGTTTCCCAGAGAATATTCAATATCCAAAATTTCAACTGGGTTGATTAGCTGTGAATGCTTGCATATGCTGGGTGGCATTCTTCCAGTTCCTGGATTCAATGAGCATAACAACTTTGGCAGTCCAGATTTTGATAGTGTCTGGATGGCATCAGGTTCCTCTTTCTCCCATTTGCAAAGACCAAGAGAGGGTAGATCCTGTTCAGGGACCTAAACAGAAGAGGATATAAGGAAACCAATATGACACTTCCCTCTTCTTTCTCAGGTAGCTGTATTACCTCTCCCAGATACCGTGTCTTTTGTGGCCTGGGAAATGCCTTGAGCAGCAAAAAGGGTTGGTGCTGCTGCTCACAGCATTTTGCTAGGGCTTGCTCAGTTGTCAGAGGTGAAGCTCCATGAGTGAATTTAAGCAGGAGCAACAGTGGGACATGGTGGAACTAGGGAGAAATACTATCACAAAAGCAGTACATTTCTGCAGATAAAGATTATGCTTCAGTAAAAGCTTTAAGCACATGTTATTCTTTGAACGTAGAGGGCTACATTTTAGCATGATTGGCAGCATATCTGCTGAGAAGAGACAGGATGACAGCCAGGGAGAGTTTTGGTGGGTCAGAAGAGTAGGCAAGCAAAGCTGTCCAGCATATGGATGTCTGCAGCATCGCAGCACACAGCCTGGGACAGGCACTGCTCTCTTAACTTCCCAGAAAAACTGAAAAATCAGTGCTGTGCCTTCAGTCCAACCAAACAGACGGTTGGCCCAGAATGGGCCATTGTAATCAGACTATCTGTGGTTGTATTTTCTTTTCTGAGGGTTACAAGCATATGTGTTGAGACAGAGTCTAAATGGCAAGTAAATGGTCTGTAGGAGAGGGCAACCAAGAGCTTCTTATTAGAAGCAGCAATGTTCTCCTTATTTCAGTGCAGAGCTAGTTGCAGTTTCTTTTGTTCTTTCAACAGGTTAGTAATTACTGTTGCAGTAAATTAGGCTTGATGGAGAGTATATAAGACGATAAATGGTTATTCTGTTCAGTAGTGGGGGATATTTGGTGCCAAGCTTATTATTTTCAGTCAAAGCTAATTATCTCTATTATAATACATGACTCTCTTTCTTGAATTATGAGTGGGAAACTGCTGAATAGATTTTTTTTTCAAAGTGCCCTGAACCATGGAGAAAAATTAAAATTAAAAACAATGAAAAGCTTGCTAGACAATGAGAAGACTCATCTGTAAAGCTATTTCTGACAGATTTTTTTTCTCTCTCTCTCATCTCCAGTTATATAAATATCAAATGCTTATCACAAAATAAATTGTTGCATTACACACGATACGGGTATAAAAGTCTAGTTCAGACATCAGAGGAACTGCTTGGGATGCAGTGGATCACAAGGAGCGAGTGGCACGGCTGGGCTGAAGGGAGCGGTGAGGTTGCCCCCACCATGCAGCTGTGCTGCCCCCACAGCATGGTGACCTCCCAGTTGCTGACGTGATCAAGAGATTTACAGATGTTCCTTTCAAGCACCTTTAAAAAAATACTGGCTGCCCACAGTGGGCATCTGTTTTGCTTATATTTAGGGCCTGCCCTGGAAATCCGGACAGGGAAGCAATGTCAGAAGGGTTTGTACCCTCTGGCTGGCTTGCCTCGAGTGAGAAGGTCAGTGGAGAGAGCATGACTTGGATTAGCAGGGTTTGTCTACTCCGCAGGTGCTACCCTGTCCTTTATTAATTATGCTGTCGTCCCCTCCTCCTCTTACATCATGGTTTCAATTTGAAGCAGTGACAGGGCTGATCACCTTTCGAGTCGTCGCCAGCTGACGTGCCCCGGGTTTGCTTTGCCCCACACATCTGAATCATGCTGTAACTTGACTCGCTGACTGGGGGAAGGCGTAGTGAGCTGCAGCTCGCTGCCAGCCTCAGCTCAGCCCGGCTCCCGGCGCCCCTTGCCCCTGCCCTCCTCACCTCATGCCTGAAGCTCCTTTCCATGGGAATCAGGGAGCGAGGCTGGGGTGGGTGCACAACCACGCTTCGTCTTAACGCACTCTGGCATGGATAGCTGGACCTGGGAATGGGGGAGCATTCCCGGGGTCGGTGCTCACAAAGCTGTCACTGAAATACCCTTGTCAGGCTGTGTGGGGTGATTGATGGGGCAACGGAAAAGGCAGGTGTTTGCTGCTGAATGTAAATACTCCTGTGTTAAGAAGGAAGGGGGGCAGGGGGATGAAGCTTCTGCCATTCCCTGCTTTCCATATATACTTTTGCTAATTTTTAAAATTTGTAATTTTCAGTTTAGTTTCCTACAGAAGAAAATTGGTAAAGCTTTCCTGCATATTTACAAGGCAGCTTTCCTTAGAAATTCTGTAGCATGCTTTTCCAAGTGCTACACAACAGATGTTTGAAGCTGATCGGTGTCATGTGTTGCATTTTGTGGTTCTTTTAATACGTGCTTCTGAGAGACAAGCAGTACAAAGAGTGACTGAGTTACTAAGATGGGTAAAATTTTCACAGTGCTAGTGTGTGCCCGTCCTTGGTTACTGACAGAAGACCACATCAAACTATCACAGTGCTGCTCATCTGCAGTCTATGCCAAAAGCTGCTTGACTGCTGTCAGAAATTCCATCCTTTACCTTCACACTAATTTTTCCAGCAGTCCCTTGCACCACAGAAAGCTCTCTTTCTTGACCTTCTAAATTTTATGCCTCTTCTAAACTCCAATCTGACTTTCTCACTTTTCTCTGGTAGTGCTCTTCTTATGCAGAGGTGGTGTAAGCAGACTGCTGGTTTTGGTAACACTAGTGTTATTTATTTTCATTTATGGTGCAATACAAATCTTCTTTCTCAAATTAAGCCTGATCTTGTGAACTCTGTCCAGGGATATTTCTGTGTCTGAGGTTAAGTTCATCCTTGTACTGCCCGAAATCTTAGTTTAGGTTCGTGATGGGGTTTCAAGAGCTGCCTCTTCAGGGTGACTAAGCAGATCCACAGCAAACATACCTTACTGAATCCAATTCCTGGTGTCACTGGAAGTCCAATTTGATGGAAATGAAAGATGCTTTCCACCAGACTGCTTGTAAATACAATTAGGCAGTAGACATATTCAATAAGAGTGGCAGGGAATTAAAAACTGATAATAACAGCAGACAGTATTCAAAGATGTTGTTTCAGGTTTTTTCATAGTGTCATTATCAATTAAGGTAGTCACTGGGTGTGGAAGGATTCACGTGTATTAGCATTTGATAGTGGTTATTTGTATGAAAAAGGTTTGCAAGATAGGGCCCTGGACTGGCTAGAGGGTAATAGAAGCTGTGTAAGGGCTACCAAGAAGGCAATAATATGTAAAGTTAAGACTAAGTTAAGTGAGCTATACTTTCAATTGCATCTATATAGAGATATTAAAATATTTATCTGAGTTGCAGAAGTGTAAGCCTCTTGACTTTCACAAGGCATATATATCTATAGCACAAACAGATGAGAATAGAGACAGTTTTCACATAATCACATCAAACGTGTAGCACTCACTCCTTCGTTCCTTGGTCTGAGAATCCGAAGTTTAGTAGCTAACAAGTAAATACTGTAAAACATAGTATTAGCTGATTATATCTGGCAAGAACCAAAACTCCAGACTAAGAATTTGCTATACAAGGGAGCAGGAAAATCCATTAAGCATACACAACAGTAACTCATAACTATAATCTTGTATAGATGTGTCTGTAAACTATAACTCAGAAAGCCAAACTAACCCATTTACATCCGCAGACATCTCAACAGAATAGCTTTAGATGCTGTTAGCCTATTTTTATTTTATATCTCTTCTTCATAGCTGCAACTTAACTGTTTTAAAGTGTATCTCTGTGGGAATTGATGGGCTTTATTATGTACATTTCTGTACTATAAGAATGAGAATGATCGATTTTGTTTATGCTGGTGGTTGTTTGTTTGGCTGCGTGACAAGGTTGCTATCAACAGAAGGGATGAAGCATGAGGTAATGACTACAACTTAAATGAGAACACTTGTCATACCTGCTTTTTGGACTGATCAGCAACTATCAGGGCATAGTCAAATGCCGTGTGCATTTTCTTTCCTGTTTACAAACTGGCAAGCTTAATGGAAGGTAATATTTGACATTTCTTAACAGTCTCCTTTACCCCTGAAATCAAAGCTACTAAAATCGTGCTAAACTATTCAGGATCTACTGAGAGTTTGAAAAAAATGCTCTGTGAACTAAGCACAAAGACTGTGTCTTAGAAGGGCATTTTAATTTTTTTTAAACTTAGTTATACTCTGGAAGAAATTAAGTTCAGCCTTCTACATATTCCCCTTGGTGAAGCCATGCTGGCTACTCCTGATGATTTTCTTGTCCTTAATATACCTGGAACTGGTTTCAAGGATTATCTGCTCCATTACCTTCCCAGGCTCAAGGTGAGGCTGATCAGCCTGTAGTTCCCTCAATACTTCTTCTTGACCTTCTTGAAGACAGGAGTGACATTTGCTGTCTGTCCCCCAGCCTTCAGGCACTTTTCCCAATCGCTGTGATTGTTCAAAGATAATTATTGAGACTGATCTTGCAATGACATCTGCCAGTTCCTTCGGCACTCGTATGCATCCTGTTGTGGCCCAATGACCAGTCTGCTAAAGTGTTTTCTGACCTGATCCTCTTCCACCAAGAGTACATCTTCATTGTTCCAGCCTTTCCCTCTGAGATTCCTGAAAGCTGGTCGGTATCACTCGGAGGAGGAATTTGTCCTCCATACTCATCCAGAACCTCCTGGATTGCTAATGGTCCTGCAGTGTTGTCCCTCTAGCAGATACTGGGGTGGTTGAAGTCCCCCATGAGGACCAGGGCCTGCAAATGTGATGATACTGTATGAAGTTGCTTATACTGCTAGGGCAATCTGATGAGGGAATGGAAAGAAGTATATTTATGATCCAGAACTGTGGAAACATATTCTGTCTTTCATATTGCCCTGCCAGCTGAAAAGGTTACTACTAATATCCCTCTCCTACCTGGAGATTTATTACCCACAGTAGAGATTACTGTCCCCTCTGACCTGTGGCTTAGTATCACGGGGACTACTCATAAACCTGCTGATGTCTCATAAACCTGTTCAAGTAATGATAAACTGAGTGAACAAAGACTAAATATTTAAGCATCTTAAGTCAACTTCCCTCATTTCACCTGGAACACATTCACTCAGTAGCAGGTCAGATTGCTGTAGCCTCTGGCAAGGGTGAGAGGCAGCTGGAAAGATGATAATCTTCAGCTGGCATAGCTAGATCTGAAAAAAGACTTCCATCTTTGGCTTTTTTCCACTCTAGACATACTCTGCATATGACTAATTTGGTTTTTAAAAACCCACAGAATACTTACCCAAAGAATTCTGCTGCTGCAGCATTTCTGCTAACAGGAGGAATGAGCTCCAGTCTTGCCCTGGTCTGGGAGGTGAAAAATCTGATGGTATTTGCAATGATGGTCTGACCTGGAGAGAAATGGCCAGTCAAGAGTTGTACAAAGCATAAGAGAAATGCTGCTGATTGATGAGGGCTGCAACATCCACTGGGCACTAATTTGTACCCCTGAACCTGCCTGACTGTTGAGCAGTGGAATCATGAGGAAGAGATATCGTTTGAAGAAGGCAGATAATAATAATAAAAAAAAGAAATACTGAGTAAACTGGAGTCTCTCAAGTGCAAAAATTGAAGAAGAAGAAGGTTGCTCGGCTGTTGCTCTTTTCTTTGACTGACTAGAAATTTTAGTAAGGTGCTATCATGACTTAAAAATTTTATTCCTGGACCCACATGGACTGTACATGCTTGTTTCTTCTTGACTAGCTGCAATTTGCTGTCAGTTGCCTAAAGTTTTTATAAAGTTTATGGAAGTTTTAATTCAGAAAAGACTTGGATTCCTGTAATGGGACTACATCACAAGCAAGGCTGGTAGAACTAGAAATAGCTGCAGGAGAGCTCCTCCTCATGTCAAGGCAATTCCTGTCACTGCTGACTGAATGAACAGGGGCAACATCAGAAGTGTCTGCAAAATCTAGTGTGAAGAGCCAAATTCTTCTGCCAAAACTTCATGACCTTGCCAGAGCTGAACAGAGAGACCACCCAGGTATGCTTAAGTGCTTGGCTCTGGGCAGCTGAGCACAGGGCTCTCATGTCCAAAATGTATTGTTAGAGTGGAAAAAAATTCCTCAGCCTCCAGCGTTTGTGACAAACTGGGCACATTCTGACATCCCAGTTGCCATACTCACCCCACGTTTGCTCTTCTGCTCCATTTTTTTCTGGATTGTGAATGCCACAGGTCTAAGAAATTCACGTGCAGGTTTACCATCGTACTCCCACCACTGTGACCTTCACATCTCACAAGGGTTTTCAAAATTTCCTGAAATTCTGCACTCTCAGATAATGGTCTGCTTTGTTTCATAACCAAGCAACTGGCTCTTCATTCCACAGAGTAACTCAAACATGCAGAATGGTAACAGCAGGTGAAGAGGTGCCTTAACACACCCATTAGATGCAGAAATCAGATATTTCAGAGTTGGAAGTTCCTTTTTAGTAGGTCATATGGTAGTGCTAATGACAGATGTATTGCAGTTATTAAAAACACACATTCTGTAATAATGGAAAATAAGCATAAAGTGTTCTCATGTAAACCTAAGAGCTAATGCATATATAGAAAGTAAGAAATAAAGGGAGAAGCAATAAGTATTAAGAACTCCTAAGAATTCAAGCAACTGAGTTGTGCATTTCTGGATGTGTTGGAGATTTTCCATAGATATTTCCTATGGAAAGAATTTATGAATCAAAGCATAAGAGTTGTCCAGGGAAGATTGGTCCCACATGGATACTGTTGCTGTTTTAGCTCATCCAAATCTTCAAAACTATTCACTATGAACAGATTGTATTCATAAGGACAGGAAGCATTTGCATTTAGTATAGCTGAATGAGCTGAAGCAGAAATTAACACACTCCATGTAATGTTTAACCAGAAAATGGAGTAGTTGTATGGTCAGAATGAGACATTTAGAGGGAAAAGATACAGCTAGTCAAATTCTGTTCTTGATTGGGGTTATCACAGGAGTATAGCAGCACAGTTCAGAGCAAAACATGGCTGGATTAATTTGCTTTCTACTTGTATTGGCCTTCTTGGCAGTTATTATTTCCTATTTATGGAAAAGGAAGAGCTAAAAGCTACATTTTTTAGCATCATGGAAAATGGCCAAGACTATTTACCCTGTAGGGACCTATCTAGTATACATTTGAGAGAGGAGATAGATGCTACTTACCATATTTTAATTTAAATAATTCTACCTGAGGATCAATATATTTCCCTTCTCTCTTTCCTCTTCAAAAAGCCCAAAGTGATACCATCCTCAGAACAACTTTTGACTTGAGACTGTGAGGTTATGACCAACCTCAGCTCTTCTAGAGGTAAACAGGATTAGGAGGGTTTGTGGATAGCTTTCCATTCTGAGAACACATTTAGCAATTCACATCACTGAAACTCAAAATTAAAAACAAAAGACCTGGAGTTCTTTTTTCTTATCTTCCCTAGCATAAAAATTTTGCAACTTATCTGTATTAGAAAGGTTGTACTTGTTTAAATTAATTAGATAACATACCTACACTTGCAAGAAGATGAAAGATGGGCAAAAATGCTAAAGAAGTTTCATAATGCTTATGCAAATACTTTTTGTCTAGAAATATCCTCAGTACTAGGATCCCTATTGCTTCATCCTGGACAGATTCAGTGAAGCACATCACATTTATGACCAATACTTAAGAAAAGTAAATATAGCTCAGGTTAGAATTGTAGGAGTTAAAGTATTTGTTTGTTTCAACAAACAAAAAAACCACCACCAAAACCAACAACAAAAAACCAACCCAAACCACAACTAGGGCAGAGATCCATCAGACTTGAAAGTGTCCAGAGAAGGAGACACCACAACCTGTCTGGGGAGCCTGTTCCAGTGCTCTGTGACCCTCACAGTAAATAAGTTGAGGTGGAACTTCCTGTGCTGAAGTTTGAATCCGTTGCCCCTCGTCCTATCACAGGGCACGAGTGAAAAGAGGTTGTCCCTTTTCACCAAAACCTGAAGGACTTAATTGACTTCAGTATCAATACTTGGCAGAGGCTGGGTATGATGTCTCTAGTTGGAAGCTTTCCTGGGGTAGAATCAAATGCGTTTCTTTTATACTGCTCAGCTCTGGTGAGTGTGTTGGTTGAATTTTTAATATACTGTTTGTCCAACACTGGGCATTTTCACTCAGGACTGAATATGCTGCAGACTTTTACTTTAGATCTAAACTAGGACATCTAGATCACTCTGGAAGCTACATGGAACCATGCACATGCTAATTTCACATGCAGGAGAGTCAAGGGGTATATCCCTCCCCTGGTTCCTCCCTTCATATGTTCCCTTTCACGCTTTGATGTTCACACCTGCCACTTGAGCAAGGAGAGGGTGGCACTGTCCAATTATCCCAGTCTGAAAAACAGGGGGACTGAGACTGAGAGGGCCACTGCAGAACATGCTCCTGTGGTCCCCCACCTCACATGTCTTTTCAAAATTACTTCCTTGCATGCTGGCATAGCATTATGAAAAAGGATTTACTGCTATTGCAGTATGTTCTCTGAGACATATGATATCCTTCAGTTACTTCGGTTTTGCACTCTAGCATCTCTTCAAGAAGAAAATGTGGAAGCCTGATATGGCAGTATTTAATTAATCTTATTACACGAGGTACAAGCAAAACATCTCCCATTAATCATGGATGTTTAAAAACCATGCACTCGTTGTCCATATTTGCTAACAGTTGGGGAAGAAAGTTGATCTTTCCTGAAAATACTGAAGCAGATGGGAGCAGTGTGAATGCCAGAATATCCCTACAAATTCTCCTAACATGAAACAGTTTTGGACAGTTCAGGACATCTGGAGTGAATATGGGAGAGGGAAATGAAAAATTTCTTGAATGTACTTAAAGGCTGAAATAGAATCACAGTGGCGTAGACATGCAGAAACCCTGAATGAAATACACACATGGATGTGGCAGAATGCTTAAAAGGAAGTCAGCCTGCTAGAGGCAGAACTATTTTTAGTCTTCTAATGAAGAAAGCAGCTGTATATGAGAAAGCCAGTCTCTCAAAGCCTGGAAAATCAGCTGGAACTCTTTCTGGGTCCTGGTGTTCTTGGTTGAGAGAGGAAAATCTTATGTGTAAGCTCTTTCAGCCCTGGAGAACCTTAAATGGCAGTCATCTTGGGTTTTGAAGCACAGTTGGAAGCTTCTTGGGAAGAGATTCACAGACTTCTATTGGAGCCCATGGTCACTCTGCGGTGCTCAACCACTCTTGGAATGGCTGTTTCTTTAGGAGACAGAGAAGTCTGGCAAAGTACACAGAGATGTGCATTGAACATAGCATTGAATTCTGCCTTTTTTGTTCTGTGGTGTGCTGCTTGTTATTCAAGGTTTATTCTTATTCTTAATTTCCCCAGAGCTTTCCTAGGGCGCAGCAGTCTGGCCAGTTCATCATAAAAACCTAATTTTTTTTATCTGTATAGTGCTTGTGTTTGGTATGGGGATGGAGGAGAGCCACTTCATTTTGCTGCTCTAGCAAAACTTGATTTGTGAAAACTCACTGCTCTTCAGGTACTATCTTTGTACCAAATATGCGCTTTTGTAAGGTTTGGCTTTTTCTGTATAAGAGAGAGGGCTTCTTCTGTCACATTGCTTAGTTAAAAAAAATCATTAAAGTGAATTAAGTGTATCCTGGCTGTGACAAGAATGGGCAATAGTTATCACAAGGTCAAAACCATCAAACGTGCTTGCTGGAAGTAAAGGAGATGGCTTGATTTTTCTGTGGGCTTGAGAAACCGTTTCTAAACTAATTCAAGTAGATGCATCATGAAAAGCTGAATCAAGAGAAAAAGGATTTCAGCTTAAATCCAGTGTTGCAGAAACCTGACCAAAGCCATCTGCCTGAGATGGCCTGGCGTTTTTCAGTGAGGGGATGAGATTAGTGAGGAGTAGGGCTTGGTTTTGAAAACCTGCTTGTGCAGGTGATGATCTATCAATTTCCATCAGTGGCCACCTGCCCAGACAGGGAATTGGCCAAGATCATGAAGGTGAGAAGAAGGCAGGGTATTCAAGAAGAAATACTGTGGAGAGGGAGCTGGAACCTAGGCTCTGTGGATATCCCTGCTGCTGAGCAGCTTTGTCATAGAATCATAGAATCTTTAAGGTTGGAAAAGACCTTCTAGATCATGAAGTCCAACCATCACACCCCCATGACCACTAACCCATCTCCCAAAGCACCACATCCACCTGATTTTTTTAACGTCTCCAGGGACAGTGCCTGTACCATCTCCCTGGGCAGCCTGTTCCAACACCTAACCACTCTTCCTGTGAAGAAGTTTTTCCTAATATCCAATCTGAACCTCCCTTGGCTCAACTTGATCCCATTGCCTCTCGTCCAACACCAGTCACTAGGGAGAAGAGGGCAACACCCACCTCACTACAACCTCCTTTCAGATAGCTGTAGAGAGCAACGAGGTCTCCCCTCAGCCTCCTCTTCTCCAGGCTGAACAGCCCCAGCTCCCTCAGCCCCTCCTCACAAGACCTGTTCTCCAGACCCCTAATCAGTCTAGCTGTCCTTCTCTGCACCCTCTCCAGCACCTCCATGTCCTTCCTATACTGCAGTGCCCAAACTTGCACACAGTGCTTGAGGTGCAACCTCACCAAGGTGAGTATAGGGGCAGGATCACCTCCCTGGTCCTGCTGGTCACACTATTTCTGATGGAGGCCAGGATGGTGTTGGCCTCCTTGGCCACCTGGGCATGCTGCTGGCTCATGTTTGTGCTCCTTCAATCACTTCCAACTCCCAGTCTTGCCTTTGGCCTGTGTAGAAATATGTTATTTTCTTGGCTGTCACATGCATTAATATATGAAGTGTCTTATACAGTGAGGAACTGTCTTGTATGGAAGTACTTAAATTCAGGAAGGAAGGAAGGGAGGAAAAGGGAGGGAGGGGGGAGGGAAGGAGGGAACTGTAAGCTTGAAGAAGAATATCCTGATTTCTCCTTTTTGAAAGACTATGACCAGGGAAAGAAACGGATGTTTTCAACTACTTTCCATTTGCTTGTCACCTGCCTCGTACCTGCAAAAGGCTATCCCTCTTCAGATCTCCTGGCACAGTTTCTTGTATGATCAGTCCCTAAATCAGTTTCTGCTTGAGCAATATAGTTTTAAAAAATAACCTCTGTTAGAAGTATCGAAGAGAGGGAAGATTACTCTGACAGAATTGCATAAGGGGCACTTACACGAGTCTTTACTCTGGTGTAAGTCAGGCGGCTTGGGGACAGTGACCAGCAGCCAGAGGGGCTCAGGGAGCAGGAGACTCTGCCACACTTGAGGCAGATGGAGCAGCAGGTCTCACTGCAGCCTTTCCTTTCCACTACAAATACCTGAAGTTTGTAGCTGGTTTCAGTAGAGCCTGTTTTGCATAAACCATTTCTATTTTCCCATTACTCATATGTCCCTTTGTTAATAACATATTGTAAATAATTCTGTGCTGAATTTGGCATTCATTTAAACAGGTGTAACACTAAAGCAGTCATAATTGGTTTCAGTGTTCCCAGCCTTCTCTCTAGCTGCACTTTGCAAAAGAGTTTATTTGTTTTTGCTTTTGAAGGCTCATTATTATCATCATTCACCCATCAGCCTGCTGCTTTTAATGTTAATTCGGTTTTATAACTTGGTAGGAGGCAAGATGAAATGTTTCAGGCTGCATCCTAAGGTTGTTCTTTGACTGGCCAAGTGTTTTCAAAGGTTGTGATGGGCATTGGCAAGAAGAGGTCTGTGATATTTATAGTCTTCAGGAATCTGTGTAAAAGTGAAAAAATGCTTATCCTAGTTCTGTATAAATACCACATCCAAAGCACACCTGTCTTCTGCCATGTGGGCCAGCTAATTGGTTTTTGATCTATTTTTACTGTTCTTAGCTGAAAGGCAGTTTTTTTGTTAAGTTTCACAGAAAGCTCTAGAGCTGTTTTAGGGGTTTGTAGCTGTGAAAAATAGCCATGGTTCTGTTTTTTAAAAAGCATTCTCAAGGAATAATTATAATGATTGAGAATACTTCTTAAAAAACCAGAAGCTTGTACATTTTTCATAGCTACACGACTCTAAAATGACTTTGTGGGTTTCTTCACATATTCAGGAAACTTTTAAAAATAAAAAGAAGCAAATCTATCTCTGAGCTTGGCAACAGCTGAAGTTTATATTTCACAAGTATCTGAAAATGGGTTCCTCCCCATTTGCAGACACAGATGCCAAAGCTTTAAACTGACAGTGCAAAGTTTATATTGCAAGCTCTGTAAAGGAGCAAAGCAGCATTATTCTGCTCTGTGCTAGTCCTGCACTTATGCGTGGCTGGGAAGAAGCCTTGTTGGGTAGTTATTATTATTGTTTATGAATTCCCTGCCTTGTGGTCATGCAGAACAGCAAGTCGGCATTGTTGAATCGGGAACTGTAGACATGAAAATAGCAAAAACGTTGCCCCTGCTGCTAAACTTTTGGCAGTATTTTGTATTCCATTCTTGTCTGTATTAAAACACAGAAGGTAGTGAACGGGCCAAACCCTGAAATCCTTATTTGGTTATTATGAAAAGAGAGAGAAAAGGCTGTGATTCATTAGGAAGGGGATGAATCAGAAGCTGCAGAGGTCTATGCAAGGTAGCTTGGGTCATCTGAGCACAGCAAACAGTGGCTCTGTCAAAAGTGATGCATGAAATAGTCCTCATGCTGGGGCAAACAGAGGAGCAATGTAAGGAGATGCATTCTGCTTATGTGGTATGTCTGAGCATGTATATGCAGGGTTAATGGGAAAAGGGACACCTCTGAGTAAATGCATGCTCCTGTAAAGGTGACTTGTGTGGAAATCATTGCATGGGGCACTCCTGAAACCAACTATTTTGAAAGATTAATCGGGAGTTGTTGTTTTTTTTATTTTAATGGGAGCACCATACCTGATGTTCTCTTTCATCTCAAACAAAAGGGGTACAGGAGAGGGAATAAAAGTTGCTGTTTTAGCATCAGAACAGTCTCTGAGTGGCAGTTCACTAATCCCACTTCAGTATTTTCCCTGGAGCAGCAGGAGTTACAGATGTTTGCTTGCATCACCACAGTATAGTTTCTGATTATGGTAGTTTGTGTTGTTGTAATTCCACAGAAATTATACTTTGGCTTCAATACTTTGGCTTGTCTGGGCACGACTGATCATTATCTGCGCTTCAAGATTAGCTGAATGTGCCTAGCTAAATGCTCTGAACTTTGTGGTAGAAGAGGATGAATTTGGGAGTTGGGTCTCTGAAAACATTGCATAAGAAGAGGCTGTTGTGTTTATTTGCCTGTGCTCCCCAGCATAAAGGAAAGAAGAGGAGAGCAGTGCAGAGCTTTACCTGTCTGCTGGGGATATATTCAGTTACTTAACTCATTGCACAGGCCACTGCAACCCTAGTAGGCAGCATTTCAGCAGAGGCCAGTGAGTGTTGTAAATAACATCAGGAGAGAGTTTTTTGTTTCCATCTCCCCATTTTTTACATTGGATGCTGAATGAGTTGCACACGTGTGTGTGTGGGGGTCATTCAGCTGCTCTCCCTGGTGCTCCATAAGACCTCCCTGATCTCACGTTGCAGAGAATCTCAGAGATAATTTTAGTAAAGGGCTGCTCTGAGTGCCATGTGGCTCGTCTGTTTACAAAGTCACAAAGTCTCTTTTCATTATTTTTCAAGGATCAAAGGGGACAAAAGTTTAAATATTAGCTCAGCTATTTAAGCCCTGTGGCAATGCCAGTCTGATTGGCATGTAGTGTTTGATCTAGTAATAAGATATTTGGTCGAGTGATGACCCTCAGAGCATTGTAAGGAATATGCTGATAAATTCTCTGAGAGAGATAGGAGGGATGAGGCAGCTTTTACTTTTTATGACAATTGTTGATCAAAATATCTGCCAAAAACCTGGGCTTAGAGATCTGTGTTGTCGCCCTCCAGTAAGCCCTGCTTTCCTGGAGACTTCTAGAGTATTCCTAGATAAACAGCATTGCAGATGAATATTGAAATTAAAAACGAGTTAGCCAGTAAAGCCTCTGGGCTTGAAAACATTTTCTGGTCTCTACATTTTTGTCCACTAGATGGCTTTTCTCCACCCTACCTGCAACCTAATAGAGCAATCTGAATCAAGCAAATGTAAACTATCTAAAATGATATTATCTACAGCTTAATTCAGATGCTGGTAACACTTCAGTCAAAAAATTCTAATTACATACAGCATACAGGGCTTATCTATCCTTTGATGTAAACTTTCCTACATGGAGGAAATCTGCTGTACATTGGCATAGAGAATAAATGAAGTTAAGATGTTTTAGCAAATTTTTTGCCAGCAAACAATGTTTGCTCACGATATGAAATTATTAAAGACCACAGGGCACATTCTGTGGTTATTAAGTCTTCAGCACTGACACTGAAAATTAATGTAAAAACTTCAAGACCTTGTTTTGGTTTGGCTGGGGTTTTTAAGGAATCGAAAATAGAGGAGTTCCTCCCCATACTCACCCAGCCGGTAGTATAATATTAATTAGTGATGTCCGGAAGCAAATTTAGATTTTGCAATTATTATAATTAAGTGTGACAGATGGGACAGAACTCTGCATTATGTGGCTTAAGCCAAATCAAATGGAGTGAAAAAAAAACACACGAAACAAAACAAAAAAACAACCAACAAACAAAAAAAACTGAAAAGAAAAAAAACCCCAACCAAAAAAAAACAGCACCAAAAAAACCCCAACCCAAACAACCCCAAACAAACAAGCAAACAAAAACAACTCATCACATTATTTACACTGGGAAAAGTCTCAGTTTTTGTGATTGTGTGAGTCACATTGACCACTGAGATACTAGCAGGACTGGGCCTTTCCTGTTGACTTAACCAGGTGAATAAGATAATGGTCAAGAGAAGAGTACCCTGAATTAGTCAAATGTGTGGTATGCAGGTTATGAAAAAGAAATGCATCTCAACAAACATTTTGGTATTATTTTATAATATTTACTCTCATTTAAAAAAACCACAACATGGTAGAATTAAAAAGAATCAGCAGGCTGATGTTCACCATTTCACTGGAGAAAATGTAACAGAATTGGTACAATTGTAGATCAGGAAAATGTTGTCAAGAAATGTCCTTACACCAACAAGGCTGATGTGGGTATTCACACTAGAGGAAGATGAGAGAACATCTACCACAAGCTGCTTTTCTGACTTCTTGAGAAGCTCAGTCCCTTGCTCCTAGTAGCACTTGGGATTGCGGGATTTCTGCAAGGAAGTTACTAGAGGAGCCTGCCTGGAGACTCAGCTCCTCACTTCATTTTATAGCCAGTAAGCATTTGTTCCATGTGAAACTCCCATTTCTAGCTGTTGAACCAGAGCAGGGCTTTCTTTTCCTGTCAACTTCCTGATAGCCACGGTGGAAAAAAAGAAGTGTGTTCTCATTTCAGCATCCATCACCCTCCTCCTTGCCTCTCTGGAAGAGGAAGCAAGCAAGCTATTTCTGTTACTCATCCTTTCCTTCAGCCTCCTTTCTTCAGGATCTTTATCTCTTGTGAATCATTCCAGTGCCCATTCCTGCCCCCAGTTCTAGCTTTTGCAAGCTTCAAAATGAAATTAGGGGGGTTGTTGGGTTTCCCTGCATGGCATGGGGACCTGCTGGAGAAAAGGTTGAGATCTTGGTAATCTCCATCCATGGGTGCTGGCTGGCAGTGTTGGGATGGAGAAGCAGCACAAGCAATGGAGCTTCTTCTCTGCAGCTTCAGGAAGCCAAAGTTGCATCAGTTTGCACT